>NW_026535322.1:8364191-8677029 GCF_026225885.1 Hylaeus anthracinus | reverse complement strand
AACGTGCCACCTCTTCGCACATCATGTGCTCCTGATACAAAAATCCATAATCGGCCAGAATTCCGAAATCGAGAAAAAATTAGCCCCTTGAATTAGGTAACCCGTATTGACAGACTTGTCGGACCGGTTGCTTGTCCGTAGGCGCAAACATGCCACCTCTCCGCACATCATGTGCTCCTGATACAAAAATTTATAATTTTCTTAGAATTTCGATACGTACCTTGAATTTCTCCTGTCACTTTCTCACATATCTTATTCGCCTGATACCAGAAGTAAAATTTGGTCAGAATTTGATACGTACCACGTAATCCTCGTGCCACCTTTTCCGCATATTATGCTCTCCTGGTACCAAAATGTAAAATTTGGCCAGAATTTGATATGTACCTTGAATTTCTCGTGCCACCTCTTCGCTCATGTTCTCCTGATACCAGGAGTAAAAATTCGACATTTCCCATCACAATTTTGAGTGGAGCCGTTGCAACATTGTTAAACCAGGAAATATCACAGATATAAGGCGAAATTATAGGGAAATATCACAGAAATGAGGGGAAATTATAGGGAAATGTACCAGGAAGTAAAGGGAAATATACCAGGAAATGGAGGAGTATGAAAGAGAAGTATACCAGAAAATGGAGGGAAATTAATTACAAGTCTTATTACAAGTTCGCAGCCATTAGCTCTCGCTATTACTCGCGACGAAGGATTGGTCGTCACAAATAATACCGATTACCAGGTCTCACCACGTGGAGGTTGCTGCGACTGGAGACCCGGAGATAGAAGGAATCAAAGTTCCTTCGATCTCCCTCTACATAGAGTATACATACATACATGCATACTCTACATAGAGTCGACGAGCTTAATACTAAGTACGAAACCATGGAAATCAAAGAAAACAAAGTCCCTTTGATTTTCAAAGTCTACGTCTGACTCTGCCAAACAATTATTCGAACTAAGATCGTGAAGCTAAATTGAGATCGCGACACGACGCGACCATGAAACTGGACTTACTGAGCCAGTCCCGTTTCCTCCTGTTGGATCTGGACTCGAGAGGAAGACGACCGACGCCTCCGAACCAGTCCTCTACTCCCCGCACCCCGTTGAGAGCCACTATAGGACACGACTTGCACCTGTCTCACTGCGCTTTGGACTTACTGCACTGCGCCGGGAGCCTGGGACTACACTAAACGTGATGCAGGAAGTAGAGGACTGATCCGGAGGAGCCGATTGTCTTCCTCTCGAATACAGATCCACCAGGAGGACGGCAACCGACCTTTCTGTCCAGTTACACAGTTGGTCACTACACTTATCACATCAAGTAATTTTAGTGACCGAAGTGGAGAACTGAGAAAGAATCGAACAAATGATTAATAATTGTTTGGTAGAGGACAGACACTCGTACACGCATGCCTTAAAAGTAACTAAGATACATGCCTTAAAACTAAGCAAACTAAACTAAGGTACCCACAAGCAATAACCAAACTACAATAACTAAGGGAAACTACACTACGCAAAAATAGGAGGACGCAAGACGCGGACGCACGATCGCGAGATCCGTACCGACCGAAGGATCGTTGAAGAATGAGCTCTCGCCCTTCTATTCGCGTACCTGCGTGGGCGCGGTCGTGCGTCGTAGATTGTTTGTGCCTCTCAACGTAGAAAAGGGGAAGGGCGAACAACAACCGCGTGACAGGTCGCTTCGAAGGCTCGTTGAATTTATCGAGACAATAATTCGTGTAACAGTAATATCACAGCAAAATCATATTCTCCATCATTGTTTAAATAATGAGTATTGTTCATAATTAATTTAACTATTGTCAGAAATTAATATTTAATTGATGCATTCAATCAATATTAAAATATTGATAATTTTTCTCGATTATTGTCTCGAGTGAATACTTATTTCGAGCTGTAATTGTTATTAATGTTTAATCTAACACTGAATGATACTGTATGTATCACAAATGTTTAATTATGTCGGAGATATTAAGTGTTAATTGTTCCAATTAATAGATATTAAAATATAGAAAAATATCTTATTCTCAACTTTTCGTGTTTGGAATATTACTTATACGTAATCACAATTCTGGCCGAAATTTTACATTTTGATGTCAGGAGAAATATATTAAAAGTCTCAGAATATACTATAATTCGATTCAAATTATTAATGTTGTTCGTGAATCCGCGCTTCAAAACAGGATATAAACTTCGATGATCGAATGGAGTTCTTATAGAATCAAATTTGCTTTCCACCCCATCTTTTCCCGTGGCTCTCGTTAGAATCCATGAAGCACGAAGCAAGTTTCAACCTACAGGCACCCAGCGGAGCCGCGTTATCAATCAGCCTTATCGATAAGCTCCCCTCCCCCCTCCCCCCCGGTGTCTGGGAGCGCGTACACGAGTCGCATCCCGCGACGTCGCCACGCGATGCCTGATAAACGCGTCGCGACGTCCTGACTCGCGGGGAAAGATGGGCAGAAGAGGGGCTCGTCCCTCGACTCCGAGGGCGCAGTTAATCCAGCGTTAATGCGCCGGGAAATTGGTAACGTTGTTCCTGCCGCGGGTGGTCTATGGAGAGCTAGAGCCACTTTCTTTCTTAGGGAGGCATTATTCGTCAGAAAAAAAAAAACACAGAGAAAAAAAAGCAGAGAGGTGGGAGTGTCGAGGCCGTTGACTCTTGTATCGAGGGGTGGAGATCAAGGTGTGACGTCTCGTCGAATTTTTTTGTACTGAATTCTGTTTAGTGTTGGGAAAAGTTGTAACTATTAGATTAGCCAGAAAGTTCGTTCGAATATTAACTCTTTCAACCTGACTTCTTTTTGTTTACGTTCTATTAGTTTCTTTCTTTTAAAAATTAATTGAATCAAACTACGACTGGGCATGTGTCAAAGACCGCAGGCATTTGATCTTCATTTTTCTCACATATATCGTTATAAGGCTCACTTATTATGTAATTTAGCTGAGTGCAATAAAAAATATTCACTTGGATATATATGAGCCTGAAGTTTTTTTTAATTTTGTCAATCCCTTTCGTCACCTCTGGCACCTTTAGAAGTGACGTTTTTTATGCCCCCCTCTTTAAGGGGGTGAATTAAACCCCTTCACATCAACCCTCGCCAATGCAAATTTGTACACACCCAGAAGATACTTGAAGACTATTCCTTACGAAGTTTCACCGAAATCGGTTGAAAACTCTCATAATTATGAACATTTAAAACAGTGTTTCGCTAATTTTGTCCAGTAGTTTATTTAGATAACTTAATACTTTTAAACGTATTTCTATGTATTAGATTTTCCAACTCTATCGCAGACCAGGGTGAGCAATTAATTTTGGAAGCAGAGAACCGCGGGGAAACAGCTCGAACCGAAGGGGAGGAGAAAGCGAATTGGCGCTGTAATTATTCTTGGCAGCGCCACGTGCAACTCGGCTAAATATTCCAACCCTGCCTTCTTTTATTCCCTTCTCTACTTTATTTTGTCTCAAAACGTCCCATCGCTGCCTCGATAGCGCTCGTATTTTAGATTCGCCGGTTCGAGGAAAAGTTGTTGCATGGAAATTGGATATATTAAGCCCTTTGTGTGCCAGTCGGTAAATCAACCCTTGTCGATGACCAGGTTGCGTTGCGTCGCAACAGTGAAGTCATAAAGCATGACGGATGTAGATACGTACGTTACAGGAAAATAGGATTCTTTGTTACGAGGCCCGCGCCACTTGTCGTTGAATGGCAAACTTCTAACTTTACCTGCATACGTTTCGGATGGATTTTTAAAGGGAATGATGTTTCGTAACCATTGAAAAGTAACTGATGGATTATATTCAGAGGTGTGCGAGATGGACACAGCGTCGGGAATCTGATCCTTGGATCGACGTCCCGAAAGTATATCGCCATATACGAACTTTGACGCAAGTATACATACGACAATATAACATCATACTCGAGAAATCTTTGATACGGCATCAACTTATGTTCGTGGTTTTATATCACGACCATTCAACTGACCGTTTTCAAGCTTTTGTATACAGTTTTTACATTTAATATATAAATTATATGTAATTAATTTAGTACCACGTGAAATACTTTTGCATTCAATTCAACAAGTATCTTTAGGACCAGTCATTTAATTCGTTCCGCTAAAAGTATGCAAAAATGAAATATCTGTAGGTTTAGTGTGAAGCATGTAGGTATGTTATAATTTATAGTGTAAATTTGTTCTCATTAAATTTTATAAACCGCACATTTAACAGTTACATTATTTAAGAAAACTCGTTGGATCGATGGGAAAACAATAATATTCACCGTGTAATCCCTAACGTGTACTTTTTACGGAAAAAGAAAAACCCCCTTAAATCGTCGATGAGATTTTTACCGTGGAAAGGAAGAAGAGAACACCGTTGTAATTATTCCTCGCCATGAGAAACGCAACGCGATTGAATATTTTAGTTTCTTCTTAACCTACTTCCGCCTCTGCTTTTTCATTTTAAATCGTTCCTTCGCTACTTCGGCGGGTTCTGCATTTTGTATTCGACGGCTGACGATAAGGTGAATATCGAAGAGTTGTTGCACGGAAATTGGATATATTAACCTTTTTTATGCGAGGAGCTGAGTGAATCCTCTTTCGCCGGTAGACAGGTTGCGTACTCGTCCTTTTTTTTCAGTATAAATTGCCAAGAGCATTGATCAAGCTTTATATGAAAAGATTCAAGGCAGACGTCGAGGGGCACGCAGTTCAAGAATACGAAAAAAAGAGACGCGTCCCTCGGCTACGTCGGCAACGTATTATCGATGAAATTTTTATCGCGAGAACAAGAAGACGAATGACGTTGTAATTGCTCTTTACTCGACTAACCGCCGCCCCGAATGAATATTTTAACCTCCTTCGTTCCGGTTCCGCTTTTTCCTTTTACCATCTTAAATTGTGCTCGTTCCTTAATCCTATGCGTCGCGTCAAGGGAATCTTTTCGCATTCAAAGGCCGCGAGTGACTTCAAGGATTTCTCGTCACGACATTTACACCACTCTACAGTCAATTTTACTAAAATTATCAAGAGTCACTCAGGTTAACATAATATAATATAATATAATTATCCCGTTCGAGAATGTTGTTGAATATTTAGCTAAATAAAACACGCAGATTTGAAAAATACTAAACCTATGCCTAAACATCTTTCTAATAGATCATCTTTAGAAAGGTCTTTATAAATTAGCAACAAATGGTTTTGAAGATTTTTCGGAAAAGCATCTAACGCTGTCCGCTAGATCGCTGAAATATCACACTGTGCGACGACTCGCGTGGAATCGCGCACCGAAAACGAGCAGCAATTTCATGGAAATTGGACGTGCTTACTCTTTCGTGCGTGTTGGGATCGATCAATCTTCCCCAGGAGGATAGCCAGTTTTTTCTTGGAGTGAGAATGTTGCGAAGACTATTGATCAAATATTGCGTAGAGGACCTCTGAGTGGTCCAGAAGAAAGTACACCCAAGAAAAACAGAGATTTTACGCTGGCTCATTCCATGAATCGTCGATCAGATTTTCATTACGGCGATTTAATCATGAATCATTCTACGCTCGACGGAGGTTCCCTTCGCTCTTATCGGTTTTGCATCTTGTAAACGCTCCATTTTGCGAAATTAATGACACGGACCTCGCCCGTTGCGTCATCTGTCACGGGAGAAGTGTTCGAGAGCGGTAGATTGCCAGCTATCGTGTCATTCCGTTTCACAATTAACCCTTGAATGGGATTTTTGTGGCCCATACGACGGTTACTTGTATCCTTTCTTTCACGAGACACACCGAATACCGACGCGACGTGTCCAAAAAAGACACAAGCTCGGCCATGCGAGAGTTAATGGCTTTGATTACCGAATAAAGTGTTACACGTTTCTCGAATAAAGAAAAAGATCGCGTTTTGACGGTGCTAAAGGACCAACAACGTGTGTCGTCGCCGTTCGCGCCTAATTATACCCCACTGCGTTCTGGCTGGCCATTGTGTAGCCGATGAAGCATTTCTTACGCGCTTTTAGGGTGTCCGCTGCCAATCAAAGTTGCCCATTATCTCGAACGTGTAACCATCCGATCGAGCCGCGCCGCCGCGTGTTTTACAGTCGAAGACACAAATGACTCGGTAAAAATGCCACGAAACTGCCTTGCAATTAACGCCGCCATATTTGACGGCGGTGACGAAATTACGATGTTGGGAATTTGTACACTCTTTGCTTTTGTTGGCGTTAACTTGCAAACTTTGATTTTTGGTCAAGCGTATAGACAGCATACGAAAGTTATCACATTCGTGATCGGCAGATATTTGACCAAGTACTGACGAAAATCAAATTTTGAAGCTGGACATCGCAAATTTGTATCGTTAAGGCGAAGATAAACATTACAAAATATGTTTTGAAATATTAATGTTGTAAATGTGTTATGTATAAAATAATAAAGTATTTCTATTTTATAAAATTTCTTTATAACCAGGAATAGAATTTGGAGTGACGCGAATTCACGTCAGGGGTCGCGCATGTGTTGATAAAGATTTGATAACTTTGAATATGTAAAGAGCGATCATTTTCTAGATTTAATATTAAAGGATTCATCGAAACGCAGCTCTCGTTTCGGTTAACAAGAGTCGACTAGGAGCAAGCTTTATTTTGCTCGTGGTTTTGTAAAACGTTGTCAACGCGATTAGAAATTCGTTGTACCTCTAGGTAAACGTACCGCGTCGGTCGATCGCTCGTTAGAGAGGCACTGGCATACGATCTTTTGATTTTGGCGGTATCGCCGAGGGAAAAGCGAATTACTGTGGCGGTCATAAAGGGATTCAATTTGCAGCAAGTCTCATGAAATTCTATTACCTGTTCCCCGCTGTCGGTGAAATATGCTAATGAACGCGTTAAGATTAAAAACTGACCGTGTGCTTCACTCTTGAGAGTCCTCGTATCGTATTAATTACGAATTCATCGATGGTCGCGCTTCGTCTTGCGACGACGGTACATAATGTAAGGTAACAGAATATAGTACACGAGAGTTCTCTGTCAAACTGTAATATAATGCGAAGGTACGCGAAAATTCGGTGCAACGATGTTAGAGGCAAAGTTATAATAACGTAATAAATTGCAGTAGATTGCTATACAGGGTGGTCTACGCTTCCCACCTAACACGGTGACGTACAGGTTGTCTCAAAACATGTGACGTTCGAAGGAACGCACATAAGGAAAACGTTGCATTCATATTAGTTACATAAGCATATAATTGTATGAAAACTTTGTGATATGCAATTTTCTTAGACTCAAGATACATCAAAGAACTGAAATAAGAAGAATGTAACAGCGTAATAACAATGTCTGTATAGTTAGTCACTCTAATAAAATACAAGATACAAAATACATTCACTGCGATCTATTATGTCACAGTAGGGTCGAATGGGTTAAATTTGTAGTTTTACGTAACAATTATAGAAGGTAAAACTTTTCCGTCGTTTCGCGTGGAATCTGACGTGATGAAAATTGATTTTACTTCGTTTAAAATGTACCCCTAGCGGAGGCCACGGGTTACCTATGAATTCGTTTATTCCAAACCATCGATTTCTGCGTACATTAAAGAAATAAAAAAGTTATACGAATACCATGAGAGCGGCAAGCGTAATGGATGGGGCTCACAGGTTCGGAATGCCTGGCGTGGCGAATGAGGAAGATCCCGAATCGTAAACCTTCGAGCCCTTTTCCGGTACGCGGTGAAAAAAAAAGGTATAAAAAGATACTCGCGTTACACGCACAAAAGAAATCGTCGAGGCAGCAACTCGAGCGCGAAACGTGCCACTCTCGCGGAGTGACAGAAGCGAAGCTTAAGCTCCCCGCGTTGGTTCCGACAGAAAGGAAATTCGTGGGAGCTTTTTCCGCGGCGCGTGTTTCGGCTGTCACGCGTGGGGGTCCGGCATTGCGTTCGCCCCGTCGGACGCCGAAAGCTCTTCCTTTTTCGGGAGACGTTATTAATCATAACGGGACATGAATCTTCGGATATGTATGACCCTCGCTGGGGGAAGCCGGGGGTGAAACGGCGGCTCGAGGACCGAACGAAGGGCGAAAACGGCCGAGAGCGAGAGGGAGTGAAGAGAAGTGATGCACGGCGAAACGATCGCTCGCGATAAGTGCAACGCTCGATTTCACTCGCGAACGTATTGCTTTCCGTCGACGATTAACAAACGCGGCCTCGAATCGATGGCGACGCAATTTCTCACCGCCGCGCCGCCGTCGAATCCAAAAGAATCGTTTCGGCGCTCGGACCATTTCTATAATTTATATTCCGCGACGCGTGGAAAATATCTGACAACAACATCCGTTCGATTAATTCGTACAAGAATAATCAGTCGGCTGTCGCTCTACGTTTCTACAGAGTTACATTCACGGATTTCGGAACGCGTTTCGCGGCTGGCTAACGCCTCCCCTTCGAAGTTGCACGTGCAGACGACACACGGAATTAAAAAGAAGAACAAACATCGAAACTTTAAATGGAGGTAACGAAATTGCCACATCTATCAGAGCCGAGGGAATCGTTCCCGAAGCTTTCAACTTGCTGCCTATCGGAACCGGCGCTAAACAGAAAATTCCACGACGAAAAGGGATCTGCATATTTTAGAGGGTGCCGGGTCGTGGTAGCGCGGCAAGACGGGTAAGCCTTTGATTTCTCTAATCTAATGGGAAATCTGGCGGAGGGTCGTGTGTTTACACGTGACGGCAAACGAGGGTTTCTCAAATTAAGCGCGCTGCTTCGAATCTCCTTAATCTCGAAACCGTGACGTCGGAATTAACGCGACAATTGCGGAAACGTTGTCGGCGGCGTTGATTTCGTCGACGAAACGCGAACGGGCTGCCATTTCGTTCTCCTACGCGCGAACCGTTCCAAGAAAAATCGAGATCTCGTAGCTCTTTGCCCGAACTCGTGTTCCCTGAAAATCTCCATAGAAAGCGGAAAAACATCCAACCTCGAAACATTAATCCACGTCGACGGCCACGCGATGCCACGCACCCTCGCGGTTACAAGTCGTACCATCGCGTTTATAGCGATGAAAAAACGCGTTATAAGTGGACTTATTACACGAACCTACTCGATTGTACACAGTGTTCATCGTTTGTATAAATGAAGTCCTACTGTTCTTTTTACAGTTACATCTGGTTACGCGTTATCAATTCCCCGAACCACATGTACGTTTGACGTGCGCGAGTTAACGCGAGGATCTGTACCGTCAAGCGATCGATCGACGATGATCGATCCTCCTTCCTCTCGACGCTGTCACTGGCAAAAATGCAACAGAGAAATAATAAACCGCTTCGTGTTAGGGCCGATAGCGACTGGCGATCGACGAGAGAGAAAAAAAGGGTCGATTTGGATATTGCGAGGGCTTACCAGTCAGGCTGTCGTAGCTGCTGGGAATCGCGATTCAACGTCGTCGTCGTCGTCGGCGGCGGCGGCGGCGGCGGCGACAGCGGCGGCAGCGGCTCGATAATGTTATCGATTCGCGATTCGTCGTCGGTGGGTATCTGGTCGCGCATGCATGCGTCGGGATGCGTGCATGCGGAAGTGCACGCATCGATGCGCAATACGTGATTGCACGCATATGCCGATGGACGACTTGATGGTTCGCCACGAACAAGGCAAATGGTAATTTGAGGTTTCACGTCGTCGAGCTCGTTCACCGTGGAGCGAAGTGGGCAGGCTACGGTGGGGGTGAGGGAAGGTGGCGGCGTTTAAATTCGATTAAAAATGGAAGGGTCGATCTTCGGCCACTCGAACACGCGGCCGAGGGTTAGTTTCGAACGGCGAACTCGAAGAATCAAAGGAGTCGCGTTAACGGGATGCGCAACAATATAAAACCGACGGGGCTGCTCGAGGGGTTGGACGCCACCCCACGGTGTTTAATGTTTTATGCCCGTATATATCCGCGTCCAACTTCAGACCGAGGGAATACACCATCCCCGCGTTGTTATATTTATCACTCCGTTCCCGGTCCTTTTCCCTGTTATCGGTTAAATGGTTATTAAATGAATCGCTTTGAAACGACCACGCTTTCAGCGCGCCCCCTTCTGCCACGGGTCCGTATATGTACATCCTCTGTTCTTTTCGTGTCTTCTGAAATGGGCTAGTTATGTTTCGCGACTCGTTCTTCTTGATTCGTGATCGGCAACTTTGATTTATGGGACGACGAGCTTGCTACCTCGACTCGTTTCGCGCGGTGACAATTACTGGCAAACTAATTTGATCGGGTCGCTCTTGAAAGTAGATATGGATTACTTCGAGATGACTTATAGGGGAGACTAGGGTTGATTGGAACGTTTTTAATTAAACAGCTTACCGTTACTTCATTTATAGGCAGATTATCTAGCTTTAAGGGGGGAGTCTGGTCTAACAGGTTTAAAAAATCGACTTTTTTTTTGCTTAAAAATTTGCCTAATCTTATGGAGAATGACAAACGATGAAAAACAACAGAATGAAAAACAACTTTGTCCAATCGTTCGTCAGGAAGGGTTAGAGAATGTTCCCAGAGGATACGCTTTTTGCTGATACGCGTAAATGAAATCGACTGGTTGACGTACGATTTCGCGTAAATCATAAGGAGTCCCAGTATTTCGACTTTTGAAACGTATCCGCCCGTGTGCTCGCGACCGATGACGAAGGTCGACGTTCCGATTACTCATGGCGAAATAGATGGTAACCCGAACCACATGCCAAATCGAGTCCGTTACCGTGCGAAATTGATTTTACAGTTTTTCTCTTTCCGTTCTCGTGGGGCTGAAGAAGGTCCAGGAATTCGCCAGAACGATCTCGCCGAGACGAGCCAGGCTGCCCTTAATGCAAAACCGATTACCGAACTTGATCTAGGAATAAGGAGAGTAATTTCTTTCAATACCGAAACATTCGATGTTTCCTACTATTCCGAGAAGAGGATCCTCTCCGAGCAAAAGGCCTACCACGGATATGACCATGATGAACTCGAGCAGAATTTAGAAGATACCCTTACAATTTTGTTAACGCGTTCCGTCGTTCTAATCGTGAGCTCGATTTCTTTGTTCCTGTCTAGAATGAAAATTTTATGCATTCATGACGAACTATGATACGAGACACATGCTAATCGTATTCAGAATATATGCACTGGAATATTAATATTGATATACTAATTGGGGAAACATATTCTGCATACATTTTAGACACGTGTACCGTATTAACATGCATCATAAATATATGGAATACACAGTCTACATTCAACCATTAAATTTGTTCTTAGTGATAGGCTTGATATAGAAATGAATATAAACTATCGAAACTATCGAATGTGAGGTGTGAGATCGTTAGGCCAGTTCGGTTTAATCCGAGTTAAGAAGAAAAAGGGAGAATACATCAAAAGCGTTCGTAATTTTTTTCTGTCATCCCTGCTTCCCATATATACCAATACTTGACAAGCTGTAATTTAGAATAAATTATGAAATAGGTAATACAAGACAAAATGTCTCGGTTGGCACAGCTTTGGAAACTTTTTCCTGCGATGTCACCTTCGATTATCGGGGACATCGTGCAGGCTTGCTCTAAAACCCAGAAACGAGTTCGTTCGCTAGGGAATTTAGGAAGCAGCTGTCGCGCCTAACGATTTGGCACGAATCATTGAGAAATATGTGTACACCGAAATCGTTCAGTGATTGCCGCAAAATCAGGGGAATTGGCGACGACCGGTACGTGCTCGCGGAGGAGTCTTCGATGCGGACGACGAATCGATTTTCCTTTCAGCCGACGGCTGAAATAAATTCGCGGTTAACGTTTGTGCCGTTGCTTTGGACGAGGGTTGCCGCCCCTGCCAGCACCCGGGGGGACCGTCGTTGGCCCGACATTCTATTTACTCTGGAGACGTCGATATTATGCAATCGATGGCGGCCTCGCGTCTTGGCGAACACGGAGGACCGTCTCGACGTTATTGTCTGTGTTTATTTATTTCTCGTTCAACCCCTTCAATAGTCCAACTCGAATTCGTGTCTTTTCTGTGGCTGTCGTTGGTTAATCGGTCACCGATCGAATTCGTGTTAACAGAGGAAGTGGCCCACAAACGGGATACCGTCTAAATACAGGCTACTTTATGGAAAAGGAGGAAGGATGTTGTGCGCAAACACAAAAATGCCACCAAACGAAAGTTCGGTGGAACACCCTACATGCATTTTGTTTTCCATAAAATTGTAAGATAGTGCTTAATAAAGTTTTTCAAAAAAATTCATTGCATTTTTTTCGAAAATCGAATAATTTTTGAATCACCTAAACAGCATCTATCAATCGCACGATTCTCTGAATATCCTACAGTTCAGCTCCGTGATCATTCACCGTCACCGGGACCGGAGCCTCGCAACCAGTCCATCTTGTTCCATTTCACGGTAGATCCCGCATCTGTCAAACTCGCGGTATTCCTGCCACAGTTTCCGCCATTACGCGACATTATCCTGCGCAACGCGACCATCCACCACTCTGGGGAACTGAAGAAACTCGGCGTACTTTCCGCGTTTCATCGCGTAGGACGCGATAGCGGCATTTCTGTCCCGGATGAAATTCAACGAGATGCGCCGCGACGTCTCTAACCGATCGCGGGTACCGAATTTCCGGTCTGCCGGCTCGGGAACGCGAGAAACGAATCGTCTAAACGCGAAGGGGAGCTACGGCGAGACGTTGGCTGGTGCCTAGCGTCGCTTTTTCCACTCTTCGAATAGAGAAACGATCTCGCGCGCCACGTCCCGTCGCTATCTCTCCGCGCTTTCTTTCCGCCGTCCGTGAGTTATAGAAACGGTTTGCGGCATCGTTCTGTCGTTCTGGGACGCCGTTGCATAGGCGTACCCTTCTATATATTCGACCAATATCGCGGCAATATTGTATCCTGTCCCGTGCGGGAACCTAACCCCCTCGTAGTTCCACCCGATGCGTCGCAGCTCTGGGTATCGTTCTTTCATTCTACCAGCCCAAACCACACAACTTCCTACGAACATTCCCATTCCAGCGAACGCCACTTCGGCTGGAAACTCCGCGAACGGACTTACGGTTATTGCCGAATCTCGGATCGATGTCGTCTCGTCGATCTTACGCTACGATTTATGATTCTTTTCGCGGCACTCGGAGCTCGCACATGCGAAATGATGCTGATTGATATTGTTCGACTTGTAACCACCCAAACCACCCAAATCGTCTTTATACCTTTTTACTCCACGATCCTACGGTAATGTTAAATTAAGAGAGTTTAAAACGTCAGAAAAGAAGAGCACGACGAAGGTTGAGTTAGGAAATTTTGATCTCGCGAATCTCCTTAAAATGACGTTACTCTCAAAGATGGCAGCCACCGCATCACAGTCCGCGACGTTCCCGAGAAAGGATCGATCGGGGTCGTGAAGAACCCGCGATATCCGCTATCGCCTCCTTACGTATTCAAATCGTCGCCCGCCCCCGTGGCGCTTCTTAAACGTTTCATCGACCCGTTGAAAACGCATAACGCTAATTACCCCGATTAAGTCTTTAATTAAGCTCGGAATGCATTCCAGGAGTTCCATCTTTCCGCCTGGGGCGGATTCCTCGACGGAGACTGGTCCCAGGGAATAGCTTCGATTAAGATACCCGGCATATCCCGTGAAAAGAACTTAATTCTTCGATCCAGAAGCGTTCGACGAGCTCCGGCGGTTTCCGCAGCCACCGTCGAGGAGGAATCGCGTTGGCGCTGGCGCGGACGAGAAATCCGCTCCGAACGGCGGGTACGCCTTAATTACAGCCGGTCAGACCCGGGGATTCGGGTTATCTTATCCGGGCTGAGTCAGTATCGGGGCCGATGTTCTCTTCCCTTGCGTTATTAGCATAACATAAGACGGGTCTCGAAAGCGAGCTGCGTGGGCGGCGCGCGGACCCTCGCGACGACAAGCCGCGCTAAGAGAGATCAGGACCAAGACGACGAGGTGGAGTCGGCCACGTTGCCACGGATTCCCCCTGATATCGGGCCAGCGTGTTCCGATTAGACCGGTACGAGTCCTCCGACCAAACGATCTCGACCGATTCGAGTATCCGCGCCAAGCTGGACGATTATTTAACACTTTCGGAGCCAGACATACTCATGAAAATATATATAAAGCTGAAATTTTCTTTTAAACAATTGGAAACTATATAATCTGTTATTTGCGTTAGCATTAGTTTTACAATCCGATCAAAATTCATGAATGCTATCCAGATTTCTTTTCTTTAACACCTGATCTTCAAAATTAATTTTTTTTTTCATTTCTTAATGAAAATCCGTATCGCCCATATATTGTATATTTGTGACCTATTCCTAATTTGGTAACCTATTCCTCGTTATTTTTACTCCCTTCATAGAAAATTAAAAATACAGCGTATACTGTTTTCAATTTTACAAGAAGGTATCGTTACATCCCGGTACAATATTCGTCGAAAAATGTTTACGCAACTAAAGCTGGAATATTATCGTTCGCGTGGTGCGAGCTTCGAGTACCTACGAGGACTTAAAACCGAAAAATTTCGGGTTCCTTCAGCGCCTATAAAAAAGAAAAAAGAATGGAATCGTTTGAAAAAGGGCACACGAGTTCCATCGCACCGTTTAATACGGGACCCATATACGCACCGGCGATCGTTGGTCCGCGTCGTTACCGGTTGCTTGAATAATGCATGTCGCATATATTGAAAGCGAGGCAGGATTAAAGCGACATCGGGGACCCGGCCACGGCCCCGTTCGACTCGAGAATCGTATCGAAACATACGCCGCGATACCTCGTGGATCCATGGACGAGCCGATACGCGCGAGCGCCCGAATATATTTGAGCCGAGCGAAGTCGAAGACCCTCCTACGCTTTCCTTTCCCTTCTCCCATGTAATTTGAGTCAGCCCTGTCATCAATTACACGCGAGAATTCTTCCTCCGGTTCGACTCTAGCCATATCGCAGCCTATGTTTTGAATATTTTTCAATATAAAAGAGGCCTTGTCAATCTATCCGAATCTATCAACACTCTATACACTATTAATAGCATTCAATCAATGTTATAAATCCTGAACTAATACACGAAGAATCCATACGATCTCCTAGCTTACTTGTTCTTGGTACGAGTGAATGATACGAGTACATCTATTTTATAGGAATAACATCGCAAAGAACTCTTTCCCTTTGAATCTTTATCTTTGAGAAGGAAGCTACTTGTTCATGGAGAAGATACGATGGAAACATTGCTTCCCGTAAATCGTCTTTCTCTGTGCTCGAAATCGTCTCCGAGCAATGAACCCCTCTCACATTCGCGGAGTAATAGAATCCCGGAGGCAATAAAGCGGGACACAATTATTTTCCAGAAGGAACGTTCCTCGCAGAGGATAGATAGGAAAATCTTCGATCTTTGGCCGAGAGTCGCGCATCAACGAGCAGGAGAAGTTGCGAGTTGGACCGCGAACGAGTTAAGGCACCGTGGTTCCGATAAGAGATTCGTGGGAGCCCCAGTGGAATCGGTTCGTCAGTTTTCTCGTATCGTGTTTGCGCCGTCGGCCAGATAAGAAGAACCGGAGTTCGATTCCGCGAGCGAGCAGCGACGATAAGCGCGAAATGCAAGCCGAGCAGAATCGCTCCAACGATTCGGCAACGAACAATACATGCTTTGCCAATTACGTTTCGAAGCCCATCAAAATTCAAAGGAAACCGACACGCGGAACCAAGTTGCGAAATTTTCTAGCTTTTCATAGATAATTGTGACTTCTGTTTTGCCTGAAAAGTTCTAGTTCTTTTAAATGATCTTTGCGTCGTTGAGTTGCTCTCTTCTTTAACGTAACATGAGAGAAGAACGCCTCAGCTTCAGAATTAATGTATTTAATTTCTCAATGGAAAGCCTTGTCACCCACATGTGGGTGATCGAATAATTCGTTACAATTGTAAATCACACGCACAAAAAAAAAAAAAACGTGATTTACGAGTCCGAAGAAAAATGTTTTCAACTGTGGCAAATGGGGCGTTTATTTGTCCGCGTGCGAGCGGCATAATCCGTTTAGATATTTTAACGTTTGCGTTGCATTTGGGTCAACGCGTGTTACGAGCGGCGAGGAGGCACGGAACCGAAGCGATTCCGAGGGTTGTTCTCGAGAAGAAAATTGCAAACCGAGGGGAAGCACCGATTTCAGTGAAAGCGTTGTTATGTAAACTAGATGCTTCGACGGGGTTCTTCGCATCGAAAAAAGTCCGCCGGTCGGCCGACACGGTCGCTCGAACGGAACACCGTGTACAATGATCGTTTTCCAATTCGTTTGCCGAACTGGATCGTGGCTCGCCGCATCTTTTTACGCCGATGCTCAAATCCGACGCGATATCGAGCGTGGCCGCGATGGGATTCACGCACGATTTGAGCCATCGAACGGCAGAAATTTCGATCGAAAATCGAGTCGCTCGCGAAAACTCCAGGATTTCGACGAATATTCACCGTTTTGGATTTTCGATGCGAGTCGCTTTTATGCTTCGCGCTGCACGCTTCTTTCATGGAGACGTCGCAGTCTAAATATCGCCATTGTTCGTTTCGTCGGTGCGTTTACAGCGATTCCTTTGTCGGCAAAGAGGTTGAATACAATGCGATAGGTGGAAAATATATTATGTCGACGAGTGCAAGATTCTCGTATAACATAAAGAGAAAGGAAATGCCAAGCAAAAAATTTTTTAATGTAATATTTGCGTTACCTCTGGTTCTATTCTACTCAGCCCTGGCAACCATTGGTTTCGATATTTTTCAAAGAGAATTTGAATTTGTCCACAAAAAGGCTAAAACGTCGCAAATAGTATTGCCTAATTTATACCAAGTATCGTACGAAGTAAACAAAGACCGAACGACGTATTCTCAAGTCGATCTATCCGTTTATGGTAGGTCCTTAATTCCCGTCGAGTTCGCAATCCCGGGAATATAAAGGCTGAAACGACGCGGAGTTTGCGGAGACGGAAGAGTTTACTCGAAAAGAGAATGAGTAAATAGCGAGATACGTCGAACGATGTATCTCGTATTTTAAATGCAGCATCGAAAGAACGAATAGAAAGAAATTCCAGGGCAGCCCTTACCGTTGTCGCGACGACGGGAACATTTAATTCCAGCATTAACGTTCGCGCAGAATGTTAAAACGACAGCCCTCCTTCGTTTCATTTGCGAAATGGCCGCGAGCGAAACGTGCCCAGCGGTCTGCGCACGACAGACTTTCCGCGAATGGTGTATCGTTTTCGCGTAGTTAAATCCGGGCCCTCCTATATCCGAGGGTACGCTCATGAGATGGCAATTTTCCAATTCATTTGCCAGGGCTCGCAGGGTTGATTACGTAGCAGGAACGGTAGCACGCGAGCCGAACGTTTCAATCCTTGATCCTCAATGGACTAGCGACAATCGGCATCGGAACGACGAGTTTCCGCCACTTCGACGTGATTTTTCCGTACGATTGGACGCGCTGTTTCCAACCTTTGACGAGGGAGGCGCGGAATACCAGCGTAATAAACGACGTAACCGTCCCTTGCGCCAATTCTCCTGAGCTTTAACGAGGGTGGTTAACCAAGTGCTCAGTTTGTAGTCGAATGCTTAACGGCTGTTGAGTAACTTTATAATTTTATAAATTTACAGACGTGACTATTCATAACCAGACTACGGACGTTTAGGGAAATTCATATTTTCACGGTTGTAGAACAAGAATGGATACTTAGGAGTTGACCTTTTTATAGGCTAAATCTTTTTAACCCTGTAACAACGTGCGAGACTCGTGGTACAGAATCTGAATCGAACATGAAAAACACGAGTTAGACAAGTCGTATGAAAGGGCGCAAGGAATTGTTATTAGTGATTATGGCATTCACGATCCCACAGTAAATCTTAGGTCAAAGGGTTAATAATATGTATCCTCCTGCGTTAAATGGATAAATTGTCAATATATTTTGCAACTCGCAAAATGAACCATCAACCGGTATAAAGTTGAAGATACCATCGAATGATTTCCGCCGGCTTGAGCAACGGTCGCGTTGATTTTATTTCGTTATCAGATAAGCCGAGCAAAAGGAACTAAAGCGGATCTGGTCCCGAAATTCATTCACCGTTATCGATCTCGAGAACGAGATCTCTAGTCGGTGTTACGTCAACTCTGCCGATCATTATGATCCATCAAGCGGCCGGTACGTCCCGTCAGAATCGATTATTATTATCGTACGTCGAGCGACCGCGAAAAATCATGAGGCTCGAAAAAAAAAGCCAGCGAGGTGGTCGCAGCGATGAAACGGATAAATAACCAGCGATTCGTGGTAATTATAGCGACGAGTTAGCCGGATTTGGTCCACGTTCGCATTCATTCCGCCTAATTGCCGTGTCAAAACGACCATACCGCGGCCTTTTAATATATTCGCGATATTTATCGTTTGGTGGTCGACTGGTCGAATTTATGACCGTTCTGAAATTTCGAAAAAAAAACGCATGGATGGTATAAACATTCCGCGATCGCATCGAACATCGAGCGTACGCGAGAGTCTCGTTATCTTACGGTCGTTTGATTTAATCGGGATCGAACGCGTTTTGCTTTTAGATAAAAAATGCCGAACGCAAATAATCGGTTCGCGTTCGTTAATCTACATTTCGCGTACCTAACGATCCAATAATATTATGGTTACTTGTTCGAGAATTAACATAGCGAACGTAGCGTACAATTCGATTAAAAGCTTCGCGAAACGAACAAGACTTATAATTTGATATTTTTCTGATACATACGACCGCGATACAAATGCACGTACGGCGTCTAAAACCAGTAATTATCGAACGAATAATAACAATTACAGGCTACGCGACATACAGCAACGTAGTATTTTGTATAATTCATCGCGGGTAGAATGCTCCGAGCGAAATATAAAATATTAATGCAGACCCGGCGGCACATGCCCAACAAAATGTCAAAGTCTGAAATCTTGCAATTGCAATCGCGGCACGCGATAATTAAACCAAAAGCGTGCCGTGTTTCTCGTTTCCATCCCCCGCCATTTCCCACCGTCGTAATTTCGCTAAACAGTGGCGTAGATTCGGCGCGTAGCGACCGTAAACGCGGCGCGTAATTTCCATACAGCCGCGCGTTGCCGCTGTTGCGCTACGCGCTTATGAAAACGCGTTTCAGCTATTGCGAACGATATTTCGCGAGCCAGCCGGATTCGTTGGCCGAATCGCGCTGTTTGCGCGACGAGTTACACAAGCCAAATAACTGCCCGCGGAAAGATTTGCTCGCGAGTTTCTATCGCGGCTAAATATAAATTAATTAATCGTAATGCGTCGAGATACCGTGCATTAAACACTACCAGCACGCGATCGATAATGAACCGCGTTGCGCGAGTTTACACCGAGCGAATATTATCAGTTCCCGTGTGCATCACGGAATCACTTTTCCCTGTTTTGCGATGACATTCGCGGAAAAATACCATTTTCCGTCCACCGGGAATTAATTAAAGCAAGCGTTTCAATTGCACATTTGTTTTCTTTCATCTGGTTCTTTCTAAACAAATTTATTTTATAAGGCGAGAGTCGCATTTCTTATCTCATGAGAGTATTCGATGTGTTGCAGAAAGGAGTGTAGCTTTGTTGGAGTTTACGAGCACCACTGTGTATAATTTGTTTTTTGATATATCGATATTATTTTAATTACAATATATCCAGATGTCTGTGTAATTCAAACGAAATATTTTATTTTACGCTTGTGTGTTCTTAATATCGAAGAACAACTTCGTTCGTGCAATTATTGGTACGTTTCCAATTATTGGTACGTGTCCGATTAATCGTATGGCTATTCTACTTGTTTCGGGATTGAGGTTAAAACACGGAGTTTGGTCGTTCCCTTGAAATCGACGCCCAAAGAAACGCGCGGACCAATTTATAAGTAACTTTCCCAAATTCAAATTGTGTACGTCTCGGATGGAACACGTTTCGCCGTAGATTTCCGAGCGTCTCGCGAACGTACGAAACTTCGAAGCTGAAAACATCGTCCGATTTTCTTTCTTGTTGGCAGAGCGGATAAAGCTAAGTGCTATTGTAAAATTTGAACCGGTAGTTTTCGCTTCAAGTAGGCGGAAAAAATTGGCGAAGTTTGAATGCTCGCTGTGGACGCGCAGCGCCTCACCGCGAATGGTCCAACTTTGACAATTTTTATCGCGCGCTCCGAGCGGGAATTGTTAAAATTGAACCGAAGCGAAATAGTTAAAATTTTACGATGATGCTCGAGCCACGAAACGCTTCGGTGATCTGTAAATTCTGGGCATTTCCAGATACCAGAAGCGATGAACGATATTCTGAATGCTCGTAGAAATTGGAAGACGATTCTCGCCAATTCGAGAAGGTTAAAATATACTTTTGTCCGATGTGCGATCAATGTGGAGTAAACAGCTATTCCTGACAGAACTACGGATAGAGAGAGAGAGAGAGATCCAAGAATAGTTCGACGGGTAAAGCATCGAAACGTATATATATGTTATATATATCTCGACGAGCAATAAAGTCATTTGTGTGCTCGATTTTCCAACTTTTTTGGTGCGGAATGCTGTGCACCACCCACGGTTATAAAATCCCATCCAGGGAAGGTATCGATAAACTTGCAGCAGCCTCCCTATTCTCGATAAAAGGTTATCGAAGATTGTCGGGGTTGGATCGATTCGTGGCCTCCGAAAAGCGTGTTCTGGGTCTCCCCGATCGGGCAGTTTTATCCTTGCACGTGTTTCAGCTTCTCGTGGCCGGTATATTAGAGCCTCGTCCTCGCGACTTTTACGATCAGTCATTCTTTCCCCGCAAATGTAGCGATACTAACTGCCTCTCGTCCTCTCCTCGTCTCCCCGATTCACGCAGTCACGATCCCGCGTCCCGTGACTTTTATGTCGGAGTTTAAATATATGGGTCGATTATTCTTCGCCGTTGCGCGGAAACTTTTTCCAAAAAGGGGATCCCATTAAAGGGCCGCGCGGAGACGCGATGTGTATCGAACAGGCGCGCGCAATACATCGATCTATCAGCTCTTATTATCTGCCGGATTCGATGATAAACACGAACAGATAGATATTCTCTCGACGCAGGCTTCGTCGGCGAGGCGCGTTGGATCAGAATAAATTGAGCCGACTGCAGGGGTAAGCGTCCCCTTCGGACCGACTCGCAACCCTTTTCAAAAGTTCCGATGGTACGGGGGGCTCGTTGGAAACTTTCAAAGTTAGAATCGTTCCGTGAAAACAGCGGGAAATCGTTTTATCGATTCGCGATAAACGAACTCGCCAAGATATCCAGGAATGTCACATTTACAGAGGTGATATTGAATCAACGTCGTTCCCGTTTCGTCTATCTGTTAATATTTTCAATTCACAAGGTAGAACAAGGTAGGCGAGCTCGAAATTGGTATCGAGGCAATCGAGATCGCGTTTACCGGGTCACAATAAAAAGAGCGATCCTTGCGGAACGAACGCGGCTTCGTGAAACATTTAAAAGCCTACCGAGGATAGCGCAGCATGCGCCGTTATTAGCAGAATTAGACGTGTATTATTCATTCTTACCGGTGCGTACAATTATACCGGGGAACGCGATGCGTCTCGCGTATCCCGCGTTTTTTAAATGAGAATTTTTGCCAACAAACAACCGTACGGACCACGTTAAGCTACATTAATTACTCCTGGCCGTTCGTGCGAGCACGCCGCGGGTGTAACTGCATATATACGCATATACGTGTGTATTACTTCCGAAGCGCGCTAAAAACAGCCACCAAAAAATAATTTTCGTATTACGCTTCATCTTCTTTGTATTGCGCAATGCTATTAAATAAACGCGATTCTACCAAGGATTGAAAATCGTCGGCGTCGCCGAGTTAGAATTAATTCGAATCAGCGAATATATATTCCGAACAACCGAGTTCTACATCAAGGGTACCGATTCGACAATTTACGTGACGAGACAAAGTTCGTTGTACATCTGAATAAGTCAATCAGAATTTTCTAAATTTCCAGACCGTGTTGGATCAACGCGGAATTGGGTTGTCAGCGAATATGAAAGTTTCCAATCGATTCTGCGGTCTCTACGATCTACGTTCTCGGAGAATCGATTGTAACGCACCGTACGTTGTATTTCATCGTTGACTTAAACCACTTCTGTGCAGCGAGTCATCTGGATATTCGAGAATCTTTTTCTCATTCTTTTATTTACCCTTATAGTAACTCGGACGGCTTTGTTCGCGACTTCGCGGATAGAGATCGACGTTATGGGATTTGGGGATTCGAGTTCCAGCGACTGTTATCGGTTTCCTTTCACGGAGACACTTTGACAGCCGGTATATAGGCAAGGAATGCTTTATCTTTATTTTCAGTAAAGTCATACCGTTCAAGCATATAATTGCGCGGATAATAGATTTTTACGGCATCAGAGTGTACAGATTTTGTCTCGCGAGCAGGACGGCAAATTGGTGGGATCTTAAAATGGGTGTGCGGTTCACGGTCAAGGAAATGACCTTGCGAGGCGAACATTTTCCACCCTTGGTGTAATATTCTACGCTATCTCGGGTTTCTCCCTGGATAAGACGGTTCAACCCTGCGAATTCTAGACGCGTTCCCGTGAAACTCGAGACTTCCCGTGATCCTTTTCCAGCGCGCGTTTCTTCGTTTTTCTCGAACTCGAGTTCGAGGAAAAGATGAAAGGAAAAGAAAGAGAAGCATATCCGTGCCTGACATATTCTAACGCAGGAACCATTAACGAGTACAACGCCCTTCGTCCATTTTCCTTGCGTTAGGAGGGTACACGCAATTGTCATAGGCTTGCGCAAAAATGTATACGTTACATTTAATGCTTGTTCTGTAAAAGCACGTTTTTGTTGTAATCTACATTAACGTCGCATCGACACTTAGGTTATTGAGAAAAGAAATCTTTAATTCTAGAACGCCTTGATTCTACGAACGAGAGACGAAACCAAGACGTAAAAGAGCCAAACGCACGGATACTTTTCCGAACGGAACACAGAACTTTCTTCGTTACTTCTCTACGAGAGAAAGTGAAGCGTTTGCGCGTGTACTCGCTGTACACGTATGAACACGCGTGCGAACCGGGCGTTCACGACGTCGAGGGCACACGCGGAGGCTCACGTACGCGCTTCGCGATGGCAAATGCATAATACATGATCGCGGCGCGCTGCAGGCGGTCCTGTTTAAGGATGTGTACGGAATATAACGTCCGGGGCTTCCTTTTTCAGGAAAATAAGATTAGAGATTGGCGCGCTCGTGTTTCTGCGCTATTCCGCGCGAGGCCCTCCCCGGAGCAGGTTTTTCGGATAGTCGCGGATACTGCGTATCTTTCGTTAAGCTTCTCAAAGTTGGTATGCCGGGAGCGTACGAATCCGTGGCCTAGGTATGACAAGGGAGAAACCTGTCAGCGATAGCGAACTCCTGCTCGGAGGCCAAGGTGAAGGAAAATTGTCGCGGGATACTTTGACGTCGTTTAGTTGCCGAATTTGTGTGCGAGAAACGTAGAATCCGCGCTTGTACGATTGGGCGCAGGTCGACACGTAGGATGATGGCTGTCAATTACAGGTAATTCGATGTCACAGAAGGAGGCGGGTGGGAAAAGTTGCCAGAAGGATGAAGAATAACTTCAACTTTTTCCACTTATTTGCTACGTTGTCCTAACTTTGTTTTTAACTCCGTTGGACATGAAACGAATCGCCTCGAGATGAGAACACACAAGTTTGTCGCAGTGATAAAAATTCTTTTGCGAAGATTCGTAGCAGTTGTCGAGGGACTGTATTTTTAAATCAATTTCGTAAACGGTAAAACAATGGTTCAAAATTGTACGCGGTCCGTAGGATTCACGAAATTAATTTAATTCTCGTGTTTTCTATTACACCGCGAATTTATAGGACTTGCGTAGACTTTAGCGATCCATTGCAGGTGCAGCGATAAATCGCGTTACGTTCAGCGGACGTGAAACTTAATCTGACCAAGGGTCCAGGCGTTTGTAAGAGGAAAGTCATTGGCTTATCGTTGTAATCCAGGCGAGTATCGGTGTCGCAAAATAAGACGCGACCACCGAAGAGTTTAACTTATCCCGATCGAAAGACGAAGTTTCAAAAAGGTCTAAAGGGAGCGTGGATAAGTTTTCGCGGGACAACGATATCGATCTTCGGGATGGGTTAATTTCTCTATCAACGTTTCATGGTGGCAGCTATTACCATGCATCGTTGCGTCGCCAGAGACTATATTAATATCGCAGAGTACACCGTATTTGCAATTCAACAGGGGTCTGAGTCCAGCGGAGCTCGGAAATGTAATCTCTATCCTTAGAATTCTCTCGAATGTTATCTAGTTGCTTGTTCTTTTAACGCGGCCGTCGCTGCGCCACGGTTTTAAATTATTCATCGTTGCAGGCTCGAGTTGCGCGTCGAGTCGTCGCGACGCGAGTGCGAGGCGATAAACATATTACTATAGCAACTACAGTGCACGAAGTAATTACTCCGCGATGGTGTAATTTGGCGCAGGCGATTGTATTCTCCTGCACCGAACGCAACGGAGAATTAGGAGATGGCGCGTACGCGTGTCCATGGAAGAGACGTTCTGCGAAGTTAGACCATTATCGCAGAGACAACAACAAATTTGTTGACTATATACACTAAAAGAGAAACTCGTCGGTTAGTCGAGCACGACAATTTACGGCGGTACGTCCTGGATCCTCGAAGAGCTCGTCCAAGGAAGAGGAACCATCCGTTTTTGTTCTCGAACAACGAGTCACGCTTTTGGAATAAAACCTCGACGAAGCAAATTTGCGAAATATATTTTTCCGTATTTATTGGAAACACTTTGGCAAAACGCCCTGCAAAATCGAAGGGAACGGTTAAAGTAGAGAAACTGAACTGGATTGCGAAGGATTAACGGCACTTGTAAGTTTCAAACCTGAAAGAATTATAGGAGCAACGCCGATAACAGTGGTGCAATGAATACGGAAATACCGAAGCAAGAAAGTAGAAATAGGTTGCAAAAGGACCGCGAAGCTTGCAACAATAAATTCTCGGACAGTCGTGGAACTAGCGTCATAAGTGCTCGCGCGATAAATGTGAAACAACCGCAATGGAAAGAACTAAGTAAGCCGCGAGAGGTTGGCGATGGAAACACCACGAAAATCCCGAAAAAACCGCGGAGAAATGGCATAAAAAATAATGAGAATTAAAGTCAGTTGTTGCCACGCATTTTTATAGAACGAAGAGGAACCAAGTTGGAAAGAGCTCGTATCATACGAGTCGTATGTGGCCACTTCTTCGAGAGAATAAGTATATGAAGAAAGATATGAATATTATTAACGGCAAACCTACCACGACTGGTGAACTAGGAAACTAAGGACTAGTTACGTATAACTTATAATAGATCGTAACTCTTTTTTCAACGAATAACCGATTGAAAGTTGCGCGTGCCTTACATGAAATTTATAATCCACACGAAAGCTTCGGTCGTCTCTGGAGTCGCATGCTCCAATATCTATGCGTCGCGCTCGCTGAATAGTGTCAAAAATAGTTACGCAATAGCTGCAGGCGAACCGGAGCGGCGCCGCAAAGGGTTAACACGCCAGCTGCCACCCTAAATCCCCGAAGTACCCGCAGGTGGAGCTGGACCGGAACGTGCCGCTTCTCCGTTCGCCTTTCGATCCCGCGACATACTCATTTCCTCCACCTCGCAAGTGTCGTTCCGCTTTCGCGTGTGCCGCTTCGAGGAAGCCGAGGACAGGACGTGTTCCCGCGGGGTTCGGTAGCATCGTCTCGTAAATACATTTCGGGGGTCGATGTCGCGAACGTCGGCCAGCGGGAGTTCATTCGATAAAGGTCACGCCACGCCAAATCGATCACTTTTTGCGGCCGATGTCGGGGATTTCGTTGAAATTGAAATGCGATGCAGTCAACGCAAAATTAAAGAGGATTTAAGACATCGTTCCGCTGGTTTCGGATTCGTTTAGAAAGTACAGGATGGTCAGTCGATACTTTTCAAGTAAAAGATTCTGTTGTCAAAATTCGTGAACGGCAACGTTCCGTGACTCTTAAATAAACGCGAAATCAACGAAACGACGATTTAACTCGCTCTAATTTTACGTGTACCGCAATATATTTCAATTTCAACGTAATCCCTGTCGTCGACCGCAAAAAGTGATCGATTCGACGTGAAATGCTCCGGGACCGTGCTGGTTCCGCGGCGTTTAGGAAACTGTGCGCGGACCGACGACGAATCGAGCCTCGGGCACTCGAAAGCGTCCGTCCAATCGAAAAAACAGCTCAGAATTCGACGCGTGGCCCCGACGAGAGCCGTCCCAGCCCTTCGACGCAGTCGAAGAGCACCCTGGGGTACATCAAAAGTTCCGAGGGAAAAGTACAAATGCGCTTAAGGAACTTTCTCCCTGTCTCGATCTCTCCCCCTCCCCTTTCGTTCGACCCTCACAGTTTCCGGCGGACGGGTCGTTTGCGAGACGCCCGACGACGGAATCCTAAGAATCTCGTTACGATATTCCCAGCCTTTTGTCGTCGAACGTGTTAATCCACTTGCGAATCCGAGTTACGCGGTGCGGGCCACCGGGGGTCGGCGTTAATTAAATTTCTTCGGGAAGCGTCTTTACAGCAGTCGCTGCTTTCTCGCCGGATCTCTGTTTGACGTCGAGTCGTCGAGTATTTTTGGGTAAATAGCGATGACAACGGCAGCGAACGGGAGTCGGTTAATTTCATTCCTCGAAACCCCTTCCGGGGTCTCGGTGGTTCGCCTCCGGGATTCACCATGTGTAATGTAAAGCGACAAAACATTTTCGCGGAACTCTTTTTCCTATCGTTTTTGGTGGTAGCATCGTCGATGTCGAGTGGAAACGATTCTTGTGATAAAAAGAAGTAAGGTGGTACGTAGAATTTAACACTAAACGTACCAAGCGGAGTCAAATGACACTTTTCAAATTCCTTATCGAAGATTCAGAAGCAATACACCTGAGAATGAATTCTGTATAGCTAAACGAATTAGAAGTACATTATATCATTGATTTGTATCTCTAAGTTTGCGTAACGTTAATCAATTCCAAAATGCTTCCACACTTGGCCCATCCGTTCGTTCTTTCAAATAGAATGCCATAATCCCAAGGTTTCAAAACCGAAAATTCCGTTTGACAATTTCGCTGGCGTTCGTTCGGTCCATCGACAAATCCTTTGAAAGAATCGCCTTAATCACGCTGTCTGTTCTATCTGTTTACAATTTATCGGTGCGGTTCGTTAGTTCGTGCCTCTTTCACAAGAGAAATGGTCGCGGAGCTTCAAACAAACGACAACGCGAACCGTAGAAATATTTTCGCGGTTTTTCGCTCGCGTCGGCCAGCGCGTTCCGAATAAAAATTTGAAAATTCCGCAGTGCTCCGATGACAGTCAATTTTGTGACGTGGCCCATACACACGTGTCTCTTTTGTCGCGGTACATATGTATCACCTATTCGCCGTAGGGTCAATTTTTCGTCATGGGTAACTTCATTATTGGCGCACGTGTGCGTACATTCGACGAACTCGTTTATAAAAAAAAAAAAGCAATTTTGTTGTTACGCTTTCTGTGAGTACATGTTCAGCATAAGTCTATGAAGTGAACCGATTGAAGAATATTTATAACGGACCTGTTCTGCTTCACGTGGAATATATAAATAATATCATGGTTGTACAGATGAAAAACGCCAAGTATTTTGGCATCGAAACAATCACGAGAATTACGAGGACTCCCTCAAGCAAATTTACTCTTATGATAAGTATGTAAAATCGTAAAATGAGATTATATTTCACGTAGAAGAAACGCTTATCTCGTCCACCGTTCGACGGAGGAAACGTTGAAAACAAATCGTTATACGGTGTTTCCATTTGTCGTCTATTACTCGAATAAAACTTTTCCGTTGCCGCGAATAGAGTACTCACTTTTTCTTATCTCGCGTCCCCGACGCTTTACGATCCACCGATCAGAAACATGGGTTCCTCGATCGCGCGAATGATTTCATTCGCGCAAACCTCGACTCGGTTTTCCCTGCCCTCGACCATCGTCGATCGTAATGGTTTACCGACATCGCCAAGCACTCCCCTCGTTATCCGACGCTCTCGGTCCGCCCAATGAAATTCGTGGCGGTAAATCATCCTCGCATCGTGCCTTTTTAATAACTTGATTTCATAACGAACCGCGAGTATTGCCGCGTGGCTCGGGACTCTATTTATAAAGTGGCGGAAGCTTTTTAAATTAAATTCGATCCGGTGTACCCGCGGCGGTACACGTGGCAACGTTGTTCCATAGCGTGTGGAGGTGGTGGTGGAGATGGACACGAAAGAGGAAGAGGTAGAGAGAACAACGGGAAAAAATCGAGGAGAGTGACGGGCAGAAGAAAAAGGGAGCAACGCAGCGAGAGAGACGAAGGTGGAGACCTTTACCGAACGGATTATTCCACCCTAAATCGTGTTTTCGGTTCGAACGTCGCCCCGACATTGGCATTCGTTGCTGTAAGCCCAGCCAGACCTGGGGGACACCTGCGTGGGCCGAAGGGTTCCTGTCCCCCCTGCCTTTTGTTGCTCGATATTTGTTTTTTCCCTAATGTTGCCAGTCGCTTCGCCCGACAACGCGGAACAGACAAAGAGCCACTCGATTCTCCTGTGTTGTTCGACATCGACTGAAAACCCGTGGAAACTTTCACCCCACCTCCCTCCACCTCCACCTCCTCTTCTCCCGTTTCGTTCTCCTGGTCCTCGAGCCACGTCCCTATCTTCCTTCTTCCGCTAACGAGTTTCGTAATTTTGCTCTTGTTAACGAGTTTTTAATTTTCTCTTAAATCCATGACTCCGACTGGCCCCCCCGTTCCTCCGTAGAAGCCGGTCTCGATACTAATATATATTTTTCAGCCGCTGTCCCGGCTTTTTCTTTCGGTTAATTACAAATTTCTTCTAGCCGCGCGCCCCTCTCCTCCTTTTTCACCGGGTCCATTCCCTTTTTCTCCCTTTTTTTCTTCCTCCTCGTCTGGGTTCCTGAACGCTTCTTCGCGAGGCAGCCAAAGAGATACGCGGCGATCCTTTTGCGCGGTGAGCGGGGACGAATTAGCAGCGACCGATCGGTGAATTATTCATTGGTCGAACCAAAGTACTGTCTCGAAGACCGCGGCAAACGTCCACGGCGAAGTTTCGTTTCATGTTCGAACCTCGAGAACGGGTAGAAAACAGGGGTACCGAAAATGTTGACGCATTGGTTTCTCGAATGCGTCTCCAAAAAGCGTTAAATTGCGATATAGCTTTCGTACTTTCTTGAAAGAAATTTTATACTTCAATAGTAATACCTCTCTCGCCCCAATCAAATGAAACGTGTATGTACGAAACGTTGCTCGCTGTCGTCGAATTTTCCCTTCAACGAAAATTAAGGAATCCCGTACGATGGATATATAGAGACGACAGCGTGTTCATCGGTGATCTCGCTAAATGACTTGGCATAAGCGGTACAACGGTTCTCAGACGTTTAAGGGAAATTGCTATGGGCGAGGAAAACTGGAGAAGTACTTAGATTTGCCCGTGTACTCGGCGAGAATAAGAAGAATCGGCGGTATGAAGTGCGCGGTTCGAGGCATTTAGGATCACGATGCTCGGAGATCTTTGCGAGAGTGAAATGGTCCAATTACTTAGAGAGGTTCCTGGGATCTGCTTTATTCCCCCTAAACGCGGTCTTCACGAGCATCGGCGATGTTACGAGTCGCCAAAACACTCCTCGATCGCAGGATTTTGAAATTGTCGATGCTAATATAAAACATGGCAGGTTGCGTTAAATCTACAAAGTACTGCAATTGAATGACAGTACAACGAGTCGATGAATTTGTCTAAACAAATGTTATCGATAAATATACACGAGGTTTCTTTTAAAAAGTCAACTTGTTTCTCAAATCTTCCCGACTACGTACGTATATCTTTTAGCTCGTATAACTTATTCATTTATTCTCTATTATTCTCTAATAAATGCGCAAATAACGCAAAATTTATTTAACGAACGTATCGAGCCAAGGTATTCTATCGAATTATTACATCGAATACGATGAAATCCCAATGAATGAATGTAATGTTTATTGAAGTATTTCATTTCATAAAAATACATTTCAATTAATTTGCAAAACTTTCCCGGAATTCGATACTTCAAATATTCGCAGTACACAGTACTCCGATTCGAGTGAATTAATTAATACCGGGCGCATGGTGTAGAATGCAATTACAACATTTTTTGCGTTGTTACATAGCCGATAATCACGAACAGATTCTACGAAGAGTATATAAACGTTTAGTTAAATACACAAATCTTTTCAAATATTCTAAGTAGGTGTATGGAATACATTTTTGTTCTCTTTTCGTGCATACGCAATCGTGGCGTAAAATCGATCTTCGGTAGACAAGAACTCGATTTCAAGCCTGCTCGACGCGCGACATTCGTCCAGGGTTCTTTAACGACGCGGTTTATACCTCGGCAACAGTGTTACGGTGCACGCGTTTAAAAGGCTACTAAAAAATATAAATTTTCTTCTCGATACAGGTTCAAAGACAACTTCCCACGTAACGAGTTCTCTCCAAGCGTAACACTCTTTCGATCCCCGAGAAATCAATGAAAGCTCGACGAACGTTCGTAGGGCCCTCCTCCTCGACGCGTTCGATTCTCGAATCGACGCGTCTTCGAGCTCTGGCATTCGCGTGCGCGCACGTACGTTCTCCGATACGACGGAATAAATCCCCGAATGGATCGTAAAATCGTCCCACCGCGAATTCCACTTTTTTAAAGCGTTAAGGTGGACACTCTCGTCCAGTCGTAAAAGTCCACGGCCCTTTCCAAATTTCTTAAGTTATTCCTGGCCCGTGTTCGCTCCGATGTAACGGAGATCGGTCGCTTGATAATTGGCCAGCGAGGTTAGTACGTAATTTACCCATACGTATATGGCGACAGATTCTGGCTTCTTCCGATAAACTCGAATAAATCGATTCGCTGGAATGCGATCGAACCGAACCGTGCGAGAGAAAGCTTGTATTTTCAGCTCGCATGTTCGGCCAATCGTGCTCATTATTCGTAATTATATGAATAAATACGGTTTCGCAACGCGCACGATTCTAACTGACGGGACTTCGATACGCCGCTTTTTCTGGATACTGCGAGCAGCGGCAGAATAATGTGCGATTTATTAATAAATAAAAAAACTAAGGATTAGATTAGACAAATATTTGATTGTATTTATACAGCAGTATAAATAGTAGAAGATAAATATACTTTTTAAAATGAAGTGAACCGACTTCAGAAGAAGCTAACAACCACAAGTTCGATACTCCTCTAGCTCTCTTGAAGGACCTCCAAAGGCAAGGTCCTCGTCAAGACTGTCTGAAACTCGCATTTCGAAATCGCTGTCCATTAAATCGCATCCGTGATTTTTCACGAGCGACACGCTTTAATTTTCACTCTTTAAATTGCGAACGTACTTCCCAGAACCACCTCTTACGCATTATCAAACACCGTGTGTCCGTCGAGTGGCATTAAACTCGTGCGGCAAATCCACATCGCGTTATGATCGTTTCATGTAACGCTGGACGCAACACGATCACCGTGACAAATGTAACGAGTGTGTATTCATCGCGTCGCGCATCAAATTTCCATCGAGCACGTTAAACGCGTCACCCAGTTGGGAAACTTCACCGCTGCCCCTCGTTAATAATTTGCGAATTCTCCCTGCAAGCTGGTCGCTCTCGATGGTGCGCTCGGCGATTCAGTCGTGTCGCACTCCCACCCGGTTAAGTGCAAACTTTCTAAAAGGGTGCTTGACGTGGTACCGGGAAAAATAATATAAAAAGAGGCGCTTCGAACTTTTAATAATCGAGCGGAAATCATGCGTAAAACCCGGTGGTACAAAGTTGAGAGTACATCCATGACGAACTGACCGAGTTCTTTGACTACTCGGACCAGTCTCTGTATGCCCTGCGGGTATCGTTATTTTGGATGGTTTACGGGACGTATACGAAACTTTGTTATTAATTAACAGCCGTGCTTTGTGTCACGACGTTTTATAATAGGAATATAAAGTTTCACTAACAATTCGTACAGTTTATCTAACAATTCGTACCATTCAGTTTGACCTACACGTTATCGATACCATCTACTCGAATCAAATTATTCGCGCACGGACGTATTGCAATTAATTTTCATGCATACACATCCATATATGTACTTCCGCTGTACAATCTTTCTTCTGCGTGTTCATTATTCGTATGGCGATATTAATGATAATAAATGGATATCGATTCGCTATTTCTGAAGTTCCTGGAATTGCCTTCGTCGTAGGAAACATTTTTATTTCGAAACGAAGATGTAAATTCCCGTCATCTTAGCGAGCAAACCCCTCGTACGAACTATTTAGGTTAACAATTTCCCCATGCTCGTTCCTTCCGCCAAATAATTTCACTGTACGACGCTCGTTGTATGGAGAACTCTCGATAACTCGAAGCCCTCCATGAAATGCGAAATCAACCGTTCAACGGTCGGTCTGGAACAACGGCTGTGCCATTCGATCTCCATTTTACCACACTCGAAAAAAGATTTCGCTGCACGGAACGCAGTTTTTGCATAGAAGACCCTTGACAACTGGAAACCCTTTGTAAAACGATTTCACGAAAAACCGTACGTAACCTTATCGACCCGACCGACTCCTTCGCATCTACTCCTCCCCCTTGAAATTGGCGAGAGGTTCTCCGCGCTTCGATGCTTGACGTGCCATCGAAACAGGCAAATTAATAAAGGCAAATATAGTACCATGCATCCGATACGCGCTGCTGAATGTTATTCAATGGAATTGGAACAACGCAGAAATTTATCAAACAGAATTAAGGCCAGTGATCGTAGATGAACCGAATACTCGCTTGATTGGTTCAGTTTTTAACTCCTTGCAGTCCAAATTTTGTTCAAGCCATGCAGGACCATTTCTACAATATTTATAGTTATAATACCACGAATAAAATTTCGTGGCTTGGTGAGACTGTGTAAAACCTATCTACATATATTCTTTAAGATAAGACCTAACGACCCTGAAAGGAGCTCGGGTACCTCGGATTCGCTAAACCCGTACTGTAGCTGTGCTTGATCCCAAAGCACAGCTACAGCCCCTGAGGACTGACATAAATGGCTCGACGATTATTATAAAGCGTATTTCGAATATTCAAATCGCGATCAGGGGACACGAACCGTGTTTTTCCGGTGACAAGATATTCTGCAAAGTCTCGATCGTAATACCGTGGTTGGTTATAGGTCGGAGAGCAAAAAGAATTTCGTCAGCAACTCCCGATGAAAGGGATAATCTACCTCCACTGGCCAAGTACCCGATGAAAGAGAAGTCTCGCGTTCATCCAGCCTTTGTCCATCGCCATCGATCGCCCGGCAAACCGAGCCTAATCGCGGCGATCGCCGAGGGTGGCTGGTTACCATTCGTCGCGGTTTTTCCTCGATAGAGCTGAAAACTTTCAACGAGAGTACGGCGCGCGAGTGTGTCGCAAGGCGATAATTTATGGACAAGACGGGCATCCACAGGCAACCATAGTCTGCGGGTAGTTCGTGAAGGGGAGGCGGGGCATCCCCGACGTAAGTGGATCGAGAAGGTAGCTAACGTTGCTTCGCAGCACGTATCGTAAACTGCTAGGAACTTTGCCGAGACTTTGGAAGTAGCTCGCAGATATTATTGAAGCCCTTCAAGATTCCGGATAGACGTGTTTCCCTCCGCTTGAATATTGTGCTTTATATGTACAGGGCGTTTCCAAAGTTCGCGGCTGGTGTTTCATTTCGCGGCGAGACTGACGGCTGCTGTCGCACGATAAATCATCGCGGCTGCTTCTCCTCGAGTGGGTAGGGGAAATTAGCCAGCTCCCGTTGCCAACTTATTTTCATGTCCGCCGCCGTGAAATTGATATTTAAACCGTCGAACCAAGTTCAAGCGTTAACGAAGCCTGGGAACTGTCTCGACCGCGGAACATTCTGGCATTCATGCAAGCAGTTGAAATTTTGGAGACGTATGATGACATTCGTACTAACCAATTGGAACTAGTTTTGCCATAATTGTATTTAAATATAAAAATTAAAGCCCGTTAAAAAAAAAAAAAACAAAATTAAAATTGAAAATGTGTCTCAAAAATGGGACATTGGCGGATAATGGGAACCACCTAGTGTAATGCGAGATTTGATTGGATACACGTCGTTATTGGCCGGCACGTGTCACGCGGAACCTACAAGTGAAATACACGAGAGTGTAAAAGGGGCCCCGTGTGTCCTTTCCGTTGTCTATCTTTTCGCAGACGCGAGGCATCTGCTTCGAGCATACGTGGGTATTATTTTGATTCAAGAACATTTTAGGCCCTAGATGCAAGAGATCGATGGTTCCTAGCCCTCGGAGTAACGCTACGAACTCCGTTTTGAGGGCGAAAACCGGTCCTCGGGAGAGCAGAAAAGATCGAAACAATGCCAGCGGCCTGCGTCACCTCTTATTCGAAATTTTCGACGGGCAATCGGACTCCCCGCGTCGCGCCGTTCCCCCCCCCCCCCCCAGGGGAATCAACGATTATTGTGCCGGTAACACCCAACTCCCGGCTAATAATAAGCAATGCTTTCGACCCCTCGCGAGCGCAGACAATGTCGAAGGGTGAAACGACTTTAGGAACACACTGTACCACGTTCTCCTAGCAACGGGCTGTCGGGTTGCGCGGCACGCTGGCGCCTAATTAATTTTCTTTGCAACTTAACTACGCCGCCTATGAAAACAGCGAAAATTATGCAAGGGGGCATCGAAACTTTTCGCGCTTTCTCATCATTACTCGAACGCCTGAAATTGTCCCGTGTGTCGCCGTTAGGCTCGTCCTTTCTCGTTGGATTCGCCGACGGTGCATTTTCTTTCAGCTACCAAAGTTTCGAGTCCGCTGGTTGCGTATGACTCGTTGAATGAGATTTTATGGATACAACAAACGGAATAAAATTTTGATTTTCCCGCGTTATTACAGAGAATATTTGGAGCGGCGAGGCCAAAATATTATAAATTGAAACATTAATTACGAAACTTTGGTACACATTCTAATAACTGGACGTTACAATTCTCTGGTTAGCGATCGATACCGCGAACCTATTATACTGTCCTGTTGCACGGGAAATGGTATTAATAATCATAACCAATAACGAACTGATTCACGTTTGAATAATTAGGTGAAGACTAAATATCTACCTCGGAAAATGAACGAGTTGTATACTAATTACAGTGTGCGAACCGTGAACTTATGTGGGTCAAACTAAGAGGAAACAGTGTCTCTACGCGTGAAGGAATATTTGCATAATTGCAATAGCATCTTAGACCCTAAATTCTCCAATACAGACTTCGCTAACTTACCAGCAATAGATGTAAATGCTATTGGCGTACACTCGCGGAAATTTCGTTGCAACTTTGCTTTTACCAGTATCTGAATACCAGACACGGTACAAAATTTTGCAGGTAGAGTATCGTTGGAAACTCTAAGCGCGAAATATTGCATGTAGTGCTCCATTTTTAGATCTATACGAGCATGGCTCGAAATCAACAGTCGAAAACTTTCGGTAATTACAACAAAATTGCTTCCTCGCGCTAGGTATCGAACTCGAACTCGGGAACGTTTCATTAGGTGGTTGCGGCAATTGCTATAGGTAGAATAATAAACGAGAGAAAATTGAAACGAAGATGAAATCGATGTTCCTCGGCCAATTAACGGCCGTAGAATAGGATGGGGTTCGTTAGAGTGCGCGTAATTATAGTTGCCGCTTTGGTTCGACCGAATCTTCCATCTTGGAGATCCTATCGCGATGTTCATTCCTCTAAAATCACTGCTACGTTTTTCTGAAAGGAATATACCAGCTATATGTTATCCAAATTTTCATCTTTATACGTAAAGTAACCCCATGTGTGTTTACAAATTCCTTTATATATCCTTCCTTTATCTGTACATTCTCGTAGGTGTCCCCATATTTCCATTTTCCATGAATGCATAAACATCTGCACTTTATGACTAAATTACACGAAAGGTGCTGAATTGGAGTTCAGCAGAGGTTGACTAAATCGGACGTGGAGTTCTACCGAGTACATGCTTTATTTTATACGATAGTCTTTCGAATGGCATGAAAAGATCGCGAGGAAGAGTGGCGAGGCTCGAACACCTGTAAACGCTTCGCGAGGATCGATTTATTCGCACCGGGTGGCAACGCTGAGATCATTTTGTTTTCAACGACACCATTCCTCGGCTACGTTGTTACCCAACGCGTGGCTTTCCTCCTCGCGATCACGCGTACCTTTCACCCGGACGAGCTACGACGAGCAGCTGCGCGACCGTCCTATCTCGCTGAAACAGTGTTTCCTGTTACTAACGACGGTTTTTGTGTATCGAGCCCGAGCAGGCTGCTCCCAGAAGGAACGTGTTTTCCAAAATAGTTTGAAACTGGGACGTGTTCACAGATCCGTATCTAGCGCGCGCCAATTAATTTTCCCCGTTGTCGGCTTTTTTCCCCGATCCCACTGTTTATTACGTTCGACGGCCATAACCGCGGCCCTTCGTCCGAAACGGATCGTTTCTCCAAGGAACAACCGCGTTCTCGCGTCACGGAATGTAAATTTCCAACGTTCACGACGAAACGAGTCAATTTATCGAGAACACGCGCTCGTCACCGCCAATGACCGATTTTCCTGGACGTAACGACCGTTGAATACCTATTAGCCCGTAGACAATACGTTTCTGTCGCTAATTGCGAGCAGCTGTACTCGATTCCCGGGCCTCGTTTCTTGTTTCGTGACTAATAGGTTCGCGGTGTGAACCATTCTTTGAGAAAATCACTTCTTCCGTTCCTCAAAGACGACCGCTGCTCGATGAGAAAGTCAACACCCATGTGTCGGCCATTCCGCGGTACTCGGTCTTTCCCATCTGACCTAGTTAATTACCGTCACGGCGACAGATATCCTGCGTCCAGGAATATTTCACCAGACCGAAACTGATCGCTCCGCGAACGAAGAAAATTCTTTTCCTCTCCGGAGACATAACGCATGGTCGCGCTGTTATGACCGAGAAACTCTCTTTTTCTCTGTGTTCGTGTCGCGATACGATCGAGGATAGTTTATTTCACGGGTTATTAAACGAGAAAACAACGAAAACTCTCGTTAACGCGTCTTTTGTCGAGGCTGAGCACGTTTCATCCGGAACGCATTCTCTTTTTTTTTAAAAATCAAATGAAACGAAATCATTCACTGCACGACCGATAACGCTGTTGTAAAAGTTTCCGCGCAATCGACATTCATGAAAAGATCACTAAATATACCTGAATGCATGGCACGGAGAGAATTTAACATTCATTTGTCGGCTTCTTTGGAAAAATATTCGCCAAAAGAGAGTCGTTTATCGAGCGTTCGAATTGCCTAAATAATTCAAAAGCCGTAACAATGAACTCAGCGTCGGGTGACCTGGTCAGGACTTACCACTCGATGGAGGTAGACGCGATAAAGGCTGTTGGCCGGAGCGTATCGCGGGATGAACCGGCGGAAATCGCGGTATTAATCGCAACATTCGCGAGTTGTTATTGCCGCAAGAGTTATCGCTAATCGAGCAATAAATTCCGGGACGAGCCGCGCGCGTGCTGCGGTCATGAAAAACGGATTTCCCGGCACTATTACGAGCGGAAATTCAATAAACCGTGGTAGCCTCCGCGGCAAAAGGAATCCCTTTTCCCTGTCGCGATCGTCGCCGAGAAGTTCGAGTCGGCCAGCAGCAGCCACCATCCCTCTGTACACGAGCCGACTCGACGTCTAATTAATTTTCTTTGTAACTCAATTCTCCCCGCAATCGTCAAGGTGGCGCAAAGGTGTTCTCCCTGTCACCCTTTCGCTCCGCAAAGAAAGCAAGAGAGAACCTTCGCCACTGTCGTATTGCGGATTTAATAAAGACCCGTTCGCCGAAGTTCCGTCCTCTCGAAAAACCGGCGGACGGGAGAAATGCCCTGGCGAAAGTGACGGGGAAGGGGCAAGGGGGTGGAAAGAATTTCCTTTTTCGAAGTAATCAGCGCCGCTTCTGTCGCCAACTTCTACGCGAGTTGTCGCTTCGAGGGACAGAGATTCCCCTGCTTTGGAGGGACCGCGACGAAACGAGAAATTCGAGAAGTAGAGTGTTCACGTAATCTAGGATTAGCGCGAGGGGTGAAACTATGGCTCGCTGCAAGACTACGAAGATGGTCGATTATGTATTCAATGGCAAGATAGAATCATAATTATATTATACTTGTGAGTCGTGTCAGTATAATATTACGAACACTAGAACTACCAAGTTGGCCAATGGACTTAAAACTTCTTTCCAAAGTCACTTATTTACGATATACTTATCGGGATATTTGGAAACAATTTTCTTGCGATAGAGAATTAACTTGATTCAGAAATTAGTTTGTTCGGTGGTCAATACCACCGTCGTGGATGGAGATTGAGATTCGTTATAGGGCGATGATATCAACACGATGGGACGTGCATCTTTAATTAAATCTACGAGAATCCGTAAATAGCATTCAAAGATAAATCCCCTCGTGACCTATTCAAATTATAAGCATTGTTCATGGGTCGAAATTAGCCAGGTTTCGGATATACATGCTATCGGTTATTTATCAATCCATTAATAAACCAACAAATAATGAATTTGATACGTGATATTTTACCGAGTCTGAATTCAGCCAACAAAATAGTCCAATAATGTCGGCAGAGATGAAAGGTCAAAGTGGAGAAACTACGTCAGGAGTTGGATTCGTGAATCAACGTCGGATTGAATGATCTTTGTATCGAAATAACGTGTATCCGAAAGTACTTTGCCAACGAAGTGCTTCCCATTTTAAAACGCCACGTTAATAATTATAAGACGGAAAGTAGGATTTCTCTAAAGTGGAAAACGTCGAGGAAAAAAACGAGAGGATAGCGCCAACGACGCCAGGCTACGAGGAGCAGCTGCAACGGAGGACCGATGGGAGGCTGTTGCGTTTTGGAACAATGTCACCCTGGACAGAATTGGGTAACCTCGCCCCAGGAAATCCTACGATCGTTATTTCTTTCCTCGTCTGTCCAACATTCTCCGTCCTCCTCGCTCCTGTCAGATCTTGATGTGTCGTGCACGCCCTGCCGAAGCCTCGTTTCCCCAGTTTCCCGGACTCGTTCTAATGAAATGTGCATCGGTGGGCGTTCCTCGGTTCGTCTTGAGGGTCGCGTTTTACGTTCCTAAGATTCCCCGAGAGAGACAGACCCTCCTGATAAATTTCAATTCCGCGTTGTCGCTTAAGATTTCCAAGCTTTCCGGATCCAAACGAATTCGTCGTACCTCTCGACGTGGTCGTGACCGAAACTTATCGTCGAACGCGATTTAAGCGATTCTTATTGGGATTTATATAGAGCACGTTGCGTGAGACCGTGAAACGCTTTTTTCGAAACGGTGCGCTCATGTTGGATAGAGCAGGGGTGCTTTAAATTGCCACCTTGATTTACGTTGGCGTGATCTCTAGACAATAACGCGTCGAACATTGCATGACGGGAACTTGTTTACAGTGGGACTATTCTATCAGGAGGACAAATATAATAACTTTTGTAATACTATATTAAAATTGACAAAATTATTAGTAATTAACACTTTAACGACCGCACACACAACATATGTGTGATACGTGGAACAACCGTTACTCTCTGTGTGATGATTTACGAATGTAAACAAATACGAATACTGTTATTGACTACGTATTTCATCGCTACGTCTTTGATGTCATGTAATTATTGTTTTTCGAATTAAACGACAAAGGTTGTAAAGTAATAATTTAGTAGTCTTAGCATATTTGTAAAAATAGGTTCACTGAAAATTCTAGAAAAATGTCTCGATCGGTCCAGGAAAAACGCGGCAACCGTTATCGTCGACGGTCTCGACGCGCGGCTCCGCGAGGACTCGCTTTCACGAATCTAATGGAGTTTCTTCGCTCGCCGTCATATCAGCGTAACGAAGGGGGCGAATTACCGAGCTCGATGCGCGAATTGTCTCTGGTGCCGGGCGCGGAGAAATTCTCGGGAAGAAACGCGCGGCACCACCCCTAATCAATTTCAATTCACGGATGCTGGGCACTTTTGCCGGGAACCGCGGCCGTCGGAAACTTTCTGATCAATTGGCTTAATTGCGTGGCCGGTGTTTGCAAAATTCGCGGCGTTGCCAGTGGGAGGAGTAGGAGGAGGTGGTGGGGGTTGGGGGTTGGGGGGAGCCACGAAGAATTCCTAATGGGATCTTTACAAGTTCCTTTACGAGTTCGCCGGCAAATCCGCCGGATTTAGGTATCCAATCGGGTTATCCCCGGCCCGACCCGACACTGGTTTTCGCGTGACGTCGACCCAAAGATATATGCATTAGTCCGCGTGGCCCGTTTAATCCTGGAAGCTGGGCTTCAACTTCCGAGGATTCTCGACCCGTCCGTAAACCGTAAATCTTCGCGGACGCCGCTTTCTTCAGCGCGGTGCCGCGTTTTTTACGTAGGCGGCACGAACTGCGTGCCTTCGCCTCGAAATCGCATCCTCTCCCACGCGACGCGCGTTCGAGGCGTCGCTCTTAATAATAATAACAGGCTGGACTCGCTCTCTCGCGGCAGGGTCGTAGGGAATTATGGGATTCGCGAGGAGGATGATGCAAATAACAGAGGCTGAGAAACGCACGAAGGCATTCGGTATCGCGACCTTCTCAATTGATGCGTTTGGAGAGCAAACAGCGTTCATTCTAAAGGGGAAGTCAACACTTTTGAATGTTTAGTGTGACATGTGTAAATGGTCTCGTTAGAACTCATTGGGATCGCGACGAATTTTCAGAAACATACGTATGTTTCTTTTCTATATGCAAGTATCAGAAGAATAATGTGTAGAATATAATGTAGAAACGTTTGAGCAGCTTGTTTAATAAAGACGATTATTTAAAATATCTCATGAGGTAACCATTACTGTTATACTTTTTACGTAGATTGACGAATAGATTCAATTTATGCAAAACACTTTCCATTAGATTAATAAAGATTATTATCTCCAACACACTTAATTGGGCCATCCTATATAAAAATGTACTGGTAAAAATCGCGAGTATAGAAACAGGAAAATTCCACGATTTCTCGCAGTGATTTTCCCTCGGTACTGTCCTTTCTCTGTCGAATATCAGCGACCCTATTCCACGTTTCCTTGAAAACCGACTTCCACACGCTCAGGATTCCCGGGCTACGTGTACCGATAAATCTTCATAAATTCCGATTCACGACCTCTATGGGGCGGCTCGCGCCATTGTATTCGCACCGTAAAGCCACTCTGTGTTTAAAATAAGGGCTCGAGAGTCGATCCTCGACTTAAGCCGGCATTCGGGATGCGAGTTTACATCGCAGCCGCGTAAGCTCTCCCTAAAAGCGACTCGCTGGTATTATGGAACCCCTCTAAACGCGTTTTCATTTCTTCGGGCAGGGAGGAGGCTAACAAGTGTCATTTAAAGAGAAAAGGAATCGGTTGAACGGATTCCTCGGAGTGGAAACCAACTCAAATCTCGCGTAGACCGAATCAACCCTGTACTTCGCTCGCGTTCGACCCGTATCCTTCGACCCTGTTCAAAGTACATCTCAACATCGACTATCATGCAGGTACTAGAAGCCCTTTAATCATAGTCACGAACGTTGCTTGATTCTGATAAGTAGTATGTATAGTCATACTTTGTTCACTCTTCTAAAACTGACATTTAACAAAATTCTTGCGGAATAAGTTGTTTGCACTGGTGCTTCAGCATGTAAGAATTTCAACACTCTATGCTTTTCAAATTGAATTTCGCGAAATTACCTGAAAAATGGCAGAACCTGACCTAACATCGTTTTTATTTCTGATTAGAGGGTCTCTAGCAAGTGCATCGTATCGACACCGAACCATGGATCGCGCGTACTTTTTGTCTCGAGGCCAACCTCGCTAGCGGAATTCTCGCGCCGAGTACCGATAAATCTTCATAAAATCCAATCCGCGCCACTGCCAGGCCGAGTGTCGTTGCACTCTGCGACGACGCAAAGAGCTTAATGAGAGCTCGCTGAAAGCCTGACGGATAATTTCATGCCGAAAAAAAAAACGACAGACTTAACGACCCGCCCCCTCGTCCCGAAATTATACATGAAAATTGTTAATAAATGGTTTCTTCCGGCTGGATGATTATTTCCGAGCAAACGCGAACATCAACCCGATATCGAACAAACGAACCGTCTCGCGAATAAGTTTGTTAAATTAAAGGTGGTCCGTGGAGGCCTGGATTGAAAGCGTGTTCCGCGATTTAATTTTTCTCTTTCGAGTTGGAAACAGATACGACGCGGAAAGAGCCGAGCTAGAAACTTGGAGCGACTCTGGTCGTTTTCTCAGTTTACTCCGCGGAGTTTGCGGACGTTGATTATCGAGTAATTTGTTTCATTTCCTCGAGCGCGAAGAAACGGCTGTTTGCAAGCGCGCCCCGCGTTGCTCTAAAAACCAGCGTTCAAGTCCACGGGATACCTTCGTCGATAAATCTTCATGAGTTCCAATTCATGCGCGGCTGCGTCCCCGGATCTAGCAGACTTTCCGACTCTGTTTTCGTCAGGAGAGCTACACACGGCCGACCCGAGGGAAACGATCGTGTTTTTGAAAGATTTCAACGCCGCCGAGAAAGATACCCGATAACTAAACAACGTTGCGAAATCCCAGCGTTGAAACGGCGCATATAATCGTTCGCGAGTATCTCGAGAATTCTCGAAAACGAGATAGTGTTGCCTTCGTTGAAGAATTATCATTCGAATAACAAGTCTGAAATACGGAGTAAAAGATGGACCGGTCATGTGAAATAGAAAGGATGGTAAAAAATATCGCGAGGACAAATTGTCTGTTCTAATTTAAATAAAGCATTGTCCATCCAACTCGCGGATGCTCTTTGAGTGGTTAACGATGCAACGTGCAAAAAAAGTCTATAGATTCCCGCATCACGTAAAAAGTAGTCGATCCTCGAGCTCAACTCAAATTCAAAATTGTTTAGTATTAGGAAGTGGTATGGAAAGAATGGAGATGTCCTCCGTCCAGCAAAGTTCCGCCATAGAATTGCCAGAGGGGCTACGAAAAATTCCCCGGTAATTTCACACTCCACGCAGGCGTAAATAGGATTTGTGTAAACAGACGCAACGTAACCGCCGTTGACACGTAACAGTTTCGAACGCTGAGAATAAGGTGGAAATAGAAGAAAAAACGACGTAATTTCCCGACAGAGCCGGTAAAGCGGCCCGTATGCATCGCATGGTATTGCGCACACGCGGCTGCGTAGGTATCTGTGCGTTCATAGGGTAAAATTCAATAAAGCCGGATACTGCGGCGCGCAAACCGGCCCGGTGGCACAAAGTTGTTGATGTCGTTAATTTCCATCGTGTTGGAGGATTAGAGTTGCCACACCGTGTTTCGGATAACCCCTGTGTGCAGCGTAAGCACGTTACCGGGAGAGCACCGAAGAGAAATGAGACGTGAAAGAAGAGGTACATAGACTGCAGCCAAGAGAGCCAAGATCCGTTCACCCGATGTTCCGACAATGTTGTTCTAGACGTCCTCAAAGGAGACACAGTTACGTGAATGTTATGTCAGCTTTACCCACTCCCGTTTCCACCCGTGCGTCCGCAAACTGTATAATAATGATAAGCAAACACGCGAGTGTAGCGAGAGGTAGTGAGACCAGCCAACTGGATTCATGAAAAATGCATTTCACGGAGAGGAATCCAGATGTCGGTCGACTCGACACCTCGTCGATCACTCTAATCGGTCCACGAGGAAACGACCGTCCGTGAAATTGTTTCACGAGCGCCGTTTTCCGTATCTCTGTCGACTCTTCTCTCCTCTCGAGTCGCGAGACATATGATTCCCCGCGAGTTCTCCGTTTTCGCAATTTCACGCGTCGAGTGTACGATGAGTTTTGCGTTACGCGATATACGCATGGTTGTCCATCGAGATTCTAGCGAGGCTCTTGGCTTCCGATGATATTGCCAGCTTTCGAGGAACGGATCCATGTAAACAACGATGGGGAATATGATTTTGCTGTGATATTAATATTTCAGGAATTATTGTCTCGATGGATTCAACGAGCCTTCGAATCGACCTGTCACGACATGTCACGGGGTTGTTGTTGTTGTGCCCTTACCCCACTATTTTATTTCATTCTTCATTTAGTTCAAATAATTATTTGGCAGGGTCAGACGTAGACTTTGGAAATCAAAGGGACTTTGTTTTCTTTGATTTCAACGGTTTCGTACTTAGTATTAAGCTCGTCGACTCTATGTAGAGTATGGATGTACGTATGTATACTCTATATAGAGGGAGATCGAAGGAAACCTCACATGCAACAACCGAATTATTATGTTAAAATGTCCGACTGTAGCCAAGTTTCCCTTATTTCGCCCGAGAATAACGATAAATTAATCCAGCGGTACTTTCGAACAAGGTCGAATCGATAAATTGCAATTTTCCGCTAACAGTGTAATGGCTGGAGGAGCTAAATAGACTCGTAGCAATCTGAAAGTGCGTCGATGTCGTTGCGGAGGATCGACTTTATACCGTCGTATTTTTCGAAGGACGTTACCTCAGAAGAATGATCTCCCGGCAGTCTTAAATTCCAGTTACGATAATTAGTTTCACCGCTAAGGAGAAGAAAGGAGGAAAGAGGAGAGTGGAACGGGACACGTATACCACATAAATTTCTCGAGGACGATATCCCTGGCAAAAGCGAGCGCGCGCCACTGAAAAACGTTTCAATCCGGGCCGTCGTTATTAAGACCGTCTGAACGTTCGAATTTTTCCGGAAAATGGAGCTGCGGAATTGGGACAGGCTGCGTATTCCGCACACGTGCAAATACTTCTCGTTGATTGCGTACCACCGGCGCTGCCATCGCGGAAAATTGTATTTAAAGGCGAATCGACGGCGTTGTTCCCTCCCTTTTTTATTCTATCGTTCGAACTAAGGGTCAGTTTTGTAGGCGAAAATCGAGCTATCATGGTGGGAAAAGGATAAAAACAAACAGAGTTCGAGTCTTGAGAAAGTTTCATGAGAAACATAAAACTAACCGACGCGTGCCGACCATGCATAAAAGAGCATCCTTGTTAAAAGCATCCACGACTAATTAACGAATTGTTTAGTTGAAATCGTTTTTATTTTTTCATTGAGAGTTTAAATAGACTCGCACGGCGAAGAAGCAAGAGGCGCGGAGCGTTAACGAGCACGGAATGTCCAAAGAAGATACCTTTTCTGGTCCGTCGTGCGACGGGTTATTAAATAAATTAGTCGCAGCAGCGGTAAGTATCCTTCAACGTTACAGCCAACGCGTCGCGTAATGAACCGTGAAACTTGGGTACATATTAATCGCGCATTTTATCGTACCCTTAATTTTCCACGAACGACGCGTGGCCAGACACGAGACGACGAGCTTTGCGGAATATCTTCGTTACGCGATGGTTAAGCGTTCGTTGCTGGAATATCTCGATCGATGTATGGAAAAATATAGTAAAACTCACGCGATCGTTAACGAAATCCGACGATAACTTGACGAGAAAAGTTGGGCTTCTTGTAAGCTCGCGACGCGGGGATAACGTTGGAGGTGATCAACAAAGTAACTCGGCAAATTCCGATAATAATTCGGTCCCACGTTTTGGTAATGATCGCTCCAAGGACACGGCCGACAGTCATTAGCATGGCGCAACGCCGCGCGTGCAGGTATTATCGTTGCAATGAACAGCAAAATGCACGGGTTATTAACTCGCGCCTGTAAGAGCCGCAAATTAACATCGCAATTTGATCATCATTACAGTAGCCCAATTACGGGTGCTCTCCTTTCAAAATATTCTACGTCCTTCCGGAAGTAATCTCTCTTCTCAGAAGAATCGAGGTTACCTTCTTAATAACAACGTTACAAAGCGCTGATATTGTACTCGACTAAGCGTTTTCATAATTATTCGGCTAGAGGAAATAAGGTTCGTGGAGAAACGAGAAGAAATCTTACGAAATGCTTCGTGCTCAATTTTCCGTAACATGAACAGGCTGTTTTAGTAATATCGGACAACCGACATAACCACTTCCGATTTCGGGACTTTCATCGAGGAGGAGCATAAGTACGGTCGCAGTCGTAAAAAGACCTCGCTTCGACTTGTATCCAACGAAATTCTATTACCAGCTACAGGAAGCAATAATAGTAACACCTACGTACAAACAATAGAGCAGCCACCATAATGTACGAGGGAAGAAAGAATCAACTAGATTGCCAGGCTTCGACTCAAACCTGGACTTCTCGTTTACCGTACGATTGGTCTATCCATGGCTACTCGTAGCGACGACACGCTCCTTCTCGTTGCCCGCGCGTCCATGACGATCAGGTGTCCGTATTGTGAATTCGTTCGGAAATTCGAATACTGACAATGCGGTGAAATTTTTTCCGTTCCGAACGAAGCACAGCCGACGTTTCGCGGCGGACAGTAAAATTGCGGTCGGTCCGGAACGTTGACGCGCGCAGACCGCAGTTTCTAACCGAGCGGAACGAAAATATCGGTGCACCGGCGAAGTGCATGGCCAATTAAATATCGTGGATGCGCGTGTACGGTCAGCCGCAGTGCAGGACGACATTCATCCCTTTTTCACCGACCGTCGAGTAACGTATTCACTCCCTGCCATGGAAAGTATAATGTTATGAGGACGCACACTAATCCAGGCACGAATGAACTGGCAATTTTGTAACAGGACAAAATATTTAACGCTTTGTCTATCGGCGTTAAACCTCCAATAATGTAAATAATATTTAATCACATTAGAAATTTTCAAGAGTATTAGTCTGTCAGACAACGTGTTAAAGCGTCACATATTCTGTGACGGACGACTGTATCTCTCATTGCTCGATTCTCACGACACACATAGGTGAACGCTCTGAAAAGAGGACGTCATAGTTAACTGGTTAATTAAAGCTGTACAAAAACTTCCTAGTACAACGATATCGTCGCAAAGACCTAACCGTTTCGTTTCCGAACGTACAAGCGCCGGAAGATCGTTTAATACTCGGCCTGTGTGCACAGCGAAGCCGAGGCAGAGAGAAGAGGGGCCCAGGACTCCGAGAAGTAGTCGTATTAATCGAAAATAAAGTTCGCCAACTAAAATAGCCGCGGGGTGGTTCGGAAGATCCGCAAATCGTGGCTGTAAATTGAAGGGTGCCGACTCCGTATTCGCGACTCGGAATTAAAAGCGCGTAATGCGCGTGGAATTATCGACGCAGAAAGAAGATTTCATTAATTTCGATGCCGTGCTGCCTTGACTGTGCCATTTGCGGAACGAGCACGATTATTAAACGGGATTCATTCGATTCTGCCCCGTATTTCGCTTCCGGGAATCGGATGTAGCGGGTCTGCGTTTCACCGGTGAGGTATTAGAACGTAAACGTGCGCTATATATTCGCGGGATGTAGAGAAATGATTAATGTCTCTGGTATAGGACGGAACGAGAACTGGTTTAGATCGATCGACGAGGGAAGCAAATCCGCGAATTTGAATCTCGTAGCTCATGCGACGGTTTCTCAAAGTGTTTTACGTGTTACGCGACGCAGTCACCGAAAGAATCGACCTCTCTGATTTCGGAAAGTTGTCCTTTTCTGTTTCGGGCTATCAAATTAACGAGTAAACGTATTCGCAATTTAGCGAGGTTAATCCACCTACCCCGGTAGAATTTTAATCGAATCAATATTCCAGTAATCCGCGTAATACGTCGCACGGGGTTTTAAACAACTGCTGCAGCGGAAAGCTCGATGTAAAACCAATCTAAACAATCGAATATTTCAAAGTTATCATTTTCATTTCCAAAGCATTTCTCGATAGTGTTTTCGAGCTGTCACCAGCGTGACGTCAAAGGATACGTTACAAAATATTGACATATTGCGCGAAAGCATACCGGGAATGGAAAATATCGATTTTCGTGGGACACGGTGCCGATAGAAAGGAACTTTCCCCCTTTATTGATAACGAATGTCCCCGCCTCCTCTTAATTCGTCTCTCTATATACACAAAGCAACGCGTGTAATACATTTCGAGGTCCGTTCACTAATACGCCGTGGAAATTCAATTAAACTTCGTCAACTTCATAATTGCGTCGCCTTCTCCTTGTCCTTTTTATTTTTGTTTCGACCATGAAACTTTTTGGCTTGCGGACCGAAACGATTTTCCTCGGCCACGATTATTTTTTCTCTCCCCTTGCGTTCCGTTCGCGTTTCTCCTCCTTTTCGTCATTTTCCAACGCGTGTTTGCTTTCGATTCGATCCTTTTTTTTTGGTTTTACGGCAACTGCGCGAGCAGCCCCCCTATGTTGATTTTACCATGCTTTGGAAGTCCGTTTTTAACTTCTGGTTCGATGAAAAAGATTTTGCAAATCGGACTTCGGGTATTTCGCTTCTCTCTTCTCGACCTGGACCAAGTTCGAATAAATGGAACCTCGACCAGAAAATCATCGTACCGTCTACCCGATCTCTCTCCAGCGAAATAATTTCGAATTCACGTTATTAGCGAAGTTCACGGTGCTTTGCAACGCACATCGCACAACAAAAGCCTACGAAACTCCTTTTAATAAAGCGTCGATGCATCTACCGGGATAAGCTGCACTCGTACGCGAAAGCTTCCGTTTCGTTTCGAGGCAGTCATATGCGAAAGCTTAAAAGACATATTAAACTCTGCGCCGTTGAAAGAACACAGCCAGAAATACTCTCAGTTTCGCTCGCAAATTGCTCGAAGCGAAGTGGGTAAATAAAAAGCTAATGAGGGAGCGAGAATCTCGGCACACTCGTTACGCTGTAATCGAACTTTATAGCAGAATGCCAAACATTACTTTACTTTGAAAGCACCGTACCACGTTTTTCCCGCAGACTGTGTTTCTCGCGCAAATTCCCGACCTTTTGTTTAGAGCGAATCTCGCGATCCACGAATTTCCATGTTACGATTCCTCGTAAAATCAGTCAACAGAAGAGTACGATTCTTTCATTAGAAATTTTCAGACTTCCGTAACTTAACGAGAAGCACAAAAATTCGCACAAAAGAGAATTTCAAACTTCCATGTTCGGTAGCGAGTAAACTTTTACGATGCATCGGAGGGCACAACGTACCGAACAAAACTTGCAGTCTCGCGTTTACAATGAACCTCTTTCAAACGTCACGGCTTTCTATCAAAAAGCAGCGCTATTATTCCAGACTAGTATTTTCCAAGATCATCGGGAACCTCGGACTTCCACGGCACAATGGAAGCTACGGGGATGGGTATAACGTAAAAAATCTCGACTCGCGTTTTCATGGCCGACGAGTTTCAAGCGCATCCTTCAAACTCCGCCAGTTTCCATCGAGCAAACGTCACCCTTCCCGCGGAATGGCATTTCTCCCTCGATATATAAGGGACCACGGATGCGGAAGCCCGCCGCATCGCGTGCTACAAGGTGTTCAAAGCTCGCGGTGACTCGCGATGCACCCTGCACGCGGCTGGATGCACCTGGATAAAGATCTCGCTTTCCATTTAGTCGCGAACAGTAAACATAACTGTAACGTTTTAGCGTGTAGCAGAGTGTTCTGTAATTTAAGCTCACGGGAAACGTTTGGCTTCGTTCCTCGAAAGCGGCTACAGTCGATGCAAAATCTGCTGGCCGGTCGTTACCACCGAACACTATCCCCTCAGGGAACAAGTTTTACAATTTTAGTAAAGCATTGTTACAATTACTTTTCATGAGTAATTACAGATGCAATCGCAGAGTGCGTAACTGTACCATGGGGCGACGTTGTTGCTCTGGTACAGTCTCGATATTGTTACGCTTCTTATGAGTTATTCTTCTTGTAGCCTGGTTATTTTTATTCACATTAATAATAATATATAGATGGCGGTCCACGTAACGTGCTCACCCTCGCTCACTCCTAAAGTATGGATAGTATAAAGAAAAAGCACATATAGTTATATATCTATAGATCTATAGTCAGCATCTTCGTATCCTTTGAGAATTCCATCGACTTCTTTATCCTGAATATGACTTTCAGTAGGCCACGACATATTTCTGCGCGTTGTTCGGCTCGTAACAATATTATTCGCAGCGTAGGTGAATTTTCTCCATACTATAGGGAGGTGGGTACGATAGCGCGGGCGTAAAATGTTGAGCTTGTCGTGATTCACGTTCGGGAAAGTGGCCTCGAGCGTCCAATTGATTTTGTTCCACCTATAGACTCTCGCGCTCTGGCCTCCGAGGAGAAAAACAGATCTCTCGAATGCAAACAACCGAGCCCCGATGGGATTGTTTTTAATTATTGTTTATTATCGAGCGATGTTCCGCCGGGCCGTGCTTTGCGAGAGACCCTGCATTGTTCCCCCGGGGGAAATGCAGGGAAAGTAAGGGGTTAATACGCCAAGTGCGTTGTTCCGTGCGGCGAAAAACCGTCGGATAACGCGGCTCCCTTGGCCCTATTGTTTTAACAAGGTTATCACGCGATTCTTTTCGGCTGTACCGTGTTATTCGCCGTTTCGACCGCGTAGCGCCTGCACGCGCGACGCTGGAATACTAAGTAGGAAAATTTAGAAGGCGCTTAGGGTGCGCCGCCCTTTCTTCCTGGTATGAAAATGCGAGTTTAGTTAAGAGTTTCACCCGAGAGTAAACCTGGTGAAAGTAAATTAACGAATCGCCCGTATCGTGCTTTACGGTACCGCCGACGATTGTAAGCGCAGCGGTAAATTCGAACTTCTTAGAACGAAGTCTGCGTGGACCGTGGAGTACTTGTCTCGATATATTTACTTCTCGCTACAATTTGCCTCGCAACGAGATATCTCGTTATTGCGGAATAGACTTCCGTTTGCGCTGTGCTTCGTAAATTTTAACGAATAGAAAATGTGGCACTTGGACAACATGAATTTCTCGAATATTTGTAAAATGTACTGTACACGCGACGTACAATCAGGAAATAATGTACGGTAAGAAATTTAGTTAAAATGCAAATTTAGTTGAGAGCTTCGCCCGAGCATAAGCGTGGAACAAGGAAATTAACCAACTAACGGGCATTGCGCACACGACGCGTGCGCTTATTATACGGAGTGGTTCGCTAATCTCGACTCTTTAGACTGTTTCCGTTGCTTTTAGTAGCGCCAAAAAGCAAAAATTATCATCCAGCGATATGTACATGCGATGCAAAGTAATTCTGTTGTAACATTAATAGAATTCGTTGATCTTGGTACTTGTCATTTTCGGTAAGAAATATATCGGTGTCATTGAGATGATCTTTGTTAATAAATTTATTTACTAAATGGAACCATACAATGAGTGTCCGAAAACGTGCGAACTCATAGCAAAATTGTGATTTTAGAAAAAATGGACCTTCAGGACCATCAGGATTATTATAACAGCCTTGACTACGCTGCATCGTGCATACCTTTGTATCTCGAACAAAAAGGGACGCGAACGTACATCGTTATTATAATTAACGGGCCGAACAACTTTTCCAGAAGTAGTCGGAACGGCGTTAGTCCATTTTTAAACGGAAACCTTCGATGTAGGCTAACGGTTTAATAGAAACCAGTTTATAGAGCCGAAGAAAAAATTTGGCTCGCACGAAACGGACGTAATTCCGACGGAAACGCGGCGGAATTGGTTTTTGACCGGCCACCCTTCCGTTGTATGACCGTACGTAAAAGGCGGAATGCCTAGCATTAAATCTTTATTATTGCCCCAAGTGTTATTACCGTTACTCCGCGACGTGGAGCTCTATGCGCGGTCCTGACACGTGCACCGCTTGCCGGTCATATATTATCTATACGAATATTGCGCTTTTTACGAGAACTTCAATTTTGCTCGGAATTAACGCGAATTTTCGAAACGTCCCCGGAAATTTTCTGCTTTACACGCGATACGTGTTCGCGGGGAGCGCCAGAAAATATTGCAGCCCGCGCTCGGCGACCGTTGTCGAAGGTAAAAATAATGCGAAAATGATTTAACAAGCAATTTCAGGGAAACCCGCCGCGATATTCGAGCAAATTAGGTTGTGCACTCGTAATTGTCAACCGTAACACTCGTGACCGGCGCATTTATATTCTAACGATGAGTTGATGATACGTCCCTACGTAGAAGCCGGACTGAAGCTCGTGAATATTTCTACGAAGTTAGAATTTGTTCTCGAGAGTATGGAAGATTCGATAATTTAACATTTGTTCTAGTATTTAATGTCTTAACCCTTTCAGACCTGACGTCCACAATTGAGGACACAAAATTACCAAAAATTACAAAATTACAAAGAATACAAGAAAAAAAAATAATTCATGTTTGAAAGGGTTACCCTATTCAACCCATTCATTGCCAAATACGAGATGTCTCGTAGTTCAAAGTATGATTAATATTAACAGATAGCCTGACGTGTCTAAAGAGCAGCGGTGCACACTCGCCATTCAAGCTCGAAAGCTGAACGGAAAAAGGGACGCTCGCGTCGATGATGGCAAGAAATCGTTGGAGAGTCTGGTAGACCGACGCTGCCGTAAAGCTTGAATCGCGTACGGATTGTTTTGACGGTGAATCAAAGGCGGTTCTTCTTGGATAACTGGCAGCAGAGACCCAGGATGTGTTTTGTACAGTCTCGCGATATTTTATCGGCGACAGTCGGATCGTCTCGGTGTCGTTCGCCTCGCTTTTCAACGACACCCGTCCCCTCGTTCGCTCGTTTCCTCGCGGCTTGACAACTTTTTCGGCCGTACTTCACGGAATTCCGCGGGACGCGAATATTCCATTCTTCCACGGCTCCGCTCGATGCGAACTTTCTTCGCGGCAATCCACTCGCACCGATTCGGAACTTCTCGATCGAGCATCGTTCCAGCTGCTTTAACTCTCTGCGTCGCACAACGGGACGGTATTAGGAAATAGTGGCAAAAATTCTGGTGCTTTCAAATAAACCGACAACGTAGGAATAGGAAAATATTTTAAAAGAATTAGTTACAGGGAATACATGCAAAACAAAATGTAAACCCCTGAACTATTCAAAAGAGTTTCTAACGAACACGACATACAAATATTAGGAAAATTGGATCCTACGTAAAAATTATAAATTGAATTTTGTACAGAGAAACGCATATACCTATTTTTCAAATATTTATAAACGACCTATTGCATTAATGTTTTGGCCGATTCGATCGATCGAGGTCTCTCTAGTAGTTTGTTTCACAATTGTTAGCGCGTTTCGTTGACCCACCGAATAATACTCCATATGGAGAGAAATAGCTTGGAATCGCGATCGTTTAACGAGTTATCGTAACTTTCGAGTACCTACTACTAACTTCCATTTTTATTTCCTCCGATTCGATCGAAATATCAACATTCGACCAGAAAGAAGTACCTACTCCCATCATTTTAAGAACACGTCGAAGGTAGATATTTCTGCCACAATTTTAAGCTGATTTCGCAGTAAACGATGCGCCAAGAATACCGAATGAAAACATTTCTCCAGCAACTCGAAAAGAATTTTCAAGCAGCGTTTGCAAAATCGCGAGATGAGAAGTAGCTCCGTACTTCTTGCTAACGGGAAAGCTCCGGTACCAAGAGTATTTTTCGGTTGTTTACCGCGCTGCGACCGACGGAGCCAAGTATTTCTTGGTTACGGTAAAGGCGCTCGAGAATGGCAGTATAACACGCGAACGATAATAGCCGGTTCGACTGTAAAGAAAAAAAGGCTTTATCTTCATTATTATTAAAGTCGCCTAGATGAAAATGAACCACGAAATTGGTCCCTGAATGGCAGTAGCCGAGGGGGAAGCCAATAACTGTACAGGGGCCAATAACTATATAACTTCCCCTACCTACTTGCTTGATAACGACACCTAGATCGATATGGAACTAGCTATACCCTCCGAGTAGAGTAGACCGACCGCCTTCTGGCGCGTCGACCCTTCTTCTCGTTGGCTTTTCGAATCGACTCGATCCCCTGCGCCCTTGCTCACCTGCCGAAAGAACCGCTCCTCGACTTCCGTGTTTTTGGCGGAAGCGTATCGCGACGAGTAATTTCATCTTGGCGTTACTCTTTTCAGCGTAGCCGCGAGAAAACACCCGAGGAAAGAAAACTTACTTCAACGCTCCTCTCGAATGAATCGGCGAGTATTTTTAATTACGAGCGGAAGCCCCGGTTCGCCGACAACTTCGAGGACCGTCGAGCCGCGGTTCCTCTATTAGAACGCGTCTTCGTTACGCTGGAAGATTTGTTTAATGCAACTCGCCGGAGCAACTTCCACGCAGACCGAAGCCGCGCGCAGTCTATAGAGGAACTTCTTTCTTCCCCTCGCGATTGCGTTGATTAAAAACAAATACGTGTATACTTTATATACGTCTTTTCGTCGAGTTTCCATTATCGTACCTCGCCTTTGAGTCGCTCGAGGTATATTTTCTACATTCGCGAAATCAACTCCCGCTATACCATCGGAAAGCACGAAAGCTCTCCAAGAACGGATAAAAGATACGGGAAACAATTAAATTTCGCAGCAAAGATCCGCGAGATCGGCGCGGAGATTTTCAATCTTCCATGCGAAACGAGGATACATTCGCTCGCGATGTTAGGGGAGGAGAATGTCGATTAATAGGGGACACTTTTTCAGCGTCGATTTTACACGTCCAAGCAACGGAAAAAGTTCATTGATCCGATAATCCGCTTTGTTCGCTAAGTACTGAAATATCGGCTTCGTCAACTCGCTTGTTCCCAAAGATCGCGAATGCGAATAAAGTAGAATAAATAGCGACGTAACAATATATAATACAAATGAAATTTAGTGAACTTTTTCCCCGGCGATTTTTTACTGTCATTGGAAACGTAAACATTGCTTTATAGGTTCCTTTCGATAAATCGAGTTTGCCTGGATACTAGCTAGATTAAAAGGAATCGCAACGATTGAATCATTTCTGCGAAATTGAGAAGACTGAGAAGAAGAATTGATATTCGTCGTACTTTTCTGAAGTTTACTTTTTCCAAGTATTTTGCTCTCTAGATATCGACCACGGAATGCAACTGTTACATCCGGCTGTGCCAAAGAGTGCCTATTTCATCGACTGGGCCATAGATTACGAATGCGTCCGTTGCGCGATTCGGAAATGATTTCTTGGGATCCGAATGGCGCAAACCGCGGGTCAGCAAGATGGATGTCAGTGTTAAACATCAACGAGTCCGTCAAACTATGAATAGAGAAGTCATGGGAAAACCAACACGACGATTTGAAGGATCGACTCCTTCCGTTTCAGAGCCGAGAGCGTATAATGCCTGTCGAAAATCAACGGCCAGGAACAGATTGAATTTTCATAAATGCGCTTCAACGTGATCTTGATACGGGCAATGTCATAATTGCTCCTCTATAGGACGCGACACACACTTATGATGCGGTCGGATCAATTCTATCGCATTATTAAACGACGGAAAATCGCCTAGCTCGAGTAACAGACCGACGAGTACACTTAACATCCGGTTGGATGCACACAGCCGGTCACCGGTTTACGTTGTTCGGGACGACCCCTCTGAAAGGGAACGCATGAACGTCTCTCTCGCTTTGTGGGAGACAAATTTGCATCGTTCAAAGGGCAAACGTACCGATGGAAACGTTGTTACGCTTCGCGTCGCTTTTTATTTTTTTATTTTATCCAAGTCTCGAGCGCTCGTATTCACTGTCAGGGCACCAAGTTATCGCAACTTTGGCTTTTAAGCACTTTTGGCACGTGGTCCCGCGTATCTCTCCGTTACGTCGCGATCGAGACTTCTCGTGCGTTATTTTCCCTTCCGTTACGTTACCTTGCGGTGCGCTTTCGCGTTATGCAACGCGGCGCCAGCCCTGGATTTACGCCCAAACTAGACTGCAATAACTTTGCGATGATACTTCAAAGGAAACGTCTATAAGTGCAAATTTTGCACAGTGAGAGCTAGATATATATCTTAATATTTCTAAATAGAGAAGAGTATCCTAGAACCGTCAATTTTCAATCGAACGTTCTGCTCAACCGAAATGAAGAAATCAAGGAACATTTTCTTTAGTATTAATTAAAATTAATATTAACTTTGATTATCTTCACCTAAAATAAATAATGTATGTTTTTGAAATATTGGCTAAACACATGTGCGATAACTTATACAAAAATTCTTTATGGACTTAAAACACACAAATTCGAAAGGAGACGTGAAAATTGACACTCTAGAATACGAAAATAAAATTCTAAAGTAGGACATAGCAAGTTTGTACCGTTAAGACGAATATTTTATGTAATGTATAAAATAAAAAGTTTTCCGTAATTTGGAATAGAATCCAGGAATAGAATTTGAGGTTACGTGTCTTAATATCCATCGATAAATAAAAATTACGCAAACGTTTTCGATCACATTTTCAGTCTTCTTCGCGTGACTGCAGTTTCATTTAAGAATATTTCCTCGTCAGTCTCGTCTGCCTCGCGGAGCTCGAAGGCAGACGCGTGCCGAATGGAAAGAAAATCGAGGAAAACTCCTCGAAACGTTTGTATCGTTATTGGACTAAGTTCTCTCCTTCCTTCTCGTTTCGCAAGCTCGCGAATTGCTCGAATTACGTACGTGGCAATCGTCGAATTCGCATTGCGGAGCGTATGCATGCAGACACAACCGGCGCGTCGGACCGCCGTTATGTCGCGTACCGTGTAAAGTTCGATTCTCGTGTTGCCTGCGGTTTCACGAACTTTGCCTGATCTGTCACGTCCAGATCGCAAACTCCGCTCAACCGGATCCAGGCCCAGGGTTAAATCGACCGTTCCCGACGGGAAGGAAACGTTTTATGTATTACGGGGCCTCCGAACTTCGAAAACGCGACCTGTCGCTAATACGCGATTCAACTAATGGCGTTTAACTAATTTTCGTTTGATCTTACGTTTAGAAGGAATATATAGAACGTCATGATACTATATGAGACGGCCACTGCACAAATCGATTAACTTCACTGTTTGAAAAATTTTAAATTTAAGCACTTGGTACAGTATAACTTTTTATATTTGTAATACCTTTCCTGAATAATAGAAACTAACACCATTAAACGACAAAATTTGTTGTCCATTGAATTAGTTAATCGATTTATGCAATGAACGGGTGATAGAACATCCTAATACTAGTATGTAGCACCTTTTTTTCCTTTTCAGCAATTGATACGGCAACGTTTTGGTCTGTTGCATAAATTAATTTAGGTCATCGAACGGAGGCATTTGCGCCTGTAACCCCAGGGGTGTCGGAATACCGTGACACAAAAATTAAATTTGAGGTAACTGGCGTATGGACGTTCGATGAATTCAACAACGTTTTGACAACGAGGTGATAATTATTATTGCTCATATTCGTCATTAGTCATTGGAGTTATCATCGCCACTCCAACGACGTAACGAGGCTCGTTAGGGATCAAATATTGGAGGATGTGTATCTTCATGCTATAATAATAATAATCATATGCTTCCGAATTTTTCTTAAAAATTGTCACGAACTTTCTGAACAAGCCAATATATCGAAGCTAATTTACAAAGAAGAAGCCTCCAAGGGAAACGTTAAGTTCTCCTTGAAAAAGAACATGTTCCCGCGATCCCTCTTATTCCCCCTTCTAGCTTGATTTTTCATTATCCGCGCCGCGTCTCTTGTTAATTCCAATGTCAGCGACGTAGCAACCTTTGGCAGAGTCCTGACGTCGAGGAGGAGCGAGTAGAGACGAAAACGGTTCTTCGTTAAAAGTTCGCCGGAAGAGGAATTTAATTTAGCGCTTAGTTCGCTGCTTTTCGCTTAGACGCGGCGCAGCCAGTCATCCGGTCATCCCCGTTTCTCCCCCGATAATTGTCGGAGATCGTGGCGCAGGACCTATGAACGGTGAACTGATTGTACGTCGGCAGCGATGGGAGGCCAGGACCCCGGCCAACGTCCGCGTTTGCTCAGCATATACAAGGGGGATAGTGGCTCGTGAAACTCGGCAGATGCACGGACTGACGGTCAGGGGATTGACCAGGGATATAATTGACACGGTCAAACGGTGTGTTCTCCCCAGACACGTGAAACGTGATAGAAGACGGCGGCTGCGAGGGACGAGCTGTACACGATGACGAATTTCGAAACCACGTTTGCGATTGCGGCTGCTTCGATATCGTGGCCACGAATTGTACCGAAATGTAACGAAGTGAAGATGTGTGCATATTCGATAGGGATACGGGGATATTTTAGTCTATAGAGACGGATCGGTTAATTTCTAAGGGATTATTGGATTTTGGATTAATATCGAAGTACGTTAATTTTGATGTGTTCGAGTTGTCAGATAAATGACCTAACAACAGCAACGTCTAACTAATTACCAAACAACGATATACAGGATGTTTTAAAATTATGAAAAAAAAAATGAATTTAATAATTATTAAAACATTAACATAATTTCTTAAGAGACACATAATTTTGAAACACGCTGTATATCGATCCGGCAAGAGGCATAAAAACCGCCCGCACAGCGTCTTCGCGAGACTTACTAACAAACTTTCGTCACGCAACCGTCGTTGCGTTAGTCCCGACTTTGTCATATCCTAGATAAAGTGTTATAGTTAGTTAAACCGGAACAGTCCTTTACTACAACCAATCTACTACGTAACAACGTTACAGCGTCGGACGAAATTACGACTCGTCGCTCTAACGACATGCTCGACATCCTTCGTCGACAGAATGCAATATCTCCTCTCCTTTGCTCCCGGTTGTTCGCATGTAATCAGCTGTCAAGATTTAAAACAAATTTAATGGTCTGCTGAAACAACGTTGTAACACTTCCACCAATTGGATTCACCTTTTACAAAATAAGGTCGTGACGGTATCGACGTTTTAATAAATGCACGACTCGAGTAAAGTACGCGACGACAACCTCGCACAAAAACCTGGCGTTGCCCTTTTTTTTTTATAAATAAGTACGTAATACAAGCTTACGTTTGATTTACATGTAATGCAAATTTACAGAGAGTCGAACGAATTAAATGCGTTTATAGACGGAAAACTGAACTCGATATGCGATTGATAGCAACTGACGCGGATATAAAGCCGTTCGCGTTTGCACGAGATACAAAAGAGAGTAATTCCAAGCATCGACAGGCGTTAACAGGATTCTAAATCGTAACGCTACCAACAAACACAGACGGGGCTATGGGATATCGTTGAAGTGGCGAGCTAGGAAGCGAGTTTATAGCACCGTTACCCTCGCTCGGGGATATTAGCCGCCCGGATAATTCTGTCTAAGATTGTTCGGGGTTCAACCACGCCCCCGCAATCACTTTCGCCTATCCCCGGTATCCTCGGTAAATAATCGCAACAGCTTCGACGCTGATTACGGCTCCGGGAGCAAACAGGCGAGAAATACGAGGGAGTACGATAGTTGCTTCTATGGCACGCGAGAAACCTGTCCTCTAGGAGGCTGTAAAAAAAAAAAGTATAACCTTCTCAGTGTCGAAGGGCACGCACACGCGTAAACCGCGTCTCGTTACGCTCGACGTCCTCCGGGTCCTGTAACCAACATCGTTCCTCCGACGCGTCGTAGGCACCGTGGGCTAATTTGCCGCGTGGGGCTTCAAGCCGCGGAAAATCAGAGGAACCGAATTTCGATCAGCCTTCTCGTTGCCTGGATCATCAAGTATTCTCTCTAAGAGAATTTACGACGTAAATTTGTGGACACCGCAGACACGTTCAGGTATTTTTCGATCGTTCTCGTAAGCGCCGAATGAATCCGCTCAACAAAATGAACGCTGATGTACGGACATTAATACCCCGGGCCCTGGCAACCGATATAATTTGCTCGCGAAATTCCAAGCGCGAGCGAGCGTTGCGGTGTAACACATTAGCCGTGCTGGACCAGGTCTAAATTACGCGTATGTTACTGTATTAAATTCCGGAACAGGACATACGAGCAGACATTCGGATCGTTCCGAACACGTGGGACATTAAATTCTGAGGTAACTTCTCCCGACGTCCTGACGTCCGTCCGGCGATTGCTTTCACGGACGTGCCGTTTATCTTGGATCCCTCGTCGAACACGCGTTGGATTGTTGTCCGTTTTTCTCTTTAATTAAATTCGGATATCTGCGGCGTGCTTCGCGAACAATCGTGGCGTGATTCGAGGCATTATCAGAGGTTGAATTTCCAATCCTTTCGCCGTTGCCTCAGCGAGGATAGAGATCTGCGCGTTCCGGGGATATGTTAGCGTTATATTGTCGAAATTTTTGCACGAAACTGGGAATTCGATGCTCCACGATACACTTTCGCTCGAGGGCAGATTTTCGCTACGCGTTATCGTGACGTACGATTGCTTTGCAACGCGTGGGACGTAGCGCGTTCGGATCCATTCGTGGAGGGGACGTGCCTTTCTCTGGACTTTACGTCTATAACAGCGATACTCGATGTAACGAACGTTCGATAGTTCCTCGACCAAAGGATGTATGTACCTCCTAAGACACGGGGGCTATTCCCAGCGTGCTCCATCTCCTATGGGAGGCCAAAATTGAAAAACTTGACGATGGTAAAACTAGCCCACTCCTCGTTCACCGATTCGTCGAGGTCGCCTCTGTTTGGAACTACAGAGGCAAATACTCGTTTCGTAATGAGACGTCTAACAAAAATGTCAGCGACCTTGGAACGATGTCATCCAACTCGCGTATCTTTGGATCACGCGGTTACGTTGTACCGTCTCCGAGGACACCTCGTATATACGCGTTCCATGATTCTTCCGGTGTAGTATGCTAATTGTTTCTGGGTACAATTTGCGTTCCCTAGCACGCTTTACTCTCGGAACAGTGCACCGTGAAAGGGCTTATCCAGCTGGCAATTCGTCGTAAATTCGGTTCGCATTAATTCGTAACTTGCGGCAACGATCCCCGCGCTCCGTGAGGGACTCCTCATCGTTCAGCGTACCACCGCAACGGAGCAAGCCGAGAAATTCAAGCCGAGAGGCTACGAAAACTTTCCGCTCACGAGTTCTGTTTCCAAGTTTCTCACCCGGACGGACTCCGCTGCCAGGGGGCGAAAACCAGCCGAGAAAAACTAGCGCGGGCGATCTCTTCTAATTTCTCGCGCGATTTTTATCACCGAATTCTCGGTGGATTTCACGCGAATTAGAGGGAATACGAGCCGGCGGAGGGAACTCGGAAAACCGCTGTCCCGCCACGTAGCCCGAGAAATGAAATTCTCGAGATAAACTTGAACGCGGAAGATGAATCGCGCAACGTGCCTTCATTTTCTGCGCTCTCTGGCCCCTTCAAGAACGCTCCCTTTCCCCGAGACGTCGCTTTGTCGCGCGCACGATCCACCGTTGCATAAGAATATCGTTCGAGAGCGTGTGTCTGCAATCACGACGCCGATCGCGAAACCAGTTCAGACGCTCCAACACGCCCGCGTTCTAGCAACGTCCGTGCGAACGACGCCGTGTCCGCTTTGAACCACGCCTAAAAGTTGCGACACTTTCCTCCTCGCGGCGAACGACCGACGCGCCCCGATCGTGCGAATCGTCAATGAGTTTCTTTTCATATGGGAACGAAGGGAACTCGTCTGTGCATAACAGAGTGAAATTTGCATTTGATTGCCAAGAATAAAATCTTTGCAGTTTTTTCGTCCACGAGCAATGATTTTTTTTCCTAGAGACGTAGTTTCGTCGCGGTTGCTTTGTCCGCGTTAGTGCGTCCAGATTTATGCCGCGGTTATCGGGAAAACGTCGCGTTCGAGGCACAGTGGCAAGACATGACGGAGTTTGATCCGTGGCGATGATAAAACGATGATAACGAATTGCATTATCATTGTGATCGTCTTGTTACTCGATATTTCGGCTGGCTGCAAAAGTGACATAAATCCAGCGGGATCGGAGTCTCTCGCGCTTCGGAGACCGGCCGTTACATTATACAAAGTGTAATTAAATTTTATCGATACTGTGAATTATGTCGTAATCGTTTTCCGATATTCGACCGTCAGCCCGAACCGCAACACTCGGATTCCCTCTAATATCGTTCTAATCTCCCGGCGATACGGATATAACGATCGGTAATAATTAAACGCGCGTTAGAAACTCGTTGCAACTCTTTCGCAGGATTCACCAGACGAATCCAAGAGTTCCTTGCGACGGTGTCTTGTCCCCGCATCCCGAATGGATTCGATTATCGAAACGCTGCGATGCGAAACGTTCGTCGTTGCGGTTTATTCTTCGCGATACTTTGTATCGGAGACGTCGCGGTTGCTCGAGGTAGCCGCGTTGTTTAATGGAAATCCGCGACTGAAAACTTGCCCTCGAGCTTCTGACGCGATTAAACAATCTCGATTTTTCTCGTCGCATTGTTTTCCTTCGACTCGCCTCTCGTATTTCGCCCGAAAAGTAATCGGACGTTTCTCGAAAGTATCTTGTTTCCAGCGCTGGGAAGGTACCGACAAAATGAATGGAGAATCGAAGAATCCTAATAAGGAACCGCGATGCAACCGAGAAAAAGCAACGACATTTGTCTTTAAAAATGGCGGTACAATTTACGAAACGTACATCTCTGGACGAGTCGCTTTAGTTTCCATGGTTGGTTCCTTCCTGATTTAAAGAAGTTGATTTCGTGGCAGAAAGCAGTTCATGCAGGATACGAACAGACTAATCTGTGCACTCATTATTTGCGTTCCTCTGGGCTGCGAGCCAGATGCAAACATATCGCAGACATTTGTTTCGCCAGATACATATCTACGGGGAAGTCGTGGATTCCATGTAACGTGAATTCGTTCTGGAAGTTCCCCGATACAAAACATAAGCCGAAAGGGTTTCATCGCACAATGAGGATAGACCGCACAACCTCGTACTCTGGTTGCAACATTGTTAATCTGTTCGCTACACGCTTCTATTCGTTTTTGCAATTGCGGTTAATCTACGTACTACCCTTGAATCTAACAGTTCTCCTAGCTTGTTACCGTTTGAAAATTAATGGCAGGGAAATACTCCAAGCGTTCGTCGACGTCATGCAGTTTAAGGGGTTTCATTCTTTTGAGTTTAAAGATTTATTTTTTTATAGATATTCTTATATACTTCGCCTGTAAAAAGATCATGAAAATTGCCTCCTAAGTTAAAATCCTAACGAACTTTTTAGCCAACCTAATACTTTTAATATGGGTGCGGCACATTTATAATCGACATTTGGTTTTGTCAGGAAAAAGTCACCATTAGCACTTTCTTTGGCCCGAGTGGTGCCATTTCTCCATAAAAGCGCGAAGCGATTAACGTGGTCGTTTCCCGTAACAAAGCGTTTCCCTGACGGCACATACAGGTCATGGACGAATGAAATTTTATCGATTCGCGAAAAGGAAGAGAACAAGATACGACAGGACGACGGCGCGTATCCGCGAGTCAGACGTTAGCGATAGCGTGGAATTGCCCTTGGAACGTCTTGGGCATCCCGTGCATGCATCTCGGAGAACGCTCGCATTCGCGTACTTCATGTCGGTACCCGTGCTAAGCGAATCCAGCAGAAAAGATACCTACACACGCGGACACATAAGCCAGGTTTCTCTCTCTCTGTATCAGATATTTCTCATCCTCGCCGACGCATTTTTCTCCTACCACGGAGCGAAAAGACTTTCTTCCGCGATACAAAAGTGGATATCGTGAGCCAACCTTCTGCTACAATTGCGCCGTTAACGATCGAGTTACCTCGCGAATGGTATGGTTTTGATTAGTATCGAGTTAAAACTAGATTGGGTTTCGACTAGTCAGAATCAGCTTATTTCCAATTTACGCGTAGGTCGAGTTAGATTAACACACATAATTAACTACTCGCGGAGCGAAGGTATTTAGTTCAACTGACTTTTCGGATTCGCGGTAGCAACGATTCGTTTAACCTCCATTTCCGTAGGAAATACATTCGCGATATTTTTCAAATTTTTGACGCCAGATAACCGATATTTTCCATTTTCCATTGGTGATCAACTTTCAGCAAGGACGATGGAACGTTTCCGCGAAACACGAGCAAATGTATTCCGCGAGGATTTCCGTCCGCGCTCCACGGCTACGAGGACATCTATAGCCGACTGTATCCGTGAAAGCAACTCGTGGAGAAGTCTCTAGAGCAGCGGTATCGAATAACGTCGCCGGGGACGAAATTTTTATATTCTGTTCTCGCGCGTATCCTTCGGCTGTTTCCGCGGATACGACGTATTTTATCGGCAGCTAAAGTGGCTTTTGAATTAAACGAAACGCACCGGAAGCGTTCACCGGTAGAACGCATTCGTCATCCGAGGATTACGCCAAAGATATTCAACCGCATAAAGAACGATGGAATCTTACCGCACCAACCGTTTATATCGCGAATGAGTGCACGTTCAATGTTCCTGGATCAACCATAAAACATTCCACGGGAGCGTTCGCGTGCGGCAAATAAACGACGGATAAAACGTCTCGAATCGAAGACGCGTTACGCGGTAACTGGTTTGCTCGACGGGTTTACTGCTCGCCGATGGGTTACGACAAAACGCGCCCCCGTAAAGCGACGTTAACCGACGAGCTGCGTTATTAATTTCCTTAACGTGGTGAACGTTTCGATGTTATCAAGGGGAAGAAAATGTGCGCGCGTTAAATCAGCTGGAATCGGGCGATAAAAAGGTTTCGTTACTTTGTGTCATTCGGTTGCTGTGCGTGGTGTACATCAGCTGTTCTTGGATACTTTTACATGTACGACTATCAGATTTTATCAAATCCACGACCGTGGTATATAAAATACGCAAAAAATTAACGAGTCTTTTAAGAAAAATTGTAAACGATTCCTAAATAGCGATGGGAATATGTCACCGAAAGAAGAAATGATTGAACAAGGTACGCGAGGAATGTTAGTATCGTGACAGAGGGGAGTAGATAAGAAACAGAAGTAGAAAAGACGTCGAAAAGTAAAATGAAAAGGGGAAGAAAAATTCACGAGAAACAAGGTTTATTATTTCGAAGTATAACACACAACATCTACAACGTAAGGATCATGTACCTCTTGAATTTTTCTTTTACTTTCGTATTTTTCTTTTCTACAACTTTCCTACTTATGTTTCATATCTACTTTACAGGTTTGAAATACTAATGCTCCTATATCTCCTGAGATCTTGTCTTCGTACATTATTATATACGCCAAGTCGTACAAGTATTCGCAATTCTCAAACCCCCGACTTCGGAACGCAGATATCCTTCTAGGATGAATGTTATAGGACTCTCATCGATAAGAATATATACTTTAGGATCACATACCGTCTACAAAGCTATACAATATGAGCCGGAAATTGTAAAAATATTTTAAATATTTTTACAAGAATGATAATGATAAACGAAACATGTAAACACTAGTGTAGGTTTTTCGTTTTGTCTCCTCGAACATCTACCGTCGAAGTCAACGATTTTCGTGACCGATAGACACATAATCTTCGATCGTTATTGTCTTTCATAATATCGTCACTCTTCGCTTTCGCAACCGAATCGAAAATGGTTTTGCTTCCGCTCGAGAGACGCGACTTTCGCTGGAAGCGTTCGAGAATCGTCGCAATAGCATTGCACACTCCGTCGCGGAAAGCGTTCGAGATAACTCGAAATTTCCAAGCAGAGATCCCAAGTATTCTACGAAGACATTCGGCGCATAGTTTGGAGGCAGCCACGTTTACGTAAGTGGAAGTAGCGCGGCAGACATAATACCGTGAAAATGTAGAACGATTTTAAGTGCACTTCTGGGGCCTGAGCGAGTCCGCCGCGTCGCTTCCGTTTCCCGACAAATTGACAAACTTTCAGCGTTCGAGCCGTCTTTCGAGCTCCCTTAATATCTTCGGTGTTTTTCGCCGACGTTCACGGACTCGCGACTTTCTTAACGAATAAATTATTCCGCGAAGCGTCTGCTTCCGTCCACGGGACGAGAAGAAAGAGAAGGACGAGCAACCACCAACGGCACTTTCGCGGTACAATTTCGCGACGAGGACGTTCAAGATAAAGCGGAAGCGAGGCGGCCGGCTACGAAACGCGAGCAAGAGCCACCGAAAAGACGTGCACGTTGGAATTCGAGTGCCGCCGAGCACGCTGAATAGACGACTGCGTCCAAGAGGGTCTTGATGCGCCGCTCTCGGCGAGAAATTCGAAAACGAGTCGCGGAAAGAAAATCCTCCTCGCCGCGAATACACGAGAGCACACGTTCTCTAGCACTCTCCTCTCTAATACGGACGGTACGTTCGCGGAAATGTTTATTTCGAGACACGTACCCGTTCTTTCACCGCTGCTTTTTACGTCCTTCGATCTTCTTTCGCTCCTATAACGGGCAAGAGTCCTCGAAATATTACATCGGCGCCGGCCGGAGCTTTCCGGCCGAGCTCCGCTTTTATTATGCGCCATTGGAAAAACGGCTTATTCCTTATGCGGGAACGAATCGAAACCTTGGAGATCCTTTACATCGAGAGAAGTTGGAGGAGTTTTTCACTTCAAGATACGATTTAAAAAACTTGGATGGTCGGTTGGGATCGAGGTTCTTAAGTCTCCGACTCTGAGATTCTGACATTGAAACTCTGACTTTAATATTTGTATTTTCAGGAATTTCTATAACCTCTAACATACGCGTCAAGCTGCACTTTTCTAATTTCAGTTTACGTTCAATTATCAAATTTCTGCGGCTTTCCTAACAAAACCTCGAAAGCGACCAGAGACCGATAATGCGCGGTATTCGAACTCCCGGTGCCGCGTCCACTCGCAAAGGATTAAATTTGGTGGTCTAGTTTAGAAACGTTACCGTCTCCAGCGCGGAACAGAGCCCGCCAGAGATCAAACGCGGTCGCCAAAATACCACTGAAAAATCCATGCTATTTGCTCGAATCGCGGACGAAATCACGGAAATGCAAATCATGCGGAACGCCTGAAACCTCAAAATCCCCCGCCGCTTGGTCTCTAAACCTCTCGTACGCGTTCACTGTCCGAAAAGGGTTAATCCTGGTAGCTCGATTTCAGTTCTCGCAGACTCGCTCGGTCACAGTTCACGACGGAACAAAGATCAAAGTTGGAAAATGCATAAAAGAAGACCGAGGAAAAATATCGGAGGTGGCCGAGGTCCCGCGTGAGACGTTAATGCGGAAAACGCGGCCGTGGCACTCGCCGATAGCGTTCATTTTTCTCCGAGGACAAGCTAACAAACTTTCGGAATTCCGTGGCTGTTCCTTAATGCCTGGACTATGGTTCTCGCTGCTCGTGAAACCGACTCGAGCAAAACGCGCTTCCCTTCCCTGTTCTTAGCTTTTTCCTCGACGCGGTCGCCTTTACGATGGCACGGTCCGCGAGCACCAACAGGCGGCAGCTCGCTGCGATGGCAAGTGTAACAAACCGAAGGTAAGACCGTTCGGCTCAATTATTTTCGACATTTTTCAGAGCTGCCATTCGAACGGTAACGACTAACGACCTCCAGGCGCCTGCATGCGTTCGCGTGCACTGTGCTTTTTTCTTCGGGGACGTTCCACGAACCGATCGTAACGCTGGCCCTCGAAAAACCGTTTTGTTGCAGCGGAATTACGCTGTCCAAAGGAAGATCGTGACGCGGCTTGTGATCGTAACGAGTTGCTTAACCCAATCCGACGAGAATTGATTTCATCGGCGGAGCCGGTTAGGTGACTCTACGATAATTGCATCAATTTTCTACTTGTCCCGTGGAGCGTGATATTGTAATAAGGGTCTTTTCGAAACGAAACTTGATATTTTAAACTGTTCTCATCCTTTAAGCCTCGCCCGCTGCCTTTACCAGGCTCTCGTTAATCCCTTGCTATTTTACGCCGAGGTCGACTACAGTGGATCAAGACTCCGGCACTTTGTTGATAATCGAGTTTGCGAAATTCGGACAGGAAAAAATGGTGTACCATACCTCGTTCGCGAGTTACGACAAAGTATTGCTTCGGTAGAAATAATATATATGAATAAAAATGTAAATGTTCGTTTGTTAAAAATCTTAAATTTTCGAAAGTTTTTCATCGATTGCTTTGAAATTTTCACACAACATAATTTGTTTAACGTTGTGTTCTGATTGATCACTTACGATTTATTTTCATTTTTATTTAACGCTAAGTTAATATCAAACAAGTAATATCTAATAAATTAGACCGATGTAAGTGTTCTCGTTAGTCTGTGCAATGTTTGATGCAAATCCGTGGATAACGTATCTAGAGATTCCCTTGTCAGCTGATTAGCGCGACAACGGGTTCGCGCAGCTTCTCTTTCGCTCGCGATTAAATCGTCCACGGGAAAAACGCGGCTCGGTCTTGGCTCCGATGATTCCCCCGACTCGAGCCCGTTTTTTGCACGGCGCTGATTCACAATCGCTATTTCTCGTTTCTGCCTGCTTAATTGGACGCCGCGAAAGGCTACTTTTTAGCGTTTCGGCTCGCGAAAGGAGAATCCGTCCAGCCGGTGCGAACCATTGAACCGGCTCCCATCGAACAAATTAGTTTAATTAAGATGCGCGCGAGTGGATAAAGGTATGGTCGCCGGTGTCTATGCACGCCGAACCGCGATAATTAAATTTGCGATCGAAGGAAAAATGCTTAATTATGCTCGACGCAGCCGCGTGCGGTCCACGCCGAGCGTAAATCAACCCCGCGGATCGGGTGGTCCGACCGGCTGCGCACAACGGAACGTTGTATGGAGCTACGATTGTTCGCCGGCACACAATCGTTATTAACATAATGTCGTCATTTTTCTGTTCCTCGTTGATAAAATATGTTTCGTCTCTCGCATGCATTCAACGAACGATAACGCATCGGATTTAATTAGAGCAGACAACAGAATCTCCAATTAGGTGTTTCTATGCAAATATCAATATATGTACAATATTGGCAATTCAAGTATCCTTTGCTATGCTGTTGAAAATTCTCTGTTAAATTCAAGCTCCATATTGAATTGATTAACGCAAAAAGTTGGTAACTAACAATTTTGTTTAAGTTTAACAAACTAGCAATGTTAAACTGAACTTGAAAAATTCGGAAAGTATAAATCTATAAAATGCTTCTTTTAATTACAGGTTTTCAAGAATAAGCTACACTTGTAAATTCTCGTGTCGCGGACTACCTTTATGCAAGACGTTCGAGACTCTTACTCCAGATATGATACTGCAGTTTTAACGTTGGTGAGGGTACGCGAAGTCTCGCCTGAGTTTTCCTACGTCGATGGAACAGGTGGAACTAAATATTACTGCGGAATTTTAGCAGTCAATTTTCACTCCGGCTACGCGAAAGAAATTGTCCAAGTTTCAACGTTCGCCAAGACGGTGCGCATCGTCGGTGAATATTCAAACTTTGCCAATTTTTTTCACATTCCCGAAGTGAAAATTGGAGGGCGAAATTTCGCAGCAACGTTCGCTTCCGCGTCGCTCCATCGACAACGGAACGCTCGCGTGGTTTCCGAGCCTTTTACATTTCCTTGCATGATATTTTTCTAGGGACAACGAATTCTGTACCGGCGAAAGAAAAATATATCCTCGTCGAACTATTATTTCCTTACTTACTGTTCTCGTATCGATTGCTACCAAAAATAAATTCGACTCGAATTCATTTATTTTCCTTTGAAAACTAGAACGGAATAGAAGCCAGAGGAGAGTCGTAAATTAAACGAATTACAGGGAAACTTTGAGGCAATGACCTTGGGAAACGATGCAGCAGATGCAAAGAATTTATCTCTGTCGTGTATTCAGCCAGCCAGAACATCGGGAACGGAGAAGTGAGGTTTTCGAATATACGAGAACAGTGCGAGTAACGAAGACGCGAATTTACGATACGCCGAATGAGAGGATAGTCGAGAAAGAAGATGGGGACTATAAACCACATTGCAATAATGGAACCAAGACTAAGGTATGAGAAAGTATGAGCACAGAGTGGGTTGACAAAACACGACGAGAAGGATATAAAAGATGTAAACGAGAAAAACAAAACAGCACGGTGCAGCAACATAACGTTACATGGCGAGTTCTGAAGCGAGGTTGCATAGGAACGAGAGTCGAATCAAAAGAGATACCAGAAGAAGGTATGTTTAAAAAGGAGGTAGGAAACCCAACGACTGATACGAGAAAAAGAAAGCATTTAAATGGAAATCGTGTAAGTTGCATCAATGCTAGAGCACGCTATGATCTCTTTCTATCACGCACTTTGCAAATTTTGGCCAACGCGAGGCAATACTCTGGCTTGGTCGAACGTTATAAGTAGACCGCAAATGTTTACGCATTTATGACAAACGTAAAGATGCTTTAATATGCAAGGGCGGACACAAATAGAAATATTTAACAATGATAATAACTATCTATTAAACAGTAGAAATTTCGTCTATCAATTTGAATTTTGTTAAAATCGAATAAAATTACAATTTAATAGTTACATTCAATTTTTGTTCTGTGTCTGCGAAAATATGAATTTGCAATAAACATTCCCAGTCTAGTTACAACAAACATTTGGTGGTACGCCCGCAAAAACATCAATCAAATAATAATCGAAAGGATTTGTCTCTCCGAATAAATCCCCGACATGATTCTCCATCAATATTTCAACCCCGGTTGGTCGAATTAACGAAAAGAACCAAACGTCCGACGCCCGCGCCGTGGCTAGAAATTAAAAAGCACCGACCGGTAGCCGCGCGCGAAAACACCGGCAATTTCAGCTTTCGCTTCGATATTCGTGTACGTTTCGAATCCACTTCGATATTTGCGATACCGAGCCAGACGCAATTACCTTAATTAGCCGAGAAAATAAACTCGTTACTCACGTGTTGAGTAAGTTCACTGCTCCAGGGGTTGCCGTGATAAAAGTTCCCCGTTGCCAGCGTTGTCGAGGATTCGAGTGTCACGCGAACAGCGTCTGGCGTTGAAGGTGGTAGACAGCCTGGCACGGAGCTGCAGCCATTGCCCGAATAAAACGGCGTCAAGAGTCGCAAATATCGCACTCGTTAAGTTGTCGCCCGGCTCGATGAGAAACGCACACCTACTTGCCGCGAAATCGCCACTCTTCGAGCACGCGGCGTTATCAGTATAGAGGGCGAAACGCGAATGACTCGCACGGCGCGAAAAGGTCAAATTTAATTCCGCTCTCACCCCACCCGTGGCTCGCGATTCGACTACCTTCGTTTCGCGCGATATCCGACGATCATAACAAAGGACCCAACACATGTCTGACGTCATCTGGGGAAATTCAAACCGGGTAAACAGCGAATCACGTGATTGCACCGTTACGTCGATCGTGTGTATTGAAGCGTAATGTGATTTTCACGCATTGAAACTTGTTTACATGAAAAAGTTACCCATCTGTGCCACTCTATCATAACAAGAGGCCAACCGTACTTCTGACGTCGCGGTTGAATCGTAAGCGGGTAAACAGTGAATCGCGTATAATGAAACGTAAATTAATTTTCACGCGTTTAAAGTTATTTGTCTAAAATGTTGTCCATCACTGTCGACGCAATCTTCACTCTACTCTATGCTGCAGTAACGATAACTAAATGTTTACTAAAGGAAAATCCTTACAGTTTTCCATTCCCGCACGATCAATACAAAAATGTTTCGCGTCCTAACGTTGGGCGACTCTCTCAGGATAGGAGCAATTTGTTAGAAACTCGCGTGCTCTGACCAACGCAAAGATGCCTGCAATAAGATACAAACTCGAGTCACCGTCACTGCGGCACTGCCCACGAATCGTATACCCTGTTCTTTAACGCGCCCCAGCCGCGTGGACTCCGAAAGACGCACGGTAAATGTCTTCTGGACGATATTAATAGCCAACTACACTCGTCGAGAAACAAGTTCGCCGATCGTCCATGGGAACTTGTGGCAACGAAAGAATTAACTCGACGGAGAACGAGCAACGAGTCACCGTGGCTGTTCCGTAAGCTTACCGACCTCCGTACATTTCCATGTAATATAAGAGGACATGTCGCTCGACGAAATTTATACGGTTATTTGTCCTATAGGTAGGTGTACGAGCCGTGGCGAATGGACTGTGCGAATGGTCTATATATCTTCCCTTCGTTGGCTGCGTTCCTTCCCTTCGTATCGCGCCCTCGTCAAGGTCTGGCCAACTCACCCATACAACCGTGGATTCGCGGCCTCGGTCATGATACAGATAACAAGACCATCATTCTTTCTTATTCCCGACGAGGAGCGCGCGAATGCTGATTTATTTAGCGGCGTGGTCCAACCGGATGATACACTCTCAGTTCCTCGACTACGATAGCGATGGTCCACTAATGACGTCAGCGTGGGGTTTCATGAGACATACTCGACTGCGTGGAACATGTTCACGTTCTTTAGCTTAAGAAACTTTGCTCGACTACCTATCTCAAAATATCGTATGGCTTGGATAGATGATGGAGGGATAGTAAACCTGTGTACCGAAAAGTACCGTAGGTTAAGAATGGTACTATTATAATAGTCTTTATCAATCATGTATCTTAAAACCTACGACCTCGTAGAGCTATCGATAATAATAAAGTTAAGTAAACTTTCGTTACCGTGTACTTAATTTCTGTTAAACCTGTAACTATTCAGAACGGAGGGTCTTTCTTGTCAACGTATCAGCTATGGATATTAATAAAGTTAGCTCAGTCGTTCGTAATGGTTATTGCCGATTAGTCGCAGCTTCAGATGTTGCATTCCGCTCGCATCATCCGTATCGTCTGGCCGATGTTCGATTTTGAACCAACGAACAATACTAGATATCCCGTTTCAAGATCGCAGATAGCGAACCTTCGGGGATGTAACAGCACGTTCGAACGCTATTGCAGGTGCAACCCACATCGCGTTATTCGGATAATGAAGATATCGGCTTTGTACGGTTAATATGGATACTCCGCGATATTTGAATAATACAAGTGCCATTGTGACTCGGATACAGATCCGATACGCGCTCGTGAATTTATAGAGAGTCCCCATTTCCCGCTGTTACTCCCGCTACTCGAATATTTTCTTCGGCATTAACATCGATGAGTATGTGGTATACACTGCGCGGAACACGGTGGAAACACGGTCGTGTAATACGTCGGAAGAGGAAGCACTCGACTGTCGATTATCGTCCAACACCGAATTGAATGCTGACCACGAGCGCATTTGTTTGCGCAAACACCAATCGATGGGAAGATTACGTTTACGTACCAAGTATTTAATACTCGAAATTAGCGTAGATTTGTTCAAAAGTTGCGCCAAGCTTAATCCATTCAGTGCCAACTACGAGGTGTCTCGTAGTTCAAATTGATTGCAATTACTCGAGGGATAAGTTTATTCTTTTACCCTTTTTAGTCAGAAATTATTAGGAAAGAATTTAATATTACTTTTTATTATCAAAATAATAACCTACATTACACATCTGTATTAAATCTTGGCGACCAAAGCAAAACGCTTTAAATTTCCCTGACAGTCGATGGGTTAATCGCTCATATCTTCGAGCATAATAGATTATCCTTGCTAGTAGGATGTCGCGAAGCACACCTGAACGATACAGAAAACGATATGTCGTTAAATGTGAGTCTTTAGTTTGAAATTGCACGTTAAGCGTCATCGATTATCGGAAGAATAACGAGGCAGAGAGCCATGGAACATCGAAATCCCGATAGGAAGGCAATGATGATGATCGACGCTCTCGAAACGTCGACCATGCTCGAGAACTTTTGACTTCATTGGCGGAGATAAGAGCGGGCCACGAGCAATCGGGTAAAGAGGATGGGCGCTCGCTCCGGAATGATTTCGGGCTGGAATCGGATGTGCACAGGGGCTGATCTGCACTTGCAGCCCGAGGGCGATATAGCCGAGGGGCTGGGGAAGGATTCATTCATATCGCGAGGACAAAGCGGGCGCAGGGGAAGCGAAGTGCTGTCAGGAGCAGCGCACTCCATTGCGCGACACAAATGGCAACCAAAAGTGGAGCTGACGGAAAACGAGAACCGGCCCGCAGGGAACGAATTATTTCCCTGTTGCGACCGCCGCGTCACTCGGGACGCCGATTTTCAAACCTGAATAAAGAATTCCCTCCCTGTGAGAAGCCCTTCTGGACAATTTCCAACAATGTTCATCTGTCGTGCGACATCCGCTGCTAAAATCCGAATCGAATAACATTTTGGTGCTCGAGCTTGTACCGTAATCCCGCGAGAATATTTTGAAATTTTCGAGGAATCGAGAGTGGAACGTTTCACTAACAAGAGATAGGCTCTTGTCTGGTGGTCTTGAAGGATCACTTCACTTCATCCCGATTGTTGGGTAGTACGACGGTCAGAAGGAGAGATTTGAAATGAAAGAACTCGTGCTTGCCAAATGCAACAATTCTTCCTTCTCTGACTGATCTAATAGGCGCATGGCTCGCGGCCAACCGAAAGCAGCATTTTTGCGATTCATACGTTGCTCGAAATCGTTTAGAGATTATCTCTGCAGAGCTAATTGAATGACGGACAAGATACCCCGTCTGCGACTCGCAAGATATCGGACGTTTTATCTATTGACCGCGCTGAATGGATACTCGAGCTTGCTTTTTTACTTCATCCCGTCGATTTGGGGGTGACTCGTCCAGACGAACTTCGTTCACCTGCGTCATCGCCCGTAAAACGTTTGTCGCGAGGTCGTAAAGTCGCGGAGGTCGTACGAGAGACGCTCTAATTGCTTCAAGCGGGGCATTTCCGGCAGATCCCGGGAGCGGAGTTGTGTAATTATAAATATAATCCGATCGTTAGGATGTTAGAAGGCTGAAGGGCCATCGTCGGTGACCGGAGGTAGGGGCAAAGAATTAAGCGTAACAAGGTTTCCCGGCGGGACCTGTTAGTACGACAGCCATGCACTCGGCGACTTCTCGTAATTCTCCGCGCTGCGAGTCCACTGGAATAATTATAAAAGTGGCGGTGCGCTGCCTTCACGGATATGCGAGCAGCTTTCATCGGAGCTCGTGTAATTACTGCTCTAAGAACTCCCCTTTATGATATGTGGCAAGTGCGCGTACCAGCGCGAGTACGCCATAAAAGATAGCCCGCGATACGAAACACCGATTCAGCTCGACTCGCAGAGATATATTAACCTATATTTCAAGAAACCGCCCTCGCACACACTGTTCAACCTTGGAAGGGAAAATTGGACCGAGTCACGTGGACTATTTACCGTGACAAAGTGGCCGTTGGAGATGGTCCCTCTTGGAACCGCGATCTAAAGTTTAAACAATCGATCTTATAAAGAAGATAGCAATTTCTCTTCTTTTTAGCCCATTCACTGCCAACTACGAGATGTCTCGCAGTTCAAATTGATTGCAATTACTCAAGGGATAAGTTTACAGCCTTTCGAGTCACGAATTATTGGAAAAGAAGATCGTAAATTTTCTTTTCAAAACAACAAATTTAATATCATTTTTTATTATCAAAATAATAATCTTGATTACACATCTGTATTACGTCTTGACGCCCAAGGCAAAAGGCTTTAAATTTGTCTGGCAGTGAATGGGTTAATTCGACTAACTTTGTCCAAATTGAGTTTGCAGTGAACGGCTCATGTAATACTAAGTAGACAAAGAGCACAAATAGCTATCGTTCAAATTTAAATAAGGAGCGAAGGATTCATATAACAATACTCTTTTGTCCACTCGATTCTGTCATCGGCTGTACGCTTCAACCTCTATTTATTCCAGCTGCTTCGGTATTTTCGAATAGAACTCTCCAGCCGCTTTCGATTCGATAATTGTTTCCAAATCACGCGCCACCGGTATTGGAAAATAATTATTTTTCCCTGCGGAGAAATCGCGTTAACAGCGGCGCGGGACCAAAAGGCCTGAAAAATAATTGGGGAATGGAGTTGACGTGCGCGTGATTCGAATTTCATTTGCCGATCGGTAATACACGCACTTGTTGTCCGATATTTCTCAATCAAGTTAATGTAATGGACGTGGCTACGTGGCCGGCTCTCCATAGCGGGCGGGAGTTAATAACACCATGGAAATTTGGAACAAACAAATCGCCGAAACGTGGCATGTCGCATCGTCGGGCAACGATTTCCACCCAATGGCATGAAAATTCGCTCCAACGAATACGCTCTGAGTGGTAATTCCCTGGGTGTACTCCGCGATTCGAGATCGTGGCTGTCTCTCTGTCTATCCGCCAGTCGTTCGCTCGCATCGAATTCACCAATGATGTTTTTATTTCAACACTTTTCTTAGCCTCTTCGTGCCCGTGGTATCGTTCTCGGTACAAGATAATTCAAAATAATTTCTATTATTAACGTTATCACATTACAATATCAACTGTGTATTTACATCTGGAGGATTACTCCGTAATCTTGGTAATTACTGCCAAGATTCACCGCTCGAAATGAATCGCACAATGTCTTCGCACAGCATTGTCGGCGAGGGAACGTAATACGCACCGGTTGACGGCGTTTCGGATCTTCTCTCCACGGAATCGGTGGCTGGATCGATGAAACCGCGGCTATAATCCTGTGGCGATCTACGACGGGACAAAGGAATCATTCTCCGTGTTGTGATTAAAATATATATAAATAACTTTATTGTTTATAAGAAAATGCCCTATCTATTTTACAAATATACAAAACTCTTGCTATGTACATTAAATCTCCGTTCGACGAAACAAGAGAATGTTCGCCGGGGGATGAACGAGCTCTTCGTTTTTCTTTCGCATTCTTTAATAATCGATCATTGGATTAAACTATCGTGTCGAGTAGAAAGAGAGAAAACTTGTTACTTCGTTGCAATTACGAGTTAATAAAGGTAGGTATGATCGGTGTACGTGTGCGTGTGTGTACGAGTGTGTTTGTGTACGTGTACATTTGGGTGTAGTGAGTTTTTCCATTACGCTTTTTTTGTCATTTTTTTTTGTCGCTTTGCATTGTTCGCTTCATTTTTTTTTTTCTCTTAGATTTGCCCTAATTACATTTTGCACACTACGAAGCTATCACGATTCTCAAAAACACGAATAACCGTTACTTTAGGTGGACACCGTGTTACGGAGTACATTGCGATAGTAAGAAATACTTCTTGATAATAAGTAGAGAGAAACGTCGGGGGCAGTCGGGAATCCTGGAACAGAAAAAGGACACAAGGCGATTAGAGAAACGCCGGAACGTGAACGAGTTTGTCGTTGTCCTAGCTCGAGAGGTAATCGTGTCGGGTACAATTGTTGAGAGAGTTCTTTGGAATTTCGGAGAAGCAACCGTTACGTTCATAAAACTAAGATAAAAGTATCTGATAAATATTGGTTCATGGTTTATGTATTTTAACCCTTTGCACTCGGATGTCCCCTATGAGGAGGCATCGTAAGTCTAACAAATTTCGTTAAATACTAAATAAATAAATCCTGTTTGCAGCGATGTTAACGTTTTAAGAAAACTATAAAAATTTATAATCAAGTCTACTAATACCAAAAAAGACACGTTTCCCCAAAGTTATACTATTTAATATAATGTTAGACTATTTTATATAACAAAGTACAACCCCACAGGTTTCAACGCTAAGACGTTGGCAGAGTAAATCTTGGTAATAGTAATTTCGAAAACGAATCTCGTTGCAAATTAACAAAGGACACCGTCACGGAACGCCAAAGAAGTCAAATTGCTTCGACGTCGCGGCTGCGAAACGCAAGAAAATATCAGAAACTGCGCATCTCGTCTCGGCGATGTTCCAATCTTGTAATATTAACGTGAACGCTTCTCGAGCTCAGCTACACCGTTGCGACGAATTCTCACACGAAATCCCCAAAGTTTTTCATCGTTACTCACCTTGCCCGCTGCGATTTCCAATTACTTCATACGTAATGCGAATCGATAATACTTCTGGCAACAGTTCACATCTGAAACAGAAAAAGCGAAACGTCCCGTTAGACCACCTATGAATCACGTCGACGTCCAACGACGCCCCCGACGCTCCCGACGCCGAGACAAATTCCCCGACAAACGTATTTCCAGAGAATAAAACGCGAAACATTCGTAGCCACCGAGAGATACGACAATTTGTACGTGTACGGTGTGTCCGGTATCGAATCCATGCACTCAATTGTTTTCTTGAACTATCGAAAACACGAGAAGGGTGTTCGTTACGGACCGGAAACGGAATTTCGTTTTTCCAAGTCATTATTCTTGTATCATCGACAGGTTACGAAACGGCAGGTTTGTGCTATGAAAACGATCGGTGTTGGTAAACGTTATCGCCGTATGAACTACAAATTCTGTCTCGCCTTGAATTTAAAAAAAGAAATTATAAATCGAATAAATTCATGGACATCGTACAATTTCAAACTCCCGGAAACTACTTTTCCATGTATTCGAAAACAAATTTCGAGCACTACAAAGACGTTTCAGTTTCCTTCGAGTACGGTGCGTTTCCAAAGTTCTTCGAATTCTCTTTCAAAGCGTCGTGTATACAACCGAAAGGTTTTCCTTTTCTACGTCAGACGCGCTTTTAGAAATGCATTTAAACTTCCGCTTCGTTGTGCCCTCTTATGTCAGAACGTGTTTCCACGTTTCCCGCGGTTGTCGCGTCTAGACCCGAGGATCCCCGGGTGTCTGGATCAGGAAAAAGCTGCGGGCGTGTCGGGATCGCGACTCCTGGGTAGAAATGTCCGTGTTGAAATTCCGGTTACTTGAACCTCCTTACGCCTCGATGAACGGATATGGCGAACCCGACGCGTCATCTCGCCTCGGTGCTCGTTACGTCGTCCATCTTCCTTGGATCCGAGACAAATTGATACAAGGGGAGGTCGCGAGGCTGTCGAGATGGCTGGAAACGAATTGGAACTGCGGACGCGTTTGATTGGTACGCGTCGCGATTCATCGCGTCGTGCAACGACGATTTCACTGTTTCCGGAAAATTCCGTTATCGCCGCGCTTGTCCCCAGAGACGATAAATCGATTCCAAAATACAAAAATTGCTCGTGAAACTTTCAACGCAACGTTATTCGAAGCCTCTCCGAAATACGGGAAAATTGCCGGCCGCGTTTATCCGAGCGAGTTCTCGGCTGAGTCTCGACGGATTCGACTTTCCTAATTGTCGGTGATTTATTCTACGCGCGCTTCAACCCTTCGCTAAACTGCGAGCCACGGAGCGCCAGATGCATCAGGAGAAAAACGAAGGTAGCTGCGAATTAAAAACAGGAAAAAGTAGTCGTCGAGTTACGGGTTTACGACAAGAGCAGCAGCGACAGCGCGGTAGAAGCCGCTCGAGTAACTTTTTCCCTTTCCTCTCGACGCGACCAAGGCGCTGCACGCTGATTTAATTGAACTCGGCCGAGGAAATGAATAATGACTCGGGTTATCGGACAGCGCGTCCCTTTTGTTTCCCGCTCTCGTTGCGGAAGGAGTGGCCGTTTGTAAAATTATTTCAATAAACGCGGATCTTCGCGTGTAAACTGTCGGAAAATGTATCGCGGCTCGAACCTGAAGTTTTCGCAGTTTGAATATTAACCGTACTTATTGACAAACTAACGAGAGAATTTTTCCACTTATCAAATAATTCCAGCGTCTATCATAGCGGGAGTGCCGCTAACCCGATAACCGGCAGTCATCGATCGCGAAAAATCACTTTTGGGCGAGCACACGGGCCGAGACCGAAATACCAAGTTTGATTGGACCATCGAGGCGTGGATTCTCCCAGAATGATCAAAATGACGCGCGACTCGACGATCGTTAATGCGGTCAAATCACGATCGGGAAGCTCCGGGTGAGTATTTCCCTGACCGCCGATACATAATTTCCGTGATGACGATGCGCGTCAACTTGTCGCGTCGTTATGAATGTCCCCCGGCCCGTCACAAAGTGGCCGCGATTGCCGGCGTATTATATTATCAATTAGACACAATCGCGTCCACGCGTTTCGGTGATTAATTATGCGCCGCATGCGCATGCAAATAAGAGCGGATCGATGCCCCGCGACGATTCTATCGCTTGGGGATGTATCGGAGTGGTCCGGAAATAATCGCGACGAAACGACGACGCCGTTGTCAATGTTACGGGAGTTCCCGATATTGGTAAAATACGCTATTACCCCATCGCTTTTTATGTACCTTCGACTCATTGTACTCCATTCGATGTGCAACCGACACAAACTTGTCCACCCTTACAAAAACGTATGAAATCGATTAGGAAGTATTCTGTGCATGCATCTGTCGGTCTCTGTTGTCTTTTCCATCTCAGAAATTTTGTTAGAATTATTATTATCTCCGATAGTAGTTCCAGTCGCGAGCAATTGCAAGGAGTGTTGCTCTTGGGTTCAATGTTTCTGACAATGTATAAGACAACAACATCAAGGGACGATCCCCAAAGTTTGTTAGCAAATATAAATCTTAGCGAACTTGGTACACTTTCGATTATTATACGAGATATGCCGTTGTACTTGCAGTCTTCGAAACGGAGAGGATCACGATAACCGTGCCTGGCCGGAAGCTTGCATCGCCCCTGGCAAACAACAGCATTGTATCCCTGGGTAGTTAACTAAAATGGAAATACAGCTGGCCGCGTAACGCAATCACGGGAAATTTGATTCGTGCTGGTAATGAAAACATCGGATCCACGCCGGATGCGAGCGCGCGCATCCCCTCTGTGAACTCTGGCCCTACTGATTTCCCGTTTTCACGGGATCATCGAACTACACTCGCGCAACTTTGGCACTCACTGGGTCACGTTTCTGTCTGCCAGCGATCGCGTAACAGCTGAAAATGTATAGCAATGACTGTAGGACGAGCAATTGCATTCCCCATTAATCCCTTTATTTATTCCGAGGGTAAGTACCCGTGCCTAAGGGCCGAACCTGATCCCATCCAAATGTGATGAGTTCGTGTAACGACGTACGGGCACCAAATAACTTGGTTACTCTAATTTTAACATTTCATCGAGGCACTTGGACTCCCAGTAAAACTCTAGTCACGAACAATTACAATGAGTGTTGCTCTTAGGTTCGATGTTTCTGATAATGCATAACACAACACCACCGAGAGACGAACTCTAAAATTGCATTTCCCAGGGTAAATTTATAATTCGAACTACTCGTCTTTAGATCTCAGTTCTTAAGTGCTCTATTCTGAAGAATTTCTGCTGAACAGATCTCGCGATCAGATCGAGAACGTGGTAATTGATATCGAATAAATGTTCGATGGGTAGAAACGTGAGCACGTTTCAAACTCCTGTTTTCTCAGAAAATCTTAGCCAACGGGTTTCACGATTACTCGAGTTTCTTCGCTCGAAATGGTCGCCAAAGACGACCACGCGCTGAATACCGAGAGAGCACGGAGGAAGTTAACGCGATTGTTCGATTTCGATGGGGCGGGAGCACGCGTTCGCGATGAACTCTCTCCACTGTATGGCTGGATGAAATCTTTGTCCATGGAGAGCGCGTGCAAGTGCTCGGAAAACATTGAACGTTCGATCAAAAATAGATTTTCCACCGGTCCACCGGGGTTTATCACCGAGGTATTGTGCGCCGCGGCTCAAGTTCTCCGGGACTTCCTGAACTTCTACCACCGCCCCCGCTTCCCACCCTCCATCCACATCCGGAAAACACAAAGACTGTCCATTTGCCATCTGATAATAATTGGAAAAGTTATCGCGGAGATGAAGTTTTCCCCGCGACTAACATCTCCCGCGGACTATTCCTGTAATGTAAAATGGAGAAACTTTCGCATCAGGGAATAACTTCCGGTGCTTTTGAATGATATTACTTTCTTTCCGCCGCGAACACCCGCAGACTAGCCTCCTCCGCGGTCTTCTTGGCCTGAATTTCAACCAACGATTCGTCCGAAGAAGGAATAGTTCCGATTGGAAGAAGAAACTCGAAGCGGGAGAGACCAAATTAACGACGAGGACGTAAAGATTGGTTTCGCATAGATTACTTACGACAACCCGTGTTAATAATTTTTGATGATATAATTCGCTCCCAAAATCCAGGCCAAGATGCCAGCGAGAGAAATCGTACGTTGGACATTTCTCGTACCTACTTTCGAGGATTCTTCTAATAAAGTATCCCTCCTTAAAATATTCCGATTGCCGATCCTTCTCCTACTTCGCTCCAATCGCGTAAATGGTTGCCACTTATGAAAAGTATCGTTGCATAATCCAGCTTCTCCACGGGTTTCTTGGCTCGAATTTCACCCAGCGACTGGTCCAGAAAAGGAAATACAGGAACACAGTCGCGATAAAGGGCACGACGCACGCCCGATGTAAAAGAGACGAATTCGACAAGAAGGGTATCGTGCCTCGACCGCTTAAATTACTTTTACGAGCGCGTCCGCTGGCATTAATACCCTCGGTTATTAATATCGCTTCGTTACCATAAGATACGGCAACCTTCGCGTACTAATTCGAAAAATAATAACGGTGTAGAGCGTGATTACGAGATGCCGATGTAGACGACGAGAAGTATTTTAACGAGGGATGAATTCCTCGCCGAGAGGAACCTTAAACGCATCGTTTGCGCGCGTTAGCGGTGGAGGAACTGGCAATCAGAGTGCTCGACAAATAATTGGAGTATTACTAAGTACTATAAGTGACGGTATCAGAGGAGGCCAGGATGGCCAAAGGTTAAAAAATGAAACTGCACGATGTAGTGTGAAAGAAAGTGAGGGAAGAGTATATTTCTCCGTTGCTAACGGCATCAAATGCGAACTCAAACTCTGTCTGGCTTTTCCTGGTTTCCTATGAATCCGGCCTTAGCGTGGCCAATACACATCCAAGTACCCCGATAAACAAGTGGTTCCCTGGCATCAACGGCAGTTCGAGCGCTTACAGTACTAACGTTTCTAAAAAGAAACAAGAGAGAGAAACAAAGCATCGTTAAAAATGAATATCATCAACGTATGGTGTCGTATTTGTCTCCCGTTCATCTCGTTGTTTCGTTACGGAGAAAATAAGCACAAGATCGGAGGCTAAACAAATGTCCGATGCAACGTTAACTGGAAACCGCGGCTGTGGCCGTGGCGTGTCTGTAATCGTTCTTGTCGCGAGTTAAAACTAGATTAAGATATCAGCAGAGAAACAGAGAGGAGGTGACACGCTGAGAAGACTACGGTGGTCGAGGGACAATGGTAACAGCGACAGTACCCGCGGAAATAATGAAACGTACTAAGCGGTCTTGAAATTCCACCCCTTCCCCCTATAGAAGTCCTTCCGTGTTTACAAACAAGTGGAACTGGTTCTGAAGGGAGAGCCTGCACGAGTGGACACGCCCTACCCTATGGCTCTCGAGCGTGTGAAAGAGCCTCGGCCGATGAGATGAACAAAGAGCCACTATCCTTTGTCTCAACCGTTCACGACAGAGTGAATATAACGCGAGCGTGTTAATTAAAGCCGATAGCCGAGTCTACGGATAATTGTGCGTGGAGGATTCCGAAGACAAAATAAGACGAGAGAAGGGACGAGCCAAACGATGAAGACGACGACGATAATAATAATAATGATGATGATGATAATAATAATAAAAAAAAAAAAAGAAGAGCAAGAAAAATCGAGAAGACCGGTGGTTCGTTGGACTCGCGGCTATACGCTGCAAAATAACATCCAAAGGGGAGGTCGACGCTGCCGCGCAGCGTTTCTAATAACACCGGAACGTTAATTAATATCGCGCATAATAACGGCGTACGGATTGCATTTCGATTTGTATTACTTTTATTATCGCAATGACCAGCAATTAAAACATTGGCCGAGAACACGCGCGCATCCTCTCGCGCTCTGCGCACCCACAGCCATTATTAACCGCCATTACCGCGACCCGATCGTCGTTAACGCGCTATGAAATTGAAATCTCCTATTGTTCCGTGTCTATTAACATACCATGCACTGAGCACGAGCGAGGTCACATATTGCGTTACACGTTTGCCAATTGTTTTCTCCAAACGATTTTGCCGCGAATATCGCGACACGCGACTAATAAGAGCGGCCCCCTAACTACGTCGCGCCATATTGATGACATTTGTCGCTTTTACATCAAATTTTGTGTAATATCAGGAGTACTTAGTTACTGTTTCGTCCACTCGTTCTATGTGTACTTTGCGGATGCTCTGTATTAATGGCTAAACGCTCAAAGTTCGTCTATATCGCACACCCGCAAAACAACGTAACCTTCGCTTACGAGAAACCTGAAGACAAAATCCTCCTAGTTGAACTTCGCCCCATTGTGTCCCCTCCATTGTTCTCTTCGTGCAGCCCGCTCGAGTTTGACCAATTCCGCGGAAAAAATTTAACTACCTCTGCTTCGAATATTGATAATAATTGACGGTCCTGATTTACGAACATAATGCGAGGCACTACGGTGTACCCCTTCTTTCGCCCGCTCCTGTGTACATCCGGCGAAACTTCGGCTCCAATATTCACAGCGAAGCTGAAATTCGCCCAGCTAGGATTTCGAGCACCGAGCGGAGGAAACTTTCCTTGCCCGAACACGCTACCCCCTTTTCTATCTGTACTTGGTGCTCGGTTCATTAAAATTGAAGGTTCCTCGTCGTTGCCGTTGCCAAGTCGAAAGTCTGCAGAAACTTCTCCGATATATCTCCTCTAGCTGGTTTCCTACTTCTTCGTTTTTCCTCTTCCACTTCCTCGTCCTTGTCCTCGTCCTATTTCACCCAACCAACGGGCATCGGCAGCGATGCTAACAAAACGTGACGCGGTCCCAGTTATTTCGTTGCATTACATCCGAGCGACAGTGTCGCGGTCGCGGTCATGGTAAGCGAATTGCCATCCCTACCCCTTCTGTGGAAAATACCCCTGTATGCGACTGTCGCGAAAGCAGAGGGAGACCATTCCAAACTTTCAGCCCGAGGGGATGCGCATCAGCCCTCTCGATATTCGGGTAACATGTAAATTCGATGTTTCTTTTTTTCGCCGGAGGGGAAGTTCCAACGACCGGCGTTGTCTTTCTACTAGTACTGCCGGCAGACATGGTAAACTTCTGGGGAAATAAGGGTTCCGTCTACGGCAGATACTCGGCCTGTTAGGATAACATACGGGACGTATCGCGGATGTACTCGATCGGGGGATTCCCAATTTTCAATAAACGTTCCATTTTTTTTTTTTTTTTTTTTTGGCACGAAAGTGTTAATTATTCATGTTATGAAAATATAGAAGTTTACATGTTCCGCGCCGTACCGTTTTTTGAAGACTTTTCGTGGCACGAAAGAGTTGAGAATGGAGAACCTAGGAAGACCCGAAATACAAGTCGAAACCTTAAGGAATAAATCATGCTTGATGTATACGTCATAATGCATACCTAAGAGAATAATCGTTCGGAATTACAGTGTCTTAAATTTAAGTATCGCTGCAATAAAAGTTACCAAACCGAGCTGCAAGCTATCAACCGAAGACGTTCATCGTCCGAAATCTGAATGCTCACCGAGTCTTGAAAACCTCCAGTGACATATTTTACTCTCCCATTACACTTTAAGCTGTTGCATGATTCAAAGCTATATCATAAACACGGCTTTCACGAGTCTCCTTTCTCGCCACATAAAACAATAATAACAAGGCTAAGCCACCGCGGTACGTGGCTCGGAAGGAACGAAATAAATTTTGTACATTCGCCTCTGAGAGAGAGAATCCACTGACGACCCGGATAAAGCCCAGTTGGTTAGAGCATTCGTCCACGAAACGAAAGGTTCCAGTGCGAATTGTGGTTCACCGCTCCCGATGGAATTTGTTTCTCTCCGAAGATTAAGGGGGCTTCTCGCTCTAGAGGTTTCCGAAAATCGAATTATCTTTATTTTCACGTGTTCTCAAAATCTAGGGTATCTACAATGTGCCACTAAAAGAATATTGCAAAATTCGTACTTGCGAAATCCAGTTAACCCATTCGCTGCCGGGCAAAGATTTAACGCGGCAAACATTAATAACAATTACGGTTCGGAAGAAGGATTCATTCGAGACATTAATCGTGAGAAATTTGTCAATATTTTAATATCTATTGAATGCATCAACTAAATATTAATTTCTGACGATAGTTAAATTAATTATGAACAATACTTATTATTTAAACAATGATGGGAATATGATTTCGCTGTGATATTAATGTTTCACGAATTATTATATGTGCAGAATTTGAGGACGTACCGCGTCATACTTTTTCTCCAAAAAAATCGATCGAAAGATGAACTTCATCGAACGTTAAAGCAAGAGGGCCCTTTAATTTTCTACAGAGACAACGTTTCGGTTCATCTCGACGCTTGATCGACCGCATCGAGCGATCGATCGTCCCGTGTCGATTACGCGAAAATGATCGAGGACAGTCGGCGAACGTGCGGTTATTGACCGCGCTAAGAGAATCACCCGTTGGCGGTACATCGGACAGAAGCGAACGGAAATTTCGTTTCGCGTTTCGGTTCACGGTGCGGCGATCAGTGAGCAAAAATCGAGGGTTCGAATATTCGTACGACAGTACAAGTGTCACACCTTATCGAAACGTCAGTTTGGTTTTGAATTCGGTTTCAGAGTGAAAAATTCAAATTAATCGACGTACCAACTGGTTTCCGGAGTCAAAGCAGGAAAAGGATCGAAACTTCTTATTCGAATTAAAACGGTTTCAAGGAAGACAAAGAATAGTTTCACGGGATTCGTTAACTTCGGCACTAGTTTCATTTCCTGTAAATAAATTCTAATATTTCGACGTTCATAACTGAATTTCGATTTTTGTCACAAATTATATCGTTCAACCGCACTGTACGGTCGTCGAAATTCGAACGAGCGCGACGAAACGGAAAAGAGACACAGTGGTAAAGGATGACAAACGAGTGGGACCGAGAGGGACGCGGGACGTGATCGGAAAAAGCGTCATTCAAATTTCGGCTCGTTGCACGCGCGACGTGGCGCGGCGCGACTTCTGAAGCGGAATGACACGACGGAATGACGACGCCGCAGTGGCTCTTTTTTTTCGATTCCAGCGGCTCTGAATGCGAATCGAATCTATCCGGTCGAAAGGCGGCGGCTACGTTCGATAACGAGCGTTTCAAAAATGCGACGGGAAACGGGAATCACCCAGCCCTCGTCACACTTTTACGCTCGACGCGACGCTTTAATTTCTCTTCGAATCGAAGAGTCGATTTCCTTTCACGTTTGTGGAGAAATAAAACGCAGAAAAAAATGACACTTTTCCTTCGAAATGAAACAAGAGAATCGTTTTTATCGTCGACTTGTTTCGTTTCATTTCTGCGACGTGTCATTTTTGTGTACGATCGATTAGAATAAATGGAACGAATTGTAAAATAATCTGTTCATCGGATTCCATTCTGATATTAGAATTACCAAACTGCGTTGCAAAATTGGGTTTCCACCCGTTAATTGTCAATGTAATTAAACAAATACAGTTACAATGTCCACCCTTGTCGTTGGCCGAACACGCTCGGAACATGCATTAATAACAATTGGTTACGATTAAATTCGAAAACTTTGGGTAACAGTGGGATACGAACGGTCGTGCTTCGAAAATTTGTACACGCGCCTTCGTGTACCCGCGAAAAATCGAAACAGAACTGCAAGAGTTATTCCCAATCAATGGCGAAAATTGGCTACGTCGAGTTTAACACGAGCACGCTCGCCAGAAAATTTCTATTTGTAATCGCACGAGAAAAAAAAGGTGATAAAGTTGGGCACGGGAAAAAAGCTGTGAAATAAATGGTAAAAGAAAACGATAAAAAAAAGAGAGAAAACAGCGATTGGGAGAACGCGGCATGGAAATTTCGGTTCGACTAGCCGGCTGCTCTCCGGGAGGTGAAATGACGCATAGGAACGACGACCTCGACGCTTGTTCTCTCCGCTTCGATTCGGCCATTTGCGCCGATTCCACCGCGGACCGGTCTATTCGAGCGAGCACAATATAAGAGCACTTTTCATGCTAACGAATCTCCCGAGCGCTCCGATTATCGTCGCCTGCCTGGAGTTGGTTAAATTTTACTCCGACTAACGAATAAAATCGACACATTTATCCTTTAACTTCGAATCATTCTTTATACCCAACGAATTTAGTCGTCGATCACTTATTTCGAACACGAGATTATTAGTTTCAATAATATTTCGGTGAATAAGGCAACGCGAAAGCATCGAAAAAAATCGAACTCTCCGGCTGCTTCACCCGTGCGGTATAAAAATTTATTCTATTTTTCTCGCATCAAAACGCGCAATTTTCGCAACCGTTACCGAGGAGTTTATCGACCCGCTCGCGCAAACTGAGCGATAATTTCGCGCATGCAATTAACGCACGAAATGTATTCATCTCGAATATGCATGTGTAATTTGGTCTCCTCGTTGTTTCCAAATATTAATCGAAGGGACCGTAATGGAAGTTTCTTGTAATAACGATTATGCTAATACTAATTAGAATATTAATACTTTCCCTAATAATGGTAACAAGTTTCAACGTTGGACGGTTTCGAACCGAGTTGCGCCGCGTTTTTGCCAGATCATGATGTCGATCGCCGCTATGCGCGGCTACTTAATGCAAGCGCCTTAGGAACGAGAGAGGTCACTCGCGGAATATCGCTTTTCTTTGTGACTACAAACGATGAAACCGATAACCCATGTGTTTGCCAAGAGGTGCGTTATAACGAATCTTCGCGTCATCTGAATGCAAAGCATGCATCGATAGACGTACCAGCAGCGATTTTTTAACTTCTAATCTTGATCTATCTCCAAGCTATGCGTATAGAATTATAATAAACTATTCGATCTAACTTTGGTTGTAAAGTTACTCGACTTTCCTTCGTTGTACGTTTAAATATTTACATTTTCGAACCAATAATAAATTGTACACTGCGGTTGCACGTTCGAAAAACAAACTCCGCTTTCGAATAAAATAAATATTCCATACCGAACGTTTCCATCGATAACGATCCTCCGATATCGATAAATCCGTGCAAGGTTTGAGCGAGCACAAATTTTTCTTATCGCGACCCGCCATCTAAGCGAACTTTTGCACACCAATTTTGGCAACGCGATAAAAAAACAGTCCCTTCGTGCAATTCTCCGACGAGAATTTGTTGTTCCATCGCTACGATCCTCGAATACGAGCTTGGGTGTTCTTCCTGAAGCCAGGACGTATGAATTTCGCATAGAGTACCATAGTGACAGCTGTACGAACTGACGTTTCCACGCGTAGCGACATAAAAAAAGACGATATAAAGCTCGTCTTTTCACCGAACAAGGATTTCGCTGGCACTGAGATAGAACAAAGCGAATAGGCTAAATATTTCGAAAGGGTACACGAAATTTAATAGTCCCTTGGGCATTTTTAAATATTAATTCGCGGTTACAAACGGAGGAGACTGGTGCACCTTGCAGAAGATAAAACGATTTAACACGTTCGCGACCGGCAAATATTTTACGTTTCTAATAGCAAATACTGACAAAAATAATCAAATTCCAAAGCTGGACATCGCAAATTTGTATCGTTAGAGCGAAGATAACAATTACAAAATATGTTTTGAAATATCAATGTTGCAAATATGTAGGGCATAAAATAAAAAGATTTTCATAATTTTTTCATAATTCGGAATAGAATTTAAAGTGACGTGAATTCACGTCAGCGGTCGGGAATGTGTTAAATTTGGAATTACGTATGACCGCTGTCCGTAAGAATCGCACAGGTAAAACGTGGATCGATTCCACCAGTTCCCCTACACCTAATATTCCGATCTGATATCCGGCTAGACGTTCGTCGCCCTCGAGTTCCAAATGCTGAACGCGAAACGATAAAGTATAGGATCCCAAAGAGTCGCTGTATATTAATCTAGCTTTCAGAGGGTCGACAGCCGTGCTTCTCCCCGAAGCTTCTGAAAAATAAACGCCCATCGATCGCGGACTTTACAGCGCCTTTTTCCGCGTCCAGCGCGTGTCGCCGCGTAAGTGGGATCACGGTGAGAATCGACGAGACGAGAACGTATGACAGGGTAAAAACAGAGAACCGTCACCTTTCGCACAGTGTCCATCAAATTTCGGTGTATTCTTGAAATCGGATTGACACCGTACAGCTCGTGTTCCCTTCGTACCGATTCGTCGTTCGCCGTGATCCTGAAACGAATCGAGCTATCCAGCCCGACACGATGTAAGAGTCTCTCCATCGCGCGGATTTATCGTTGGACGATAAACTACAAGATGGATACAACCCTAGTAGATTTCAGCGAAAAAAAAACACTGTTTGGTCTTGCTTTGAAAGTTTGATTTTGTCTGGTTCGAGACCATCGGGTTAATAGTGGGCAAAATAGCTAAGTTTGGACCCAAGTTTTATGACTGGGTCATAAAACTTGGTCCATTGTCGCGCAAAGGACGAATGTTGGAGAATTCCCAAAAAAGGGAACTGCAGTGAAACAACGGTATAACTCTATGCATTTATAGTCTTCGTAGAAATCAAACAGCGTATGGGTCGAACGACTCGGGTAGACCGGGTCACTCGTACCTCATTTTTTCTTTTGTAAAACGCCTGTATTTCAATCTCGTTTTGTCTCTTAAATACATTACACCAAGGAAGACTCAAAACCTGCGTGTTTTATTTAGCTAAATATTCAACAAACCCTTTCCTATATTTTTCGCGCTCCATCGTGTGCGCATCGCGGTGTCAATGAACACGCGCCATAAAGATTAACACGATCGAATTTGCGTTCTCTGAACGACTAACGACGCGTACGTTTGCAAGCTATCGACTGTGGCGATCGAGCCGCGTAAAAATAGAGGGAGAAACCAACGTTCTCCAAAGTTATCCGACGTCCAAGCAACGCGATTCAACGACCGCCGCATGACTTCCCCTTGAACGAACGAACAGGGAGCCGGATTTATCGTCCGGCCAATGACGCGGCTGGGCTGTATGTATGAGCTCGGTGCCGGAAGTAGAATGGATGGACAAGCTCTCTCACATTTTCTCTGGCTGCGCATCGCGCCGCAGCGGCAAAGGGGATGCAAAGGGCGAAATAACTAGCCTGTCTGGCCACGAGACAACGCGGAATTACGTATTACCCCGAAAAAAATGTAATTCGCAATATTTTCACGGTACGCCTCGTTCACCCATGCGAGAGTATTACGTCCTTTGAGTTTTCACCGAACGCCGAAGGGTTCCTCGGACGTGTTGACCCTCTGCCTACGGGGCTGGGTTAATTATTAGCTACACCACTTTATGCCAGTATTGGAAGAAATACGGTATTGCCTTCATTTACTCTACAGTTCAACTTTGCAAAAATCTCCTGTTCTTCTTCGTTAGACGTGTAACAGGTTCGCCAATCGTCACGATCCTATGAGGTAATCGATCCTCGAACGAACGACAAGTCTGTTCCTTGTGGACGAGGTCGGAGGGTGACTGTTTTGAAACATCGGTGTCGGAAGGATTTTAAAACGTGGCGGAGGGTTAAGTGCTGCGCTCGATAAATTTTTTCGAGCACTCTTTACCTTCCCTCTTTCCTGCGGCTTTGTACTTGCCCGTCGCCTACCCTCTTCCTCACCTTTCGACCCTCGTCGAAGACTGGAAGCTACCCCTGAAAACTGCTACCGGATTTTCCGGCTCACCTGACGCGCCTCCCCTTCCCTTTCCTCGTAATTTTTTCTCTCTCCTCGGTCCCTGCCTCCGTGAATTTCCTTTTCTCCCGGTTGTTCTTTTCCCCCTTTGACGCTTTATCTCTCGGTGGGCTTCATCCTCTCGTCGGGTTCCAACCTTTCCCTCTTTTGCCGTTATCCGCCCTCTCCGTCGATTCGATCGTCTTTCTCATCTCCCTCGTCCTCTGTTTCCCTCGATCGTTGCCTCTTCCCTCTCGCTCGCTGTCAAATTAACATAGTTCTCGCAGTCGAATTTAAATAGCGATCAGGGTAACCGGCTCTCCGTAACCGTGGCCCCGTCCAACGATTTCGGGTCTTCGTGAAAATTCGGTAAGGCCACGGGAATCGAATCCCCTGCCGGATGGGATGCGGCGTTGACTTTTTTGCGGGATTAGCCGATAATTGGAATAACCGAGAGTCGCGACAGCAGCCTTCGGCAAAACCAATGCCAGATTGCAGTTAATTTCGGTCGCGATGCGAGTTGCTGGAAGACACGCGTTGTTCTGACAGCGGCGCCGGGCTTGATGTAAAGCAATCAACGATTAACGATAATCATTATCATCTAATCGAATCCGTAATCACTATTAGTACAAGTAATCAAAGCGGATGTAACGTTAATCACAACATGATTGCATTCTGGATTACGATGGAATCACTAAGTTAATAACGGGACGTTAATAACGATACCCGACGTCCCTTTTTACAATATACGTAACCCGATTAATTACAAGATTGATACGCATGTATACTTTGCGTTTAGTACAATTTTAACGTGGAACGTTCTTGTAAACAAAATTAATACAATTAATATAAGTATGCGATCGTCTAGAAAAGTAATCGATCGCTGCTCAATTTCGCTGAATGGAGATCGATCCCCGTCGACTACCTCTCCGTTCGATCGTTTCGCACCCTCGAGATCGGAAAGGGTTTTGAAAAGGAACGACATAATTCGCTATGGAGCAACTTGAATCGGGGCTTACGAAGTAATCGGAAACTTCGTGCCAAAGTGCTAGCGCCACGGTCTCTCTTCGTCGACCGTGAAATCCCTTCCGCACGCCAGCCACGTACTTGATCCAGACGAGTCAAGTGCACCGTCGAGTTTACTCGACGCGCGTCCGACGTGAAAGGGTCATTCCACGTTAAATCGGTCATTTTTTTGCGTTAGATGTTACGGATTTCGGTGAAATTGATATACGATCCGGTTCGCAATAAATTAGAGGGGGTGTGAGTCAACCCTCCTTCGGGTTCGATTTAATTAAGAAATACGGGACGTTCATTTTTGCGAGTTTTACATGTTTAACCCTTTGCACTCCTAAGGCCCCAATCAAATTTTTGTTCTTTTTATTATTGACAGTAATAATAAAATGACTCCTCCCCCATGAAAAGATAAACCGCAGGAATTTCGTTAATACAAAGATAGACGAAATCAGCGCGGCTAATTTTCCCCCGAAAATAACGGATTTTAATTAAGGGAAGTTCGCGTTGCCCTGAGGCGCTATTACCAGGAATAACCAGACCGAGAAGCTCGCGATTCGAGCGTCCCACTTACGTACAGGGAATGTAAGGACGGAGCAGTCGATTGGTTCGATTTCGATAAGTAAAACGGCACCGACGGGGGTTGGGGCGAAACGAGCCAAGGGAAAATGGCGTATGTCACGATTTCCGTTATCGCGGCAGGGTTCTCCCGTGCGCAGTTGCATTTCGCCAACTACTTGGAAAGTGCACTCAGCCGACGTTCGACGTTCCTTGGGTCGGAGCGTGTGTGTGGTGAAAACGCACCCACGGTTTTCAGCTGGATATTATGCGCAAGTTCCGAGCGTAACTTTTCCACCAACGTCGAAGAAAAAGTTTCCGCGCGGCATACCTACCATTCCCTTCATCGAGCTCGTGCAAAATAATTACTGTTTCGACTCGAGCCGTTCAGAAGTCGCTCGTCGACCGAAACTTTTCGAAAACATGTTCATTTGCCGTTCTAGCGGCCAGATGACGAGTCAGAAATTCGAGAAAATCGTTGAAGGAGGTAGCTACGATTAAATTAATCAGGCGTCTCGCGAACCTCTCCAAGAAACTCGTGAACACCGCCAAGGAAAGTAATAAGATGCAACGGTGGATCGATTAACCGACATAATAATACCGATCTGAAGTAGATACGCTGCCATACCTCCACCAAGTTATGCAGGCTATGCAGATGTTCTCTCGTTCATTCGTCGCACTTTCGATTAAGAATTTATCGTCGCACGATATCCCTAAAATGATTGCAACGACACACATTCATTTCCTTTTTTTCTTAATCTTTGTACAAAGTAGCGATCGAACCTCCATCAAACAGGAAAAATCGAAGAGGGAAATTTTGCATGATTCAACGAATTCTGTTTGACTTTCGCATCGCAAACATTGAACACTTTCAAATTCTCAATGTTTAGTCGATCGTTTGTACCCGATTCCGTCCAAACAATCTCGTCCCGATCGTAGGGTTCTCTCGTTGAACCATCCACGATCGCTGGATAAGCTTGTTTCGCTTGACAGAATCTCGAATCGTCCGGACTCCGAAAGGAAACAAAATGGAACGGAATGAAAACCGGCAGGCATTACACCCTCCTGTTCCTCGAACGATTTTTCATCGGTATCGTTCGTCGGTCCAACAGAAACTCCCGTCCATCATACGCAGACGCGTCAAAGCTTTCGCGCGACTCTTCGAATAAATCTCGCGTGACCGCGAAAAATCTGTCGGTCAGAGAAAAAAAAAAAAAAAACACATTCGCCATCGCAATAAACGCCTGACCAAACCGCGGGGCTGATAGCGGCCAGACCGAGGGGGAGGGAGATCGACGGATAACAGCGAGCGGCGGCGGGCTAAAATGACAGAGAACAGTCTCGGTGGTTTATCCCTTTCTGACCGCGGTTCGTAAAACTGTCCGGCCGATGATATTTCATAACAATCGTAACGATTGGATGGTGAATTCTTTCGCGCGGAAAACGCCAAGAGGATCCTCGATCGAGACGAAGTCGCGAGGAGAAATCGAAGTCAAGACTCCGATTTGTTTGGATGACAAATTGACTTTTTTCGTTCGTTGCGTTTTCTACAATCTTGAGAACCGGAAACACCGCTGGAAGGACCAAGATCGAGAGGTGATACGAGCGATCATTAAAGAGAGGTGAGTGGAAGGGACGGGGGTGGCCGAAGACGGTGGATCGAAGCTGGATCGCGTTTCGCAGGAGCGCAAACGGTTAATGTTCGATCGAAGGTGGAAGAAAAGATTCGTAGGAATCCGGAACGACTGGAGAGGTTATTCCGGGTCTGAACGATAGCGGGCGGAATAAGTACCGCTCGCCGGGGAAAGCTCTCCATTGGATACGGGAATTGGATGTTCAGGATAGAGGATAGAATCGAAGGCGCTCTCGAACAATTCTTCACCGTGTATTGACCGTGGGTAAATCAATCAGAGACAGTCGTTTTGACCTTTACGATCAGATTCCGGTCGGTTGCGCGGGATGATCGGGAAAAGGAGAGGAGAGCAAAGTGGAACGAAGAAGAACGCCGGACGAACGTGTTTCTCGAGAACGCCGAGAGAAGAAGAAGACGGAGGCGGATAGGAAAGATAGAAGGAAAGCCGATCGGGCGAAGAGAGCAAGGGTACACTCGACATTGTTTATCCGATCGCAATTACACTATCCAGGACTTCGTTACAATCGAGCCGGGCCACTCGGTGAAAATCTTTTACGGACGATTTAAGTCGTCTCGAGGAGAAGGTTTCACGGAACAAGAAACGGATTCTTCCGGGGCAATTCCGCACGGTTCGCGAGAACGGGAGAACTCGGTTATTCGGTATAAATGGCAAACGCGGCGTTCGATGTACGCAAGGAATATCGGCCTCGGAGAGGGCTGGGGCGGAGGGACCAGGAAATTTATCGTCTCCGCTCGGCGTACAGATGTTTTATCGAGGTCTTTTCATTGGACCGACCAGCTCGAATTTATTTCGCGTTCCGTGCAACTTTTCGTCCCGGACCCCCTTTTTTCCACGAAGGCAATTTTGAGCTTCTCGCGTCGGTTCCGTGAAGAACTCGTCGCGACATGGACGAAAAAGATTGATGGCGCAATTACGACGCGCCGACGATGATTTGCCCGTTCCGCGTAGCTCTAAACGTGCAGCCACCCATGACGAATCGTGCCTCTTCCCAAATCCCTTCGACGACTCCCGCTTTGCCTTTCCATCGCGTTCGAGACAATTTCATTCGTACGCGACACCGAACTCCGTCGAGCTTGGAATGCTCTTGGCTAATACCTATTCTTCGTCCTCCCGCATCGATCCGCCTCGGCCAAATTCTGCGAAACCAATCACCGTAAGTATATTCTCGGTTAGGCCAACAAAGCCCTTGGATTCCTATGTCGGATTGCGACTGACTTCAACGATCCCTTCGAGCGATCAAATCTAAATTACGACAGTTTGATCTTCGACATGCGTCGTGTACTGTTTGCACGGCAGAGAGTAAAACGCTTAGCTTTGTCAGGGGTACTTGGAGTGCGAAGGGTTAATCGACAAATTGCTTGTTCATTTGTAATGAGATTAGATTATATTTTGAAACGTTTAGTTTTTGGCCTCCGTGGTTTTTGGATTTTAGTTTTAACAATAAACAGTCTTTCTCTGCAGTCGATCGAGTCAATCTTTATTCTGAAATGAAAGATCCTCAATTATCTGTCTTCGGCCAACCATAGCTTGGAGTACCCATCCAAAACGATAAAAACAAACTGTCCACGAAATTACGAGAGAGCTTTGCAATTTTGTACGAACACATGGTTTAGTCAAACCGACCTGGCGAACGAGCGTTCTCCCCTTGGGTTCCGAGAAGTTGCACCGATTCGCGCCCAGCGATTCGGATTTTAAATTATTGGCTTCCGCGCGGTCCAAGTTTGGTCGCGTCCAGGCCGGGCGGTAAAAAGCGCATAACCGATGCAAGGTGCGACCAATCATTCTCGGGGGTCGAGAAACCGAAAGAAATAGCCTGACAAGCTGCGCGCGCACGCGTTTCTTAAGGAACTGGTGGCCTTGGAGCACCTGCTACCCTGTTATACGACGTCCTTTTCTTCGAAGTCTTCCGGCCTGGTTTTACCCAACGTTTTACCCAACGTTTTACCCTCCGCTCCCTTTGTCTTCGTTTTCCTCCTCGTTGCACCTCGTCGCCGTTGCGCTTAAATATTTCCAAAGAACGCCGTTACCCGTCCAACTTCACGGGCAATCGAGAACGAACTTTTTGGCACCGCGAGCCGAGAAATTTACCAGTTTTCCTCCTCGAACTAGTTATAGCTTCGCTCGCACCAGAAAACCACCCCTAGCGTCGCCCTCTCGTCCCCTTTCTGTACACATAATGCTAGCAGCCGCGGGCCAGATGGCGGTCGTATTAAAAACTTTTCCTGATCATGATTTTCCAATTTCAATGGTCGGACACGTGCCAGGGGTCGATTAAGAAGCTCGCCATGCAGTTTTATGTCTTTTTGAGGCGGATTACCGGCGAAGCGCGTCATTCGCACGTGGCGGCCTTTCCGCTCGGGCAAATCGCCCCCGACCCTTTGGTGATTCTAGAAGCTGGAACGAGCTGTAGCTCGTTTCATGTAGCAACGGAAAACTTATACAGAGCGTCACGCGCGCGTACTCGCGTTTCAAATCGCATCGCCCTGTTTCGTAGTTAAGATTTAATTTAATTGCGCTATTTCGTTATCGTTGGAACCGTAACGCCACGGGTATTGCAAACAATTATGGAAACACGACGGGTCAACCGTACACGCGGATTCTCTGTTCGCTGATTCGAGAAAAACGGAAACGAACGCGTCGATTTTGTCGCGAGCTGGGCTCGCCACGCGCGACTGCGATTATCGCGCGATCGATTGACAAGTACATTGTTAACTTTCCGTGCGAAGGGGGCGCCGGTTTTTTCTATTATTTCTCGTCCCGTCCGTCGAGTTTATCGTGCTCGTCGACGAGTTTATTTCCGGTAGTTGTCGCGAAACGCGCGTTTCATCAGCGCGATCATCAATTGTTCATCGAATTATTCGAGAAGCGACGCGAGCGAAAAAATATTACGAACGATGGACCGTAGCCGGTTGGAACGACGCTCGACTGCGGAGCGAGGCGAGCGGTAGTCGCTTTGTTACAATTATCGTTCGTCGCGCGGCAGGATATTTAATCAAACGTAATTGCGATTAATTATGCCGTATGATAACAACAAACAACGCGGAGGGCTGTCGTTGTTGGCGGAGTCCGTGGTGTTTGCCGTCGACGATCTTTTGAAATTATGTTTCCACCCCGACCGGTGGGGAGGAGCGCGGCATTTTTTACGACGCGCAATTACGAGAGGTCGCGCGAAACGGCGGTTGTAAATCCCGCAAATGGAAATAGTCGGCGTATCCCGAAATTAAATCGACCGGCGACATTTCGAACTATTTAAGTACAATGGGACACGAATCGCAATTCCGTGCGACAGGCGCGCGGCGGTTAGCCAGATAAATGCAGCGCTGCACCGCTGCAGTTCGCCGCGCTCGCACCGCGATGCATCGCGCTCCCTTCAAATTCGTTCACCGCGCGTTTACCGGATGACCCCCTTTTCCTTTTTCCCTACAAATTACGGAATTCCATGGTGTTCGCGAATTATTATTATTGCCGTCATTATTGTTATTACGGACAGGATTGCATCCATTACTTAACAATATATACATTTTTCGTGTGCGGTTAGACGCCGGGAAAATTATTCCATCTACCGTCATCCCATAAGTAATGTCGTTTCTCGATGCTAACTTTCGGTGAAAGAAAGTAAAGTAAAACTTACTCTAATCATAAAGGTATTAACTCTTTGAGTGTCAGAGGAAATTTTCACACGTATCCGATAAATGCCAGACAATTTTAAGCAAAGATGCATTATTGCATACAAAAATGTATATTTCGGTCAATTTTATTTGTAAATCTGTCGTATTGTCGACACAATTTATACCAGTAATTTTCAAAGGTATAAATCGACAAATTAGGTGTACATCCAGTCCGAATATGGAAGCGTGTAACTCTAGATCATCGAATGTCGACGCTGGGTCGGATAACCGTAAACAGGTTGTCGACTGTTTCGCTGTCAAGGAAGGACGCGCCGCGTAATTGCAATAAACTGTTATATTCGTAACATTTCCCACTGACATTATCCCAGGATTCCACGATTAAATCTAGACCGTAACGAGCGAGAACAATGTCGCGCGAATGTTGCACATTGTACGATCTTCGATTCGCAACCGAGAAGGAATTTAACGAAAAAAAGGTCACGCGTGTTATTCTGGTTCTCATGCCTCGATAATCGTCAACACGAATTCATTCGGACGTTTACGACCGACGCGTTGTGTTTCTGATACGATGTCGTTGATAGTTTGTAAACACTATCGTGACGTTCCTAGAATCGTTTTAATCCATTATCGTGATAGAGGTAGCACGCGTCGAAAATTCCTAATAACACTTCCGAGGGAGGGTGGGGCACCAACAAACGCAGACGTCGGTGTAACTCGGGAATACGCTTGGAAAGGTACAAAACGTTTACATGAATACTTAATTGCTTTCGTGTTCCGAATTTGCCTCCGCAATTATCGTCATGTGTATTACGCCGCGTGCAATTTAATTTTGAATGCCAGATGCGTGGAAAAGTTGGATTCGAAACCCAACGCATAATTGAATTTTGGCCACGTTAGTTCTGCGCTATCGCTACTCTAGCATGAATGAGCCAAATTATAGATGAGTAACAGACTCCAATTCGGATTGTAATTTTTAAGGGTCGTATAAATCGTTCTTCCTCCCATCTTCGATTTCAACCGCCCAAAGCAACGACCTTGAACTGTATTATCGAAAACTAGAAGAGAGGAATTTCCGTAACGGCTCCTCGAGATTTACACGCGGTGGAACTGTTTGAAAAAGCGCGTTTCCATTTGCGGTCCGCACCTCGTTAGCCGTAACCTCGCTGTTATTTCTCCACGCATGGTAGCAGCTCGGACGAAGCATTTTTACGTACCACACCTGGTAAGGTATTTCTACGAGTTTCTATCAAGCTATCGACTCCATCGCACGAATTCGCCGCCCAAACGACCAACGTCCTCGCGCCTAAGCTACCAATCTGCTAAGTAGCCTTACCGACGAGTCCATTAGCAAGTTTCCAACGCGAACCTCCCATCCTTTACTCTTTCCTGCCTATTTTCAATCCCTTCCGAGCCACGCAGGTAAGAACCGTTTTGAACGGCCGTCTCGAAGAACAAAATATTAACAGACAGCCTGGATAACTCAACCGAACGAAGCAGTCGCACGATCTGCGAAGAATCCGGCCCCGGTTCGACGTATTTCTTTTCCCCCTACGAGTATATTTTATTACCGTTATGGACCATCGAACCAGTCATTTCCAATTCAAGAAACGCTCCGCGCATGTATCGTTCTCCGGGTTAAACAGAAAAAGCTATTCTAACCTCCGTCTGCGATATGGAGCGTTCTTTCCCTCTTCCCGCACCTTTTCCACGATCGTTCTTCAACGCTGGGTTAGACGGCTCCAGAATGGCAGGCACGAGCTCTCGAGCGTTCCGCTCGACGGAAAAACGCAAAGACACGCGCGCCTATCGAGGAACGGATGACTTACAAGTCACGGCAGCCTCGATTTCACAGTTACGACTTTACGATCGGGAATTCCAGCAAGCTAGGGCGAGGCCGGGTCGCCCGATCGAGAAGCAGCTCTCATATCCGGTAATAACGATAAATAATCGTAAAAATCCAGCATCGTTCACGGTTGGTTAACCCCGCCTCTTCCCGTCGACGAAGGGCTAGAGTAGCCTCCTAAGAATTCGATACGCAGGAAGTCTAATAAATATTTCTCTCTCGGCGCGACTCTTCCTCCACTGGCGTACGCACGAAGAGCTACGTATTTTTCGGCGCAGGGGTTCCCAAACTTCTGGAGTCGTGAAATACTTTTCATCTCGCATGTATTCGTGGTTGCATTCTTTCTTGGTTATTCGGATTCTCGAATTGGTACTCTATCTTTGAAAATGAATTCGAAAGTCATGAGTCGTACCGTGAGATTTTTGAAGTTGAAAAACGCGACGGCGAACATTTTTCTTATCATATAAACGATTAATACTGAACCTACCACGATCGGTCGAACGATAGAGAAGATATAGCGCGAGTGACAAAAATGGATTTCTTCGATCGTCGCGAGTTTGAACGGTGCATAGTTTGCGCACCCCTGCCGGCATATAAAAGAAAATATACTCGAAGCGGTGGAAACGTTACGACCGTCGTTTCCTCTATGGAGTAACGTGGAAAAGTTCCTCCTGGGGCCGACGGTGGGTTCCAAAGATTTTGGCGCTGGTAAAGCGCGGAGCCGTCTCGGGGCGGTCTCGAAGCGGAGAAGGTCGTTTCGTTATCTCGGTCACGTCTCGTCTGGACCCCTGGGCGCGTTTCCTCCGTGGAAAAGAGATACTCGAACATTTGTTGGCCGAATCTACCGAGCCGATCTATAACCGCGAGAATCTATATACGCGTGTACACTCGTGCGTACGTGCAACCAAACCGGATATCCCGACGAGATGCATTACTGCGCGGCGCCGCTTTTAAATCACCCGTAATTTCGTTCCGAAATTCTGCCGCCTCCGTGCCGCGGCGAGTTCACGCCAGAGGATGTTACACTTTCGCCGCTGACACGGGTCGCCCCCGCCCACCAGCCCCCGATATTATCATCCGCCTTGCGTTCGTTCGTTAAAATTCATGATGTTTCCCGCCGGGGTGGCCCCTGGCGAAATGTACACAGGGATTCTGGTGAGTTTCCAAAGTGAAAGGACTACGGATCGCAATGAGAAACCGGCATCCGTTTTTCTCCCCGTACAATTCCTTGGGTATCTCCAGAGGAAGTTCAACGGACGGTTGTCTCGTAATCATCGGAAATATTAAGGAGATATCCGGAAGGAAGATAAATCGCCTCGAGTGGACGCTTTTATATCGGGGAGATATGATTCATCCGAGACGGGAGGGTGAGGCGATATTAAGGATTTAATTGATTTCCTTCTTTGTGGCGGGATTCATCAATCTTGGCTGGCGATACGTCACGAATATATATCTGTTATCTTCAGCGCCAGATAATCGGTAGTTGCGTAAAATGATTAAGCCGCGGCCATTACTCATCGAATCGTCCCTCCCTTGCGGGTTACGCGCCGACCCGAACCCATAAACGTCGGAGGAACTTTCACCGAGTTTCAGCCCCTCGTTTCAACGCCTTCCAATTCGGGACCTTTCTTTCACCCGTTCGATTAAGATAGGATGCTGGTTACCCTCGAGTGCTCGCCTCGAGTATGAAACACTCGAGTCGACTATAGTTTACGCCAGGTTAGGGGACCGGATGCATCGGCGACATCGTTACTGCAAGATCAATGCGACGCACACTCTCGTTAGAAAATGACACGGTTCATCGGGCGCGACGAATGCAATTCCAAGGATACGAAGGCTGATCCCGTATCGGGTATCCGAGGATCAGGGCGTCACCGGGAAATCCTGCACGGCAAGAAAGTTTCGGGGTCCCGGACCATACCTAAATCTATCGTCCTTCGACCCGAGCCGAGACTGACATATTTTCAACCGTCCACCCTGCTTCACGGCGCGTCATCTCAAACTGTCAGAAGCAAATGGAGGACTACGGTCCGCGGGCGTTACCCTCGAGGGAAAAGTTGAACGATTCCACCGATGGAATAAGTAGCAGGGCGTGGAGCGATTTGTAAAAGCTCGCGGTGGTTGCCGAGGATCGGAGTTGACGGGAAAACCGGAGATAAAGATTAGGTACGCGAGAATAGGCGGACGAAGCGAGACGAGCGGACAGCGAGAGGGTCGAGGGAGCCAGAGAGGGAGGGCTACTCTGCAGAACTTATAATGGAATCATCTTGCCGGGCCGACCTTACCTAAGGAAGCCATGGGTTCGCGGAGAACCCATAGAAAACTAGTTCCCCGTAATACCTCCTTTGACAGGGAAGCGACTGCACCGTCCAGCTCTCGCCGTCCGTCTCCTTCTCTGCTCTTCCTGTCTTGCGGATACACCGACACATGCAAGATACGTTGTCCGAATAGAATCCCGCTCAACCGTAAACTTGACACAATTGTACCTCACGACGTAACTCAGGATTAGCACAATGGCTCCGCTGCTCTCTCTCTCGCGCTTCGTCGGCTACGCTCTGCTCGCAGGACATGGCCCGCGCATGTCGGAATCGGGGAGTGATTACTTTTGTATCGTCCGCTTCTAATTGTTAGATTAATCGCGGTAAATTGCGTTTATAAATTGCAAGCTTAGATCGGTCAGTTTTAGTCCGCTTTTTAAAGGGTAAGGTAGGTGAAGGACAATTAGGATACTTTAGAAGGATACAAATTCTTGAAAAAACCTTAAAAAGTCGGGTGGACAAAATGGCGTAACCCCTCAAGTTTACCGAATCATTTTAAAATCGTCTCGAACTTATAAACCTACGTAGTCTCCGACCGTGATCCCCGTGTACCAGAAACTGCACTGTTACGATTCGCCTAACCGTCGAGTCACGAGATCGAGATCGCATGATAGCCCTCCCTGTAAAATTAGTCGCGCACGGGGCCTAACGATGTAAGACCGAGGAGGAGACTAACGATGGTCGGCTCGGGTTTGATTAGGTCTCGAGTAACGTTGATGGCTCGGAATCTTTATAGTCATCCCACTTACTCGGTAATCATACGCGTGGATTACATTTTGTCCGACGCTGACTCGAGGGACTGGACGAAACCGACGAGAGGAACGAGCCCGGTGAAAAGGAGCCCGTTTTCCATTTCGCGCGCGTCTTCGTACGAGGAGGGAAACGGAAGAGCGACGGGCATTCCTACCATCTAATAAAACCGTATCGAGGAGGGACCGAGACGTACGATCGAACGACAGGAGACGAGTAGACGGCGGTTTACTCGTCCTCTGGAGCCTTTCACGAGCTCGCGTTCCACTTACGAATAAAATCACCAACGGGAGGGTAGGTTACGCTAAACGCGGAGGCCAGGACGGAGAGGAAAGAATTCCGAGAAAAGGGCACAATAAGATGCTGCGGAGATACACGACGAAGAATAGGGGAGATAGATGCGTGGATAAAGGGAGATGGACACTGATACGCCGTGGACGGAGGGGGGCGACGGATGCACGCGGAGATAAATGGAGGTAAAAGTGGCACGACAAAGAAGACGCGTTCGCCGTTCCGCTTCCCAAAGGAGCGCGACAGGAAAGGTGGGACCGTATTGAATCGGTTCATAGGTTTACAGCCGACCAGCATTATTTTCGTCGCGCGTTCGGGACCCATTGTGTTGGGGCGTGAGGCTGTCGAGTGAGCATCTGCCTCCCTCGGCTTCTACTCCGCGTGCGTCCTCTGCGAGGCGTCGCTGATTCTCTGCCCGTGTCCGTGCCGAGCAAACCCGCTTTTTGTGCCATCGTACGCGCGAAATATTGGCGCCGCGACGGCCCGGGGCTCTTCTCTGTGCTATGAAAAGGGAACGTCGCCGTCCCGCCCCGTGGCCATGGAAACTTTTCACGATACGTAAACACCGAAATCGATGGAACCTCAGACGATTCGATGTTCTCTGGCGACGTCGAATCGATTTTTCCGCCTCTGCGAAAACATCACTTTTGCTGACACCGGCTGGTCATGAATCCGTCGACGCGACACAGCGAATGTTTACTCTGAGCGCAGGAAGTCCATTCGGGGACCCACGAAAGCGTCCGTCGATCGATATCCGATCCAAGTTGGAACCGAAGAATACGAGCGAAATTTTTACGGGGATAAGCGTGAGACCTTCTTATCACTGTAGTTTCTCTTGTCACTCCATTCTGATGCGGATGCCAATGGTCGTATATGCCCCAATGGCCCTACAAGAAGCTCGGGTACCTCGGGTTCGCCAAACCCGTACCGTAGCTGTGATCAAGCACAGTTACAGTCCCCGAGGGTCTTTTTGAATAAGAATTTTAAGTATCGAATGAAACTTCACAAATATCACGAATAAATCAATCCACACCCCCGTAAATATATAATATATAATCATAAATATGTGGACACCTACTACCTTCAATGAATAATTAATATACACCGTAAATTATTACTATACAACTTTTGTTACTAAATTCTATATTGGATGTGTATTTAACAATATTTAGTAATGTTCAATGTCTTGAGTGCTAAATTCAATTTTATAGTGAAACTGTGGTAAGTTTTCACTGTAGTGAAAGACATAATGTGGCGTAATTCTAGCAACGAATTTCCTGGAGCGTTTATGAAAAATACAAATCTTTCGTCGGGTCGTTAAAGAATGCAAGCGCAATCCGCGGTTACGGCGTGTCGAAACACTGCGCAATTAGAAACGACGTAAACCGGCCACGAGCTCGTAAAACAGCATGCCCCTCCTCTTTCTCGACGATACGGTTTAATCGATGCGCTATTAAGTATGCAAACTCTGGGAAACTTGCGCCAAAGTGACGAGTACCGTGTCCAAGAGTGATTCACGATGACCGTCGACTTTGGAGACAAGATAAAAACGTTTCTCCATTAACGCGTAAGTCCAGGGTAAACACACAAACCCCTGGCGGAGATTCATCGCTTTCATAAAATTCCCGCCTCCGGATCAAGAGTTAATTTTCCGGAGCATCGACAAAAACGAAACTCGAACAGCGACAAAGTAGCGATCCCGTTCTCCACGCCCGCCATCGTTCGTGGACTCGCCGCAGTCCACCGGAGAAAAACGATCCGGGAAAATGTCTATTTTCCGGCGTAATTTCCAGGACAACCAATGTTCCATGATAAGTATTTAAATTCTTCTCGTCGTTTTTATAATCATTAACGCGTTCCTGTTTGGCGATGTCGTTCTATTAACACTCACAGTGCCAGACATACTCGTGAAAATATACTTACGAAGCTAAAATTTTGTTCTTATACAATTGAGAACTATGTAATCTAATATTTGCGTTAGCATTTAGTTTTTCAACCCGATCAAAATTCAAGTATCGTACGTGGCGTTCAATGTGTTAACAATCGTCTATCATAGAATATTCATACTGTTACGAAACAGCGTGTAATTCTCGATTTGAGCCAAGCAACATTCGCGCAGTTTCATCAAAAGCTCATCAGGGCAAAGTTTCATCAGATTTGAGAATCATTGTCAAAAGCATCCGACGCACAGTTTAAACGAAGTTGGAAAGTCTCGTTAAGCCAACGTATTAACGCGTCGATCGCGAGATTGCAATAACGCGGAACGTTGCGAATCCACTTCGATAATCATGTTAAGTAAACTATTGCGTAACGGGATCTCTCGTTCGTTCTCTGGGTGGAACGTTCAACGCGCGGAACAATGGCGATTTTTCCTCGACGTCGGCTTTGGTACCCTTTAGACGTGGCCAGTACCGCGACGTTACGAGACAAAGAAAAGTAATTTCGCGAGCACGGTGTCCTTCCATGGAGCGAAAAGCGCCCTGCAGTCCCGCAGGAAATTCGAGCAGAGACAGGATCGCTTTCCTCGTCCCTTTCGTTTCTCGCGTTAACGCTAACAATTTACTTGTTGCGTGCAGCTGGCACCCGCCATTTTCCTCGCGACAAATCATTTCGTGTGCCACTATGATTCCGTAATTGCGGCGTGTCGACACTTTGCGTTCATTACGTATCGTACTAAACGATAATCTCGAAACGTATGCTGGAATTGCGACTTTCGGCGTTTCTTCGTTGTATCGACAACGCGAGCCTGATATTCTGTTTTTATCCGCAAGTCATACGGTATCGTACAATATTTGCACTTTTTAATTAATTTTCAATCAATTTCGCCGAGCGAGCGTGTTTCCCGATACCATACCAGCAATATTTTTGGATAAAATATCGTTTTTATCGAAATAATGAATTCGCGAGAGACAGAGTCGAACGCGACGGTAAATTTTACGTGACTCGCCCACGGAAGGCTCGCTTTTAATTTCGTTCGCGCTTCCTCGAGCGAATCGATATCAGCGACGGGAAGGATAACTCCGATAATTTCGTGGCAACGAGGATTTTATTTGCACGAGTCTGGCAAATATTTGCGCCGGCTTGTATACCAAATTCTCGAACGTCGCCGGGCGTATTGAATAGAACACAGCTCGACGGAGACACGCGAGCCACCCGGTTACAGCTCGGTCGAGCGTATTTCCGCTTATTAATTAAAATGCCGCTGCCGGAACGGCTTCTCTCCGTTTCGTTCGTTCAGAATTCGCGTAAACGGAGAATAGTTCTGGCCTCGGAGACGCCGTGGCAGCCATCCGCGCCACGGGAATCCCGTTTCATTTCGCAGTTGGCTCCTCTCCCCTCGGAAGAAAAAGGGAGACAGCGAGAGAGAAAGAGCCGGGCAACTTCGGATTACGAGCGCTTGTGAATTCAGCTTGAAAAATCAATCGAAAGTTTCTCCTGCCTTTACGCCGCCGCCGCCGGCAAAGGCAACGGCGCGAGCCAACGAAGCCTTTTTAAATTTGTACTTGGAAATTCCCTCTCCGGGACGTGTCGGAACTATCAAAGCGGGAAATAATCGATTTCAATGGCTCGCGAGCGATATTTTCACCACGTCTGGCCGGCTGACGCGCGAAAGGAAAAGCTTTTCGCCTTCCTGCCTTCGCATCTAGCGCGCGAGGAGCTATTTTTCACCGACACGAGCGTTCCCCGTAATTAATAGCGCTCCAACGCTTACCAAGCCCACAGAAACGTCCGTAACGGGACTTACTCGCCAATTTTCGCGTATGATCAGAGATTGAAGGGTATCAGTCCACTTTTCATCGGTTTTCTAAATTAAAACTAAATTTTTATTGTTTTGGTGTATTCCAAAGCTGCATTTCAAACGACCAATTAAAATGGTTTTATAAAATTCTAAAATTCTATTCTAATAATTTTGTCTATCTCTCTAAGCAAGAGACCCGTTCAACGAACCATCCAGCGGATCGACCGCAGCCCCCATAGAAACAATTAACGCGATGGTGCGACGAATGTCGGTCATAAATCATCGATTTCTCACGGCGCTTGACGCGATCCAAGATCTTCTCGTTCAACCGTGCCACGGTGTTAACGTTCCATCGAACATCTTCGGGTGCGTTTCTCGTTCTACGCTCCGAACGGATTCGTCGAATAAATTAACGAACACGAATGGAGGAGTCTTCTTGTCGAAAGACGCTCTTTTCGTGTGTCGTTCGTGTGTGGCGCAACCCTCGGCTGAGAAGGAACGACGATTAACTCGAAGGGGTCAGCGGCGAGTCGGGAACGTATGACGTCAGAAGGGGATTATTAAAAAGGGAAACGAAAAAGAAAAGCCCTCGTCTAATGGAACAAAGACACGCACGCGTGGCTCGAGATCAGGAACGAATGGAATGAAAATTATACGGTAGATTTAATAAAGCGAGGATCATACGGAGATCTGCGCGTAATTTCGTGCGCAGCCTCTGAGTCTCTAATGACGGCCGCCGGTTTCAACGAGACCCGGCATGGCGTTCCGATTTTTCACCTTTGCCTTTGGCATCGTTTCTCGTTCCCCGTGACCGAAACCTAGCCCGTTCACCGACGTCTCTCGAGAACCACCTTTTTCCCATCGCTAATTCGTATCGGCGGATGGCTACCCTCACTCGATTCTACTCCAGCTTCTTCCACCTCCGTCCTTATTCGATTACGCGAACCCGCAAATTATCGAATGCCGACGCGCCTGACGTTTCCGGTGAGTCTTCTTTTGTTCGGCAGCGCGTGCGATGAAAGCTACGAATATCAATTAGCTACGCCCAGGATAACAAAGAGAGTTTTTCTTGAGAGTGTTCGGTTGTCACATTTCGAGCAAACAGAGAAGAAATTTAAGAATAGGGTGCAAACTGGTTTCTTAGCGCATCGCAAACGAATTTAGTCGCTCGAGTTGTTGTCGATCCATGCGAGGTAAGTAAATCGATCCGGCACGGAATGTGTTAACTGGCTTCTCAAGACACTTGACCGTAAATCTCGCAATTTCCCGGGTTTCCCTCGTCACGGTCTTGGGGCAGTTCCCCAACGTGCGTCTCGTTACGCCGTCATTGTTGCCGCGAAAACGAAGATGTTATGATAGGTTGGGGTGTCCCGTTCCGCGGATTCCCGGACAGAAAGGAAGAAAGGGAGAAAACGGGCGGAGAACTGGCAGGCCACGGAGACGCGACAGCCTCTTGCCCCTCGGCCGACAACGCTCGATCCCTCTCACGGTTATCTGACTCCGAATGGGCGAGGGCAGGGTATCCTCTGCCTTGCCGTTTTGCTCTTTTCAAAGGCCTCGGCCGGACTGACACTTCGATGACAGGTAGAGTGCCGGCAATTGAAATAACAAGGGTACGTTAAGGAGGAAGCTGCGCCGGAACACGACGACCCGGAGGGTGGAACGGGGCTGGCTGAATTCGCTCGCTCGTCCGCCTGAATTCCGAAAAGTTTGTTTGAAAGGGATCCGACCGCAGCGATGCTTCGCGGCTCTCGTCTTCCGTCCTAGATCCGACGAATCGCAAAGCGTCTGGAAAAATTGTCCTTTTCAAAACTCGTCGCCGAGCGTAACAATGCCGGGGCCCCAGTCGGCGTGCTCGTCGATGCGTTCTTTCGGCTCAGCCAGCCCTCCTCTCTTTCGCTCTTGAATATTATCGTTCCTTCCTTATGAATTAAATGGCTGGGCTTCGCGAAAACTCGTAAATAATTCAGGACTACGCCGTCGGGGCCGTGTCGATACCCGGCTACGAGAGCTTTCCGCGGAAAAACTCGCGCAGGTACGAGCTTGCTTTTTTCGAAATCTCGTCTCGAAGACACGTACAGCGCGGTTTGTTGCAACCTCTACCCGTCGGTCATTCGATATGTAAGAACACGTACCAAGCTGGTTGAATCCGAGGTGCTCTAATATTGTATACGATCAAGCTGAAATCGCTGCTACTGGCAATCGATCGAGTAGCTTTTTTCATAATAAATTCCCAAAGGCGCCACTCATTTCACTCAAACAACCCTCGAGAGCGACGCGGTTGACGCGACACGATGTTCAACCAATTTCCCCCTGAAAAATATAAATCAACCGACGAACCAACCCTTTCTCTCTGAATTCGAAAACGGTTTTAAACGTTTTCCATCCGACAGCCAGCAGCCGCGAATTCCACGGCGAAACATTATCATTCACCCCCTCGAATATTCCCCCGGTGCCCTGTCAGTCTCGTCGGCGCCGGTTGCACGCAATGCATTTACGTTATCCATTAATCAGCCACAAAGGAAAAATCTACGAGCAGCCTCGGTTAAAAACGAGAAAGTAATTAACGGGCAAGGGCGGCGCGCCGCACACGATTCACCGGGCGAACTGCAAAATCATCGAGTGGGAACAGGGAATGAGGGCTCCCGGGCGAAACCTGAAAAATCCTAGCACGTACAAAAGCTACCAGTCACGAGGACCGTGTCGTCGATGGCAGTTCGAAAATTTCTCTCCCCATTGAACGCATTCACGCAGCGCGTCCGTCTATTGTCGCGCCGATCGGTTACAATGTAACACCGTAACAAATTCGGTGCTGGTACCGCGCATAATTGGCTTCCCTCCTCTCTTTTCAACGGTATCATCCTGCGGTCGGTCTTCATCGCCCCTTTCATCCCTGGACTGTAGTTAGCTTTGTGTCGCCGCGGAAAATATTCCAGGGTACACGAGGAACGCATAATCTCTCACCGCTACGAACGGTCATGGATCCAGTTTTCCCTCGCTGCGTCGTTAAGTATTGTTCGAGCCATATGCTTAAGTCCGGTCACGTTCGCGTTTCTGCCTGATAAATTGATTGCGTTTCGGTATTCTTCACGGTGTCGTAGCTGTTAGCGGCGGTGTCGCGTCCCAATTTCCACCGAGAGCTACCGTCGGGGGCCTCTATCATTTCTGCCGCGAAAGAGCTTCTTCCCACTGGAATTCGTTTCACAGACGGTCAGACCTCTATCCTTTAGGTTGTCGCTCGACCCTCGTTGGTTGTAATGGTTATAAAACGAACCAATTTAACCCTTTGCATTCAAGGCCTTTTTTTCTGGTATCTACTAACAACTCGAGATGCTTTCTTAGCATTCTGTTGCCACGAGTGCTAAGTTTGTTGTTAGATGGACTTCGAAGATGAGATCTCTAATTTGAAATTTAAAAATCAGGTCACTTATCTCGTCGACAATCATTTTATTGACACTTCGAGTTCCAATGAAATTAAACTTAAACGAACGTTATTGTTGGTTGATTTACTGCGTCAAACCTGGTGGTGACCGAGTGTCACCTCTCGAGTTACTGGATCACGTTAAGATATGACCTCTCGAGCGCAAAGGGTTAATCCATAGTCGTTGACGAGACGTACGGGGTCGTATCCATGGGGGTAGTCTACTTTCATTCAACGGGAGCTTATTGTATGACAAATTGTCCACCAACGGTGCAAACTGGGTGGGAAATTTGTAGTCACCGTGGTAATCACACTAATGGAGAAAATATAGTCTACGTTCGTGACGTTGGATTTTGATTGGTGTGACATATTTTTTAACGAAGCTTCAGACTCGTCGCTTCGCGAAGACGACGGTTCTATATTTAAAATTGTCGAGGTACCTTAAGAACCGCTACTGTGTAGCGAATCTAAATGGAAATTACCCAGAGAATCGCAATTGCTGCGGAGGAGTCGTGTCTACTGGCTGGCGGAGTACGCGGAAAAGATGCCGCGAGACGGACATCGGTTTCGTATCGGGGAAAGTGCAACCAGATGCGGCTAATTCGAAACGCAGGCCAGCGGAAAATTATTCCGCCAGCGAAGAGCGGTCGGTTCGCGTATATGTTTTCGTTTCACGAACAACACAGCGGTCGTATCCGGCTGCGGGGCAGACGATAGACCGCGGCAAGTTTACACTCATAATATCTGAAAGTTTGCGCTGATGGTTGCGCTAAGGTCAGTCCGTTATTTCCGGTAGCCGTGGTTGCTCTTTCGTTCGGTTCCGTGTTCTTCCACGCTTTACCATCGCGCCTGCCCCCAACCTTAAATAAACCGTATTTCATTTCTCAACATCCGAAAGCGATTCCAGTAAAGTCGAGCAGGGAATTTTCTTCGAAGTTTGCGAGGAAGATCCTCCATGATTTCTACAGAGTTTGACCCCCTAATTCGAGACCTCTGGAATCGTTTACGTTTCATCGAGGTAAAATTAATGCTACCGGTATGTTTCTACATATGGAGTCAAACAAGAACACGAATCGTGGGGTGCGAGATTGGTCGTGTAAGAAAAGCGATTGACTGTAGATCCGAAGATCGTGGGTTCGAATCACGTACAATAGTATGTCGACCGCTTTACATAACTATTGCTGCGTACAGAAAATCTTAAACATTTGTCCTATACTAAAATCCTATAATAATCCTTTTCGTAGTTCTAAGAGAGAACGTTTTAACACCGAACGCGTTATCGATTTCTACGCGGTCGTAAATCCACGAAAACTCTGGTCCCTACCGGTGAGTCATATTCGATCCTTTGCATTAACCGAACAACGCACGAGGGGAAAAGTGCAGTAAAATGGGGATCCGTGGAACGTCGTAGGGAAGGGGGAAAAAAGTAATCAACGTAACCATATTTTACGGAACACGTATACGCACCGCTGTATTACATCCGCTGTGATAAAAATACAACGGACACTACTGTGAAAAATTTCGCTGGAAAAAAACTACGGTCCGATATAGCGTGTTTTTTTACGTATAAACGAACATCCCCGCGCTTCCCGTGACAAGCTCGTCGTTAATGATTAAACCGGGCGGAAGGAAGAATTTTCGGTGACAGGAAGCGACGAATTGCCCGACCACTGTAAACTGGTGAGCGCAGCTGTTGAAATACCGAGGGTGTCGACTACCAAGAAACCCTGCTTTGAAATTAATTATAACCGTTCTAAGAAATTACTTTATCGCTCGAGATTTTATCCTTAAGAGAGAAATATTTATTTATATATTTATATATTTATAAATATTAAATGGAGAAATATTTATTTATATATTTATTTATACAGGAGGTTTGGTATGAGAAAAAGTACAGTTAAAATAAAGCAAAATAAAATACTAAACAATCATCCGTGTGTTGAATAAATAGTGGGTGAGAATTCAAGAATGAAGCTAAGACTTAAAGATTTATATTTACTATAAAGCGTTCGACCAGGTAAGCGAACTGTATTCCAATCACCTAAAGAAAAAGGGATCTCGGACCGAAGGGGTTATAAACGAGTTGGAAATAAGTCAACGACCGCGAACGACCATTGGATCGGGATGCTTTCGCTCAAACATCTACGATATTCTCGCGAACGAGGTAACGAAGGAGGTATAAATTGAAAGAGCCCGGCGAGACGATGAAAAACGCGAGAGTCGTATGAAATTTTCGCCAAGTACGCGACGTTCGTCCCCGTTAACTTCGTTGCGACGCGGTTCAAAGTACCGAGGGACCTTCTTAAAGCCGTGAGAGGAATGGAAGTTGGAAGTAATAAAAAATGGTTAGCTGGGTGGGGCAAAAGAAGTTCGATAAGATAAGAAGCACGAAGCGCGTATTAAAAGTGGAAGTGGCTCTTAAGTAAAACGCAAGAAGCTCTCCGATGACGAAGTTAGCCCGCGCGGGCGGCGCGACAGGAATCGTTGAGCGCCGAAGGGAAGAGACGCTTTCCAAATTGACCAAACACGCTACCGAGATAAGTCTGTTAACGACTTCACCAAAGAGGCAACCGAACCGTGTTCTTGCACGAGGAACTCGAGGGAAAAAAATCTCGGCGATGCATGACCAGTCGTACCCAGTCCCGTGACTAAAAGCGTCATAAAAATTCTCGCTGTTCAAATATTGCGCGCGGATGCAGGTGCCGTTCGCGTGTAGCTAAGCGTTCGATAAGATTAGTCGAATCTCCGAGAACGCGTTGGGTGTCGTAAAGCAGCGAGCTCCGCACACCGCGACGTCCGGTCGGGACTCCCGTTATTATTTTACCCGGAGGGCAACATTTAATGGAAGACCTCTGCTATTTTCATTAGCGATTCGACGCACCGGAAGCTCCGATTTACTCGTTAACGAGTAACGCGAGAAACACGATAGTAGGCGGGATATCGAATGTGCAAACAGTGAAGTGTACACGACTTTTGTAATTATTCTTTCTGCTTTTAATAGAACACGGCATGCAACTCGGTGTTGGAATGTCGTTTTTTTTTTTTTTTTTTTTTTTTTTGAGATAAATATCGGGGGAACCATTCGGTTAAATTCCTATACAACAAACAATATTCTTCGCCAAAGGCCTCGTGACATTTTGTACGTACGAGAGTAATTCGGTTTCAATTAAGATTCGAAGAATGTATTCAACACTCGGGTAGTCATTAGACACCGAACTTTCAGCAAACATCGCCAACTGTTGTAGGAATGCGTTATAAGCACTATCATCGCATAGTTTCCAAGCATTCAGCTATCAGTGGTGTCCAGTGTACGAAACCTTGGTATCGTGTACTACTATCTCGAATCCCACCTTCTCCTGCGCTAATTTGCAATCTTCGAAGAATCTCTTGGAATATTTCAGATCGCTTAAAAAGCGATGTAATCGCGAATTCCAACCATGCGAATATCCGAAAGCTACACATTATCTACACAGTTTACCGCGTACAAAAAATAAAAGCCTACGTTTCCCGAATCTGTCGAATTTCAATAATTCCGTGGCACAGATTTCCATTTACCAAAGTCCATCGCCCTCGCGTTGAACAATGAAAGAGCGCCATAGAATCGCACTCCAGATCGTCGCTCGTTATTCATCCATTCGTTCGAGCAACGCGATTCGCCATGCAGGCGTAACGCGCCTAGGATAACGGCAGAGACGTGCATTTTATTGCAATAATAGATGACGAGTTAAAACGGCGTATAGCAATTCATTTTCAACGTTCGTACAATTGAATAGCTCACAGTTACTATAACATAGTCCTGTTATTTCAATGAATAACTCGGCGAAGCTTTTATTCGTTGACCGTGGCAGTTCAATAATTGAGATCGATAAACTTTTATTTTGTAGTCGTCATTCAAAATATTGTATCCGTACGATATTTCACATACGCTGCGTCATCTGCCAAACGAGTGGGATGTTGCGCGACTCACAGGCCGAGTCATCGGTCTCGAACGCGTTAAAAGGAACGAGGAGCACCGGAGATGGTTCGTTCGACTAGTTTCGTTGGGCGGTACCGCGAGTTACATTTATGCCCGATGAAAGAGCTGCTTTCCGAAGGGATTCTTGGCGAAGAAACGTACAATACCGACGAGACGAGAGGACGGAACGTATGGAAAGGGTCGCGGGATAAGGAGAACGGCTCCGTGGCCTCGTGAAACGCCGAACTGACAACGAGAGGGCACCGTTTGTTCGAGGATACGGCTACGGAAGCACATTTCGCTGGAGACGGTGGACAATGCAACGCAGACGCGACGATTGATACGCCAATCTCGGATATGTAATGCCACGGTTGTCGATACGCGGATACGTCAAGCCAACCGTCTTTCACGTCCGCGTATTCGAATTGACACGATACGTCGATATATCCCGAATGATTCTTCGGTGGTGCGCGCGAACGGATCATTTTATTGTCTTCGATCGCGACATATGAGCCGTGATTCGTCAGATATTTTTCCCACCGAAGATATATTATCTGCAGCGGTTCCATCGACGTCGACGGAAGGCGCGATTCAATTCATCCTTTGTTATGTAAATGCGCGCCGAGTTAATGGATTTATTGAAATTTACGAGGGTTTTAAGTTCAATCCACGGATACGAACGGAGGTCTGGTGGAGAGAGTAATGAAACCACTCTGTTTTTTCAATTATTTTTCGTTCGTTCTTTATTAGTCTTTCCAGCAGAACACATTTTTGCGCGAGCAGTTAGAATTTTGCTTCGTTTTCTTTACGCATATACGGATGGTATCCGAATCTCCCCCGTGTTATTAGAGGTACCGACGCTTATTCTTTTGGTGCGCGTGTAATTAGAGCCATGACGCGGTCCGACTCGTAAAGTTTATCGCGCAATTTGCGTAATGCGCGCAAAGAATTCTAACGAGTTACGAGCGACACGAGCCGCCAGTTTCTTTCAATTAATTCTGGAGTGCGTCCTTCGACGCCTGTGACTAAATACATAATCGCGCGTGAAACGCCACCCTGTGCGAAAAAAGAGTAATGGAGGACTCGAGACGCTGAGGAAAAAATGACGTTTAACCAGAAATTAGCGAACAGAGGAACTATGTAGTTCTCGCGTTTATCGTTTGCTGTTTGGCGATAGAAACGATACCGTTTCGATACCACTGACACCAGCCCGTCAATGATAATCTGGTATCGAATAGTATGAAACGTGTAGATATCAAAGAGAACCGATAACCATTTGATACTTGGCGAACATATTGATACTCGCTAGACTCGAAAATATCGCAGAGTTTAACCGAGTGTAAAAATGGTGGGTCTTTGACAAACGTGCCGTCGCGTTACAATAGATATTTTAGTCAGATTTTAACGAGCCTATCCGAAATTGTAACATCTTCGATCCTATCTTAGTAATCGAACAAGTAACTCAAAGTCTACAATTAGAAGAGTATTTAAAACTATAATAAATAGAACTAGAGGAACGCGTTGGAACATTGCGATGTTTCCTTTGTGTACGCATACCTTAATAACTAACAAAGTACAAGAATGGTTGAATTTGTGCTATCGTTATAAAGTATGAGTACGCAGAGGCTAATTGAGCCGTTCATCGCACAAATCGATTACTCCATAAAACAAAAGATTGACAAATGCGATGAGATATTGTACATTGTTCTTTTAAAATTCCCTGTATAATATAAATTCAAATAAATATTACCAAAGAATAGCCAAAAACCAATCGCCAGTAATGTTACAATTTTTATGTGATTAGTGGAGTTAATCGATTCGTGCAGTGAACGGCTCATATTTTTGCCTTTTATCAGTCCTTGTCTCTCGAATATATTGTAACGTAAAATAAAAATGAGATTCATCTAATTTAAAAAAAATAATCAGCATAGCTTAAATGAGGTACAGTAATTAAATTTATATACCTGAGAGTTGCAGACATAGCCCTTATAATTTATAATCCTTACGTCTAATGTAAAACGTATTTACAGGTGAAACTATTATATTATATACAACAAATCTAGTTTTTGGAGTGAAAACTAAACAACATCTATACAAGTACAACAAAACTATCCTTCCACTTTTATTAATGCTTACTTCCTGTCGATTAGATATCGTATTTCGTTTTTTATAAATTTACAACAGCATTGGTTGAGTATTCGTGACAAAATTGCCACCATCGGAATTTAACGCCAATTATTGCCAAAGAGTACGATATCTCTCGATGCTTGTCACCGAATCGATTAGATATCGCAAGTATTCATTTCCTGCGGTGCGTCGCAAGGTGCATTTCCAATCTACTCGAAGTTATCATCGCTTACGAAAGCGGATCGTTCGAGAGCACGTTTCTCGTTCGAAAAGAGATCGACTGATTTTCATAATCCGACGAAGGGAGGCTGAGAAACGCACGGACACTTCCGTCTCCGTCACGTTTAAACGCTGCATCGGAACGACCACCCATCGGGGAGGATCGCGCTCACAAGAAAAGAGAGAAACCGACGCTACGAACCCTCTTTTAATTTCTAACGTCCCTTCGAGTCGAAAAAGATGCACCCAAGGTCGATGGTAATCCCGTTTGTCTTCCAAATTCGGCCCACCCGTTGTCAGGTACAAACGCATAGGCCGACGAATGGGTTCACAGACGCAGGATCTACCTGTTCCATCGGTAGACACCTCGAGACAGCCCCCTTTTCTTTTTCGTTCCTTTTCCTCGTTTGACTACCTTTTGGCCGGGATTACCGTCATTTTTCTCCCAGTGAAACTTTACGAACGCCCGGGTTCGCGTAATTACAAAGGCGAAACACGTTTTCGACGTTCGACAGGTTCATCGACGGGAAAAATCATTTTTCGCCGATTGAATCTGCCCGGTTTATCCGCGGACGATTCGTGCCTTCGTCGTTCCTTTCTCTGCCGCTAGAAAACACACAAATACAAGGGAATTATGGGACTAAATTACGCGTGATGTACACTTAAAAGCGCGTTACACGAAGTATCCAACCGTGGAGCCAATCGATGAAAACCCATTTCTTCAACCCCCTCCGCGACTCGTACATCATACCCGAAATCGAAACTGACAACAAAACCCCACCGCTAGGCGTATGGCGTGCAATAAATCACGGTAAAAAGACCACGATCCTTTTTCCCCTGCCAACTCGACGAGAAACCCTAGCTTCTCTTTTACCGTCTGCTTTTCGGGCTGATCTTACAAAGCGCCTCTCACTGCCGAAGGAAAGACACGGACCTGGATCCTTCATCTCTCTCTCTTTCTCTCTCTCCCTCCCTCCCTCCCTCTATTTAAGAGCTAGATCGTTTTCCAAATACTCGAGACACGAACATAAAGCTCTTCACGCGTGTACGCGAATTTTCACGGACCACTTTCGCCAGCCGAGGAGCAATTTAAAAACGTTTCTTTCCCTGAATCGCTTGACGGAAGAATATACACAGGGTGAGCTGGAAGTCTGTCCGCAAAAATTCTACTTTGCGTCTCGAGACGACGGAACAGTTGCAATAAACGTCGGTCCTAAAACCATTTGTTTGTGAGGGACAAACACTTTCGACTTAAATCTTGTGCGCTTCTCGGTTCGATCGAAATGGAACTACGATTATTAAAATGGGTCATCCCATACCACAGTAAATACACGAAAGTGATTTCTACTAACGGGGGGTGTGTTTATAAAAAACACCATTTAGCTCGGTAATCTGATAAATCGATACCGCGAGAGCGAATATCTGTTTACGCAAGAGCAGGTCGAACAAATCTTGCGAAAGTTTTGCTGTGATAAATAAATTATATTTCACTCGCTGCGTTATGTGTTGCACATAATGTGATACGCAAACTGTGATTCTCAAACCAAATGATACAAATGGTGTATTCAAAATGATACGGGAATTGATATACTCGCGGGGTTCTTCGACCCCTATGGTAAAAAAATATCACTCCTCCCTCTTAGATTTTGCCTTTCCTACCAAATGCGTCCGGACTTTTTCGTTAGCGTCGAGTATGCCTATATATTCGGAGACAAATACATAGTTCATTTACTCTAAAAAGCGACTTGGCGACAGCTTTTTCCTACAGGGAGCGCGAAAATCGCTGGGCACAATAGCTGTTCCCATTTGCGCATTGTTGAACTAATATATTTTTTGCGTAATCCCGTAAGACGAGCGGATCGAGGGTTATTCCAGTGATGGAGGCTGGGCCCGTATCGGCGCGGCTTATCAACGGATCAGCTGCTAATGGAAGCCGTCATGACGCGGGCGTGAATGTGCTAGTTCGCCGGATAGAAAGGGTCCGCTCGCAGTCCCTTCCGAACCCTAGAATCTCCCTCCACGAGGCAAGCGACCACCTTGTCGGGGAACAGCTGAAACTGAAGCGTGTCGCGAAAAGTTAACGCGCCTCGTCGAGTTCTCGTGGCCGGGAACGGTCACCCGATACGAACGACAGGGTCAGAGGCTCGAGGGGGAGGTGGCCAACATTGTTGCAGAATTCTGGGGGGCCAATGGATCAATTGACTTTCCTAATTTTCTCGTACACCGCGACAAAGTACGGCTCGTTGGGACATTTCGCTTTACGGTGGGGTGTCCTAGGCTGCTTCGATGGATCGTATTCGAATCAATCCGGGGGCCGACGACTCTTTCCGCGCCAGATGAAACGAGACTGATTGGCGGCGGAGCCGTGTGGCTGGTCTCGTTAACAGGTCGCATAAATGGCAGGGAAATCGCGCGAACCATGGGAAACGGGTCGTTCGAAATTCGATCTCCTCCTCTACCGTTCGTTAATCGTTGCGCGATGTTATGAAAAAGCTTCTTTAGAAAGGATAGACCGAGTATCGGTTTAAGAAGAAACCATATTTCATGTCTCGTTCGAGCTCGCGACTTCGTTTCCTTCAAACTTCGTTAACATTGAATATATACGAAGCTTTGAAAATGTATTCTTGAATCCTAAAATTTCGCAAGTACGTTAAGCAAAAAGGAAATACGTTAAAACCCAGTGGCTAAATTGTCGCGGGGATGCATATCGCAGTCTACACTGGATTAAGAACGCCATCGACTACCGCGATAATCGATAAAAGATAATGTGCCCGTTCCGTGTACGCGGGCGACGCAATTCCGACTATATTCCTTTTCTTCCTGGCAGGGCGCCATCCGATAAAGGCAACTTAATTGGTAAGTGGGTGAGAATTGTCACGGACGTGGGGCGGACGAGCCAGCCGATCAATAGAGTTTTCTAATTGTATCCGACGACAGACGACAAATTTAACGCGTAATGCTTTTCGTATACCTCCGACCGGTCCATATGTTCCCGCAAACCCACCCGCCGAAGATGACCCCATTCATGGCGCGATCACAATGGCGCGAAATGTGTCGCCGTTAAATCGGGCTTGTAGGTCGAGACTCCTGTTCAACGCCACGGCTACAGTAGTCTCGTTAGTTTGTCATTCGGAAATGATATATAATTTTAGACCATAGCCGTTATAGAGGTAGGCGCTTGCTCGAGTGTCAGCTTTACGAACGGATCGAACTATTTCGGCGCGCTATAAATCCAATCGAATCGAGAGATTCGCAAACGAGAGATTTCCTTTGAGTTCGAAGCGAGAGAGACGGAGGGAGCAACGATAATTTTCTATCGAAAAAGAGCGAACGTTAATTCTCTGTTGAGCAACAAAGGAAAAATTTCGTCTCGCGATAATGAAATCCGATCGATCGGCGCGGAATAATCTTCGAATTGGTATTCAACTCGACGCTTTTTGATCGTCCAATGATCATTCGGATCCCTTCGGATCCCGCTATTGTTGCCGACCGCCATTCGATGTCCATGGTTACTACGAACGGGAGGGAAAGAAAACCGGAGGCAACGACGGAAGAGCAAAGCGTAAGAAGATCGAATAATGGCTCTTACCTAAATAATGGCAGTTCTACGTCCATTGATGCTGCGCCGGGGGCGGCGGCGGAGGCGGCAATGGCAGGGGTCTCTCCAAAACAGGAACAGGGGACACGTCTGGCATGGCGAACCTCAGCTTCTGCCAAAACAACTTGTCCCCCCACACCAGCACGGTGTGCGACGTGATTCTCTTTTTGAGATCGGCGTCGAGATCTCGTGGACACACACCGCCTACCAGGAGCAGGATCACCGAGCGGCCCTTTCCTTTCAGAGCGTCCCTGAGCGCCGCTTTAAACTCGAACCTGGACCACTCGCCGTGCAGAAAGTTCTTGGACAATACCAAAATGGTGCGCCTCGAGGAATCGGCAGCTTCGGCGACCGCGTCGGCGACGTTGCTCCCGGCGCCTAGGTCTCGATAATGCAAGCATAATCTGTAAGATGTCTCGAGACCAGGCACCAGAATCGTCGAGACGAACGCCTCGTCCACGGCTGAGTAGGAAATGTAAGCGTCGAAGGGTTTCTCTTGATCCTCGAACGCGGCTGTCTTGTAGCATGCGCGCAGACCACATCTACTGGCCGCCCATGTCCTTAGAGTGCGGCGATGCTTGAAGGCGCCACACACCAGCGCCACCGTGGCAAAAATCAGCACGGCGGTGGCCAACAGGAGCGGTAGATAAGCCTCGAGCGGTCGCGTCTCGATGGCCGAGATCGTGCCAGTTAATGCAGCGCAATTTATGACCGATCCGTTTGCCGGATGAGTTATGGGCATGCCGAGGGAACAGGTGACGGTCCTCCAGTCGCTGATCTTCGCCCGGTTGCGGGACATCCACTCGCGCACGCGGTCCAAATAAGAACACTCGCAGCTCCAAGGATTGCTGGACAGCCCGATATCCACCAGATACGGATTCTGGCCGAGCTGCCAAACGGCGAAAGTGCCTAGTCGATTGTTCTCCAGTCGCAACACCTCCAGCTGACGTAACGGAAGAAACGTCCCGTTATCTATGAACGTCAGCAGATTGTTCTGCAGGTACAGCTCCTTCAGATTCTCCAGCGGCATCAGTTCCACGCCGTTAAGCACGCTTATCTTGTTGTTCTCCAGATGAAGGACCAGCAAACGTTTCAAACCACTGAAGGTATGATTACGTATAGCGATGATGTTGCTATCGTTCGCGTACAGGATCTGCAGGTTCTTCCGGCCGATAAACGAGTGGGAGTTCAATTCCCCGAAATTGTTTCCATCGAGGTAAACCTCGGTGGCGTCCATAGGAAGACGACCAGGAAGAGTCTTGTATCCCGAGTTGGAGCAATCCACCACGTTCGCCGACCAGGATTGATCGTGATAGCAAGTACAGTTGGCCGGGCAGGTCATCTCGCAATCGCAGGCATCGAAGTCGCAGCAATGACAGAGCGCGAAGCAATGCGCCTTGTACGTGCAAAGGAATTGAGACGGTTTCGCCTCGAGCAACGGTATGAACGATTTGTGTCGATCGTAAGGAAGCCTGCAGTAGACCGAGCCGAGGTCCATTACCCTCGGGTGTTGTCTCAACAACAGCGAATTGATTCTTTGCAGCCACTCGGTGGTGCAGTCGCATATGAAGGGGTTGCCACCGATGTAAAACTCCGGGAGTTGTCGATACGCCGGCACTTGAGTCAACTGAAACGCGGACAGATTCATCCGTACGATCTGATTCGCGTAAAGATCCACCCTGGTTAGATTCTTCTTGTCAAAGAACGTCTGCGGCTCCACGGTCTGTATCAGATTATCGTTCACGAACAGAAGCTCGATGGAATCCGGTATCGACCTCGAGTGTATCCTCGTTAGCCGGTTGAACGACACGTCGAGACTCTGTAATCTCATGCCCTGTGGCGCGACGCCGAGATCCATAATAAGATTTTTATGCAGATCCATCCACTGCAATTTCTCCGGGAGGTAACTGTAATCGAACTGGACGATCATGTTGTCGGACATGTTCAACCACAGTAGACCGGGCGCGCTCGCGAATATGCCGGACATGTCCTGCAACAAATTCGAGTCCAAACGAATGGCCTGTAACGCCGGGTTCGCGGAAAACACGCCGTCCTCCACCGCTTCGATCCTGTTCCGCGCCAGGTTCAATATCTGCAACGCGGGCAATTCGGCGAAATCCTCCATGGTGACGTTGGTGATTTCGTTTCCGATCATACGTAATCCGTACAGGCTCGACATTCCTCGGAAACCGGGCCTGTTCAGGCTTCTGATCTGATTTTCACCGAGGTCCAACGTACGCAACATTCTCATGTCTTTGAGAGCGACAGGTATGCTGTCCAGGGTGTTCCCGGACAGATTCAGGTCCTGCATACTGGAACAATTCCGAAAGGCATCCGGGTGAATTCCTTCGAGCTGATTAGAGTCGAGCGAAAGCAGGGAAAGTGCGAACAGTCCGTTCAGGGAGTAAGCGTCCAGATAAGTTAATCGATTGTACGCTAAATCTAGCGTATGCAAATTACTCATCGGCGCGAACGTGTCGGCCGGTATAGTTTCTATCTCGTTGTACTGCAAATTTAATATCTGAAGGGTGTAGAGGTCTTTGAAGAGGGCCGGGTCCAATCTGCTGATTCGATTGTGGGACAGGTTTAGGAGCACCAGTCGAATCAGCCCGGAAAAGGTCGCGGAGTTGAGCCACGAGCTCGTTAGCGCGTTTCTCGATAGATCCAGAGCGACGAGCTGATTCATATCGGCCACGAGCCCGGGCGACAGCACGCTGATCGAATTGTTTTGCAATCGCAATTCCTTCAATGATTTCGCCGCGTCGCGGAACATGACCGTCGGTAGCGCGACGATTCTGTTTCCAGACAGGTCGAACGTCTCCAAGGACCTCAGTCCGTGTAGAGCTTCGTCGGCTACCCTGGAGATCGCGTTGCTCGACAAGTTGAGCACCCTAAGCCGTTTCAATGACGAGAACCCGTAGTCGGGCAGAACCAAGATTTGATTATTCGACGCGTCCAGCGTCTGCACGTCCAAGGAACAGGAAACCGGTGCGGCCGTCGATTCCTGCAGGCGCCTCGGGTGCTTCTCCGCCATCTCCCTGAATCCTAGATCCCCGATGTCCTTGAGCATGTTCCAGGAAATGTTCAATGCGAGCAGGTTCGAGAGCGGGCAGAACAAGCGTTCCGGTACCTGCCAGATGTTGTTCCACGACAGATCGATCTTCTCGATCTGCGGCACCGAGTCGAATGCGCCGCTCTCCAGCTCCAGGCTGTACTTGCTCTTCCGTCCGTTCAGGCTGCGAACGGTCAGATTGCGAAGATCTCGCAGCCCGCAAAGAACCTTGGCCGGCCAGTGTGCCAACTTGCATCCCGTCAGTCTCAGCGAGCGCAGCCTCCACAACTGAACGAATCCGTCCACGTTCAGCGCTCCGTTCTCCAACGTTTCGGTATCCTCGCAGACGACATTCACGGAGGTCACGTACTCGCTCGTCGCCTGAGAAAAGTTCGTTTTCAGGAAGCCATTGTCCGAGTAGCTGTGCACGCAGGTCACTGATCCGTCTTGCCGAGAGTCCCACGAGCAGTGCTCGGGCAAATCGAGCTTCGGCGGCAGCTCGCTGGTCACCGCGAGCACGTGGCACACCGGCAACAGAAGACAGTAGCAGTAGACCAACGACAGCCTCACCGATCTCCCGTGCCCTCTCGGAGCACCGAGTCCACGCATCTTTACCGAGCTCGTTGGCTTTCCTCGTTTCCGCTTCTTCTGATCATCACACACCGCTCCGCCGCTTCCTGCATTCGTTGTTAACGCACGCTGTCGTCGCTCGTATACGCTCTCCAATATTTGCTCCGACCGACTAACATGTGTGTCTTGTGCAATCGATACGAAAATTGTTCCGGGTCTTCCGTCAAGATCGTCCCGATTAACGTCGACAGTCTCAAATTTCGTCGATTACGTGTTCGTAGCAACGAGTGTTCTTCCCAACCGAGCGGCGCCACGTTTCACCGAGTACCTCCAAGTACTTTGCACTCGAAAAATCACACTTCACTCGGTCGACAGGTTCATCCACAGCGCGCCGGGAATCCCTCGCGAAACACTTGACCGGGAAGTCGACGTTTCGCGCGCGAGAAACGGAGCAAAATTCGAGATGATCGCGTTTAAATCGACGCGCTTCGCGAACCGAGTTCGAGCATCGCGTAATTTAGGAATTCCTCTATCCAAGCGATGATTGCTCGTGCGAACGACTCACCGAATTCTCAACGAATTTCGCCAAGTTGTTCATCTCTATCTTCGCGTTCCAACATTCCAGACTCGATAAGTTTTCACGGTCACCGCAAAATGTATAGCAACGAAGCCTAGTTGACACTGTTCGAAATTGAGATTCGCGGTCACAGAAATACCATTTCCTCGTTCACCGAAATAAATCTACTCTACTCGGTCCAAGAGCAAGCGAGAAGAAGGTATCGGAGCGACTGAGACAGAGACCGTGACACCCTCAACCGTAACACTCTGTACGGTGGCCACCGCGCAACTGACGGTTGAGATCTCTTCAGCATCTAACTCGACGCAGCGTCCGCCAATCGTTCGTTCCCCCAGCACTGGCGGCAGCACCAACACACGCCGAAGACCGGCACCCGACTACGGGCGAGCACGCGCCTACGTCGCTTCTTCATGGTAGAACGAGGACGGCGCGTGTTCCCTCGAATCTGCTCGTCCCTCTTTATCCAAGATAGCTGGAAATCGCGCGCGCTCCTATCGCGAATTCCCCGTGTTTCCGTACATGCAACGACGTACGCTGGTGTAACGCGCGGAAAGGGATGCCCGCACGCAACCTGTCTCTATCTTCTCGCCATTTGTGCGGTCGAAAAAGTTGCGAGTCCGAACTCGCGTGAGCGCTCGCCTCGACGATCTCGGTTGCGACCGGGACACCTTATACCTCGACGTCGACGGCCACCCTCGTTCTACGCGATGAAATCTTATTCTTACCCGGACGACCACCCTGGTCTACGAGAGCCCGAGCGAAGCAGATCGTATCGTGCCGCGATTCCCGATCGCTTCGCGCACACCGCGTGTCTCGAGAGGCTCTGAATCGGCGCGAAACTCTTTCGCGCCACGAATAGGTCGGCTCCTTTGCTTTCCATTACTTTCCATTTGCTTAGATACTTCTCCTCGTAATTCTCCCACTAGGGATGTCGGTATCGGTAATCTGTTGGGACTTACTGGCCCATCTATAGCTCGGGTACCTCGGGATTGTTAAACCCGTACTGTAGCTATAATCGAACATAGCTACAATCCCTGAGGGCTTCTCGCCACGAACTTGGATTCTTGCTTCTCTTTTCGCGAATCAAATGCGTGTTTGGAAATTTTTCGCAGTGCAATGATCAGATTGCGAACAACGATTTAGATATAACCTAATAATTACGAAATTAGCAGAATAGTCTCTGAGAGGGATTTAGTCAAATTTTTAACTCGAGGTCTTGCCAATAGCGCCTAACAACGGAGGACTTTTTGAAGTCTTTCCGAACTTCGTAAGAGTTAGTAAATATTCTCGGGAGAAACGTGCGGAACTAGATGAATTTACAAATTCTAATCGAAGCTCAGCGATGGTGAGCTGAAATTGGAGTTTCCGACCGAAAAGCGGAGAGGTGGCACGAAATATTTGTTGCGAGTATCTGTCATTTGCAGTCCTTTTTTTTTTTTATCGACTGTTCCCACCGGAATCAAATATTTGAACTACTATTGCGAACACAGACTGCCCAATAAATCGCGGTGCAACGGCGAGAAATTGCTTCGTCGTAAAACATTCCGTTTCAGATGACGCGATCATTCAAGCTAATTTCGAATACGAATTTCCATCGCGACGTTTGCGGATGAAACAACGTAGATGTATCGTAATCTCGTGACGAGACTTTTAATCCGAAGAAGCAAGGTTCTTGCTTGAAAATATGATTATTAAAATAAACTAAGCATTATTTGAACAAAAATTTGGGTAAGAGAAGGCGTGGAGCACTCGTACGAGTTCGCGATTCGATTGTCGAATTTGCACGAGCGAACCGGTCTTTCCCCTCCATCCTCTCTCTCCCCTCTTCCGACAGTTGTCTCTATCGCGATCCACGCGATATTCGGAGCACCACCCCTGTCCAAGGACTGCTCATAAAAAGGTTTCGATCAGTTTTTAAGTGGTCGGACCGAACGGTGTTCCGTTTCGTTTTGCGGACGAGAACGAACGGAGAGAAAGGAGAGGATCCATCGGTGTGCCGTGAGCGCGTATTTATGCGCAGGTATCAAGGATCTTCGATTCGCGTGTAACACGACGACTGACTCCGCTGGATCGAGTCCTCGATACGCCCCGAATAAGCCTCACTGATTCATTCTTGTCCACCCGTCGAGAGACGTCCGACTTGATCGATGATGATCCAGGATGATTCGTATTGTGTGTATCGTGCCGCGGTGAATTGAACTTCGGGAAATCCGCGGGGTGCACGGCCAGGATCGTGTAACCGCGACGCGTTTCACGCGATAAGCGACATCGAAATAGGCAAAGATTAGCCCGTATTCGTGCAGCTCGATTAGGAATCTCGAATGGATGACATCGAAACACCCATGCGAGTCCCGCGCCGTTTGTTCGGTCGAAGCGTTCGACGCGAGATTTCGACGGAGTTTCTTGTAGCTAAGATTGATTACCTCCTTAATTGACGTATACCAAGCCAAACGAGATCTTCGCCCGTGCGTATCACCTGTTACGAAGAATTATTGCACGCAAATACTCGTCACGAGCACCGACCTATCGGAATTCCGTCTTCTCCGGACGATATTGTTCGACCCACGCCGAGTTACTTTACTGTTCGAAGATAATTAACGACGATCCCATTCAGGTGGCTGTCGCGCTTCAACGTATTACGTGAGTCGTCCGATAAAAATCAGCAAAAAACAGAGATATCGGGGTTTCTCGGAACGTAATTAATACTTTTTCACTGGCGCGACAGAATCGCACCCTATGGCAGCTAGTAATTAAAATCATTAGGACCGAGAGAATCCCAGATCGTTATAACTCCGACGCGAGGTTCGCGGGTGGTTGAAGAGAGTTTTCTTTCGGGCGAGAAATGCCCCGGCTAAAGTCAACCGTGGAACCCTAAACTCTACCGTTGGCTTGAAATAGGTCTGCTTGGTGTCGATGAGCCACACGCGTGTACACGCTCGTAGACGGACAGATTTTCGGCGAAAGCAAGGACCAGAAACACTTGTTCGCGCTGGATAACTTTCGTTCTCCCCTAGCCTCGATCGTTGTTTGTCTTATTTACACCGTGTCTCGTCATTCGTCGTCTCGAACTTTTTCGAGCGGATCTTCTCGCGAAGGATGCTCGTCCCCATCGAGACACCGAACTCCCTTCGGCCTAACCTTTAGCCCCTAGCCACTTCGTGGTAAACTTTTCTTCCCGATTCGAAAATCAATTAGCGGGCAGATTCAGTTTCTATCTAAGAAGGCGCAATCGCGCCGGTGACGCGCGATCTTCCAAAGCGGAGCGCCGCGGCCGAGAATGGCGGTGAAAAAGAAGTTTTAATTAAAGCTAGAATAAAAGTTTAATCGAGCAAAAGGGATTAATTGCCCGAGAGGGGTTAGAACGAGCGAGGGGTCAAAGAGACTGCTGGCTGTTACTCCTCCTCCTCCTCGATGATTCCGCGGCTTCTCGAGTGCCGTGGACAAGAGAGCCTCCCCGTAAATACTCGCGTCGAATGCTTCTCTGAAAGCCCTTTTTCGTTCGCAAACAAAGCCGCCTGCCTCGATACTCGTCCCGATGGGAAACGATGTTATTAAAAGCTACGAGCTTTCTCCTCGTAACGCCACAGTCAGCGTCGTTGAGTTTTCGAGCACTTCGTCAACAAGCCTTTTCGTTACCAGATATCGATTCTTCTAACGCGATGCGTACAGGGTGGTCCGTTATCGGCGGTATAGTTTGTTGGATCTTGTGTGCCCGTAAAGTCGGTTACGAGCCGAACTTTACAACTTAAACCAACTGCAATTAGTAAACTGAGATCTTTTTGGACAACGATGCAACCGTACTTTAAAGAGCATTCGATTAACAATTTCACGCATGAAACGTACGAATATTTCATTTGTGCGTTTCCATAGATACTTGGAAAAGAAATTCCGAGTTGATCGTCCTGGTCGCGTAATTATCGACACGCGTATGAGAGTACGAGGATATTTTTCCGCGGATCGTCGATTCGACGGTCGACGAAACCTGTAAACAACCGCGTGTTCCCGTTCAAAAAATAACGAACGCCAGCTAAAAATTACGACGTACACGGTTCATCGATTTGCCGTGGTTTTCGAAAAACGACCCGCCAAGGCCAGAAAAACATTTGCCATATAGCATCGGGGCACGACGAGAGCCTCCGATGCTCTTCGAATCGCTTTCAACGGGCCGTATACTGCCGTTGATGTATGGCGTGCAGAGATTTCTGGTCACCGAGTGCGATAATGTGTCAGACAATAGCATGCTTTACGACGATTTGATTTACATCGGATTTTTTCGGCGGTATTTTAGACGTGTCGAAAATCTACGGCAAACGGTCGAGCGAGCGTGTCTTCGTTTCGTTGCTCTTTGTCGAACGAGTCTGTCACTGTCGATACGACACGAAGGTAAAGTGTATAAAACGAATACCGTGTCAGCGCTGCGAACACCTGGTCAAATGCAACTCAGCGGTGCTATTCTTCAGTTCTCGGAGTCTGGAGAAACATTCCTATTCAGGTTCGCGGCTCGTTTATTAGCGGATATTTGATCAATCCGAAGAGCTAAAATTAATTTTTTTTCATTATTTTGCCTGTTCACCGTTTTATGGTGCTTTAAGACATCGAAAAGAAAGTGTCATTTAAATATTTTTAATTACTTTTGCGAACGTAAATATACACGATCGTTGCTCAACATTGCACCGAGAGCAGAAGATATTCTAGCAATTACCCGTGCCGTTTACGTATCCTCCGACAAAGACGCGGATAACGGTTGAAAATAAAATGCAACGTCGCTTGGAAGGTAGAAAGAAATCGCTGATCCGAAAGTAATTGGCAATCAGTCCGCGACTGTCTTTCAATATTGGAACAATCGGCAGTATTTACAATTTATCGAAAGATCGAGACGCTGCACTAGTCGAGACGAAAGGGTTGGAGGGGCAAAGAAAATTGAAAACTCTGGAACGACGCGCGACGCTGGTATCGAGAATTTAAAGAATGTCGCCAGGCAATACTCGGAATGAATATTGGATAACATTGCGATAATACGATTAGATTGATTTATTTAAAACGTTGATGCCCGTCGAAGATGCGATTCTTTTAGCCGCGTATCCTGAACGTTGAATATACACCCTCGTTCATAAATATGTGGACAACTTTTATTAGATATTTATTTCTATTAAAGAAGCGCCCACATACTTCTGAACGAGGGTGTACGTAGCATGAAGCGCACCTTAAGTCTCTACATTGCGTGTTTTTATATTACGCATCGAATTAGCTATCCTATGGTAAGTTGGAGAGGTCTGTTATAAGAACAATCGTATCGCAACCTCGTCGACGAGTCCGAATCCAAGGAAACGCTCCCGAGTTTCACGATACAATTTCGCTAACTCGCGTTCACTTTACGCGAAACGAAAGATACGCGGTGCACGCGCGTTTCCTTCGAGTTTACGCAAGGCGGGAAAATTAATGGATATCGTACTCGGCTACATCCCGCCGCAATTGTAAAAAGCGCGGTAGTAAAATTTTACAAGGTACAACGGCGAGTACCTACGCGAGATACGCGGGCGAAAAGTTTTCGAGAATAAAAGGAGCTTCTGCTGCCGCGGAAGGTGTAACACATTCAAGCAACCGCGTTTCGATGGTATTTTCTACGGAACAGAGGCGAAACCAACTGCGGGATGCCTCAAATGAGACAAGAGCTCGCGGAGAGCTGTTCGTCTTAAGATCGGCCATCACGTAAATTCCGAACATCGACGTCGATCTTTCCCTCGATCCTCTTCGAAACCATCGGGAAGCTCTGATCCTGCCCGGAGCTAATCCACCAAATTTTATTGTCCTCTGTATCGCGAACATTGTTGCTTGAAAAATTTCCTCGGGCATCGTCGATTTCGAATAAGGTCGGATACTTAACCGCGAGTTAAATAATAAATAGTATCGTGTTTATCGCCTTGCACTATTGTAGCGTCGACACGAAATTAATTAGCCATTTCGCGAAACATCATCGTACGTCTGCGAATATACGCGACTCGTTAAGTCGTTCAGGGCACAAAGAACAAAACCGAACGGGTAGCAGAGAGTCGAGTCTCGTACCATAATTTTTTACTGCTGTTCGATCCAATCGATGCAAGTCAGATCGATACGAAGAATGGATCCCCTTTTTGTTAAAACCGCGCGTCTCTACCGTGGATTCCGACGAGCCCTGGGCTGCGCGTGTCCGATTTAAATCGATTTCTCGCCACTACGGAGTCCGTTCGAATTTCATTTTTTCCTTCTTTTTGTCTGCGATAAATCGCCGACATGAAAACCCGCGGTGCATTAATCGAAACTGGCTAATAGTTTTTGACAGTCCGTTCGACAAACGCTCCGACGGTGACGCGGACTCGAGGGATACATCCGGTTTAGAATTACAGAGGATAAAAAACAAAAAGTTGTTAAATAAAGCTCGCGGAATATAATTCGATCCACGATACGAGAGCGTGTTTGCTCGGGCGTCGGTGTCATTGCCGTTGAAAATATCGAGAACGACTCGAATATAAAGCGAGTAAACGATTCAAACCGGAGCACCGCCACGATTCCTTTCGATTCGACCGAACACCGTGGATATCGTGACACGAGTTTTTTTGCTTTCGGCCATTCTAGATTGTTAATTTGTCGCACAGAACGCGCGTCGAATGCAACTATAGACCGTACATGATCTGGTTTCAATGCGAAGCGGACCTCTTTCAAGCTGCACCGGCACAACCTGAATGACATTTAACCGGAAACTTGATATCGGTGGACATTCACCGCTGGCGAGCTCTTTCAATTGATCGTGCCCTACACGACAATGAGGATCAACGACGTCGAAGAACGTGTAGCAGCGCTCAGGATGGTAGTAAGCAGCGCTGCTTCGAACAAACAGACCAAAACTCGCTCTCTTTTGTATGCTATTGGGTTAGGGATCCTTAAGAGACGTCCACGTATAACTGAACAACTCACACACGCGAATAACGATAGTCGATGTTCGATCAACGATCGATAGGTATGTTTTATCGATAAGGAGCAAATTATAAAATATAGGTGATAATATTAAAAATGTCTAATCCTCGATGGAAGATGTTTGGATCCCTCCATCGTCTTGCAAGGAGAAGGAATCAACAAATGTGACATTATACAGCTTCGTATTAACCGTATCTCAGGTGTAATTGTCAAAGTCGTGTTACGTTCCGAATTGCACTGTCTCTCTGAGCATTTCAATCGCTGTTACAACTTTCTCGTCTCTCGACTCTCCGAGGACATCCTGCTTTCCTGGATCCATTCGTTTCCGGGGACGGTTTAATCATTTACGCGTTTACGTATAAGCTTACTTAAAAGACCGAGAACTTTGTGCTTAATATCACCGACAACGCGACAACTCGCAGCGCATCGAGAACGGTAGACGCGTTGAAACCATGTATTGTAGTTGGAAACATTGCCGTATGTAGCGAACTCGTCCCTCTCAAGGGGATATCTCCCGATTCATGACACATTTCAGAAAATTTACCTTCCACGTTTACGTAATCGACGATGAAGCGTTCGTTTATTAAAATAAAGAGGATCACGAAGACCACCACGACACGTTGTTTAGGTTGCTCCGAATTTTAAATACGTTGACCCGTTATGATCCGAATTCGTTAATTCGAAAGAACCGGCGTTGTTGTCCTGGCTTATATACACGGTTCTAGTAATAATGAAGTGAATTATACTTAAATAAAAAAAGGAAACTATTCAAGTTTGAGTACAACGACATTCACGAAAATGTCGGTTCAGGCGTTGATTAACAAATTTGATGGTAGCTTTCACAAACTTGCTGTTTAGTTCAGGTATTCAAAATTCCTTCTAACATAGCAATTTTTTCGAACGAATGATCGGATATTACTCGTTAAGAGAAAGATTGTCAAGGCTGCCGCTTGCGCGACAATTTTTCGCCGGGGATGAACGAATCGAAACAACGTTCGCGCCGTCACGTCGGCCAGGAAACGCTAAATCACTTTGAATATTCAAAACGCGTTCCGATATGATTCGTAATTCGGCGAATGCAGCCGTATCGGCCTCTCGAGCGAGCGGTCGATCGATGAGCTTCCATTATTATTTACTTCGGCGAACTGATCGAGTCGGGATTTTTTTCCCGGCGAACAAACCGTACGGTAACCGGTAAATATCGAATCGAGTTCCAACGGTGCCGTGGAATTTTTCCCTGCCTCTCCTCCCGCAGCGTGAGGGATAGGCAGTATTTGCTTATTGCAACTCGACGAATCGCGTGGGCAAACATTTAAACGGGTCGGAACAAGGGATGCGCGCGACGAAAGATTGTTTACGAGCCCGAAGCACGTAGAGGGGTACATCTCCAACACGGTGGCGAACGTCACACACCGGTTCGTAGCTTTATTGGAGGGAATCGAGCGGCAGACGCGCAACAATTTCGCTCCCGCCGTGGTGCGCGCTTGTCGCGATGGAGAACCGACCGAATTCGCGAGAGATAATTCCGCAGGGGTGCTTACCACCAGCGTTTCATTTCAAATTGGTCGTCCTTCTTATGCAAAAATTATGTCTTTCGATTGTACTTATCGGATTATTTCTTAAGACGTCTGTCAAGAAAATGTGAAAAATAATGGAATTATTTAGATGTCACCTAAAAACGCAATAATCAAGGGAGATCGCATTCCCAAGCCTCGCTTCTCAAGAGAAGCGTCTTCAACATTTCTGTAATTTAAGGTTACCACCCCAGTTAATCCTTGCACCGAGCGCCTGTAAAATGCCGATCAATGTCCTCTGGATAGCGGGTCCATAGGTCACGCCAACTGTACCGTTACGAGACAACGACGACGCGGCCGTCGCCATAACCGACGGCTCTAAAATCTTTCTCTCGACGATATTGTTGAAGTTTATACGACTCACAAGAATATCGTGTATATACGCGTCATGTATAAACGATCCTATAAACGCGGCATCAGTGGAACATTTTAGACGCGGAAACGGCCGTGTCCTAAAATTCACAGCCACCGTTCGACGGTCTTCCGGGCCAGGTCCGTCTCGTTTGAAAACCAAACGACTGTTTCGAACGAGACTGATAAAGTTCAACGAAATCCGAAGAGGCCACTCCTGGCTCGACGGCTCGCACCGTGGCTCGTTGGCCGCGGAGAAGAATTTTACTTTATATACGCTGGAACTGGATCTAATGGAATACGGTCGAACGAGTTTCAAAGAGGGAACCTCTCGCGATACCGTCCAAGGGAAAAAGTTTCGAATTACCGTCGAAGAAATTCAACTACTTTCGCTCGAGTAACTCGTCCGACGCGACGAAGCGGTTTCTCGAATTGCGCCCTTACCCGGCCTATCGAGATGCGATGAAAATCCTGCCCATCCTCGTCGGAGACGATGCCCCTCGAGAGGCGTACGATTATATTCGAATCGAGGTGCGTTTACGTGTATCGATTTCAATTTGGATTAGAGAATCATTTGGCATCGAAACACGTACCTACGGGAAAGAAAGTCAAAGAGAAACGTAGGATTGACGAGAGCGAGTGACCACGTGAGTACTGATCGGTGCGGTTCGCAGTTTTTAAATTAAGGTGCAACGTCTACATTCTGCGAACATCTGATAAATTTACTTGTCCGTGATTACGCCAAGCGCAAACTCACGCCATTACCGTATTACCATTCTTTTCCGAACAATTGAAACAGGAAGCCTTTTCTATCCGGGAACGATGATAAACGGACTCACGCCATTTTCGTAATGAACGACTCGTATGTCAACGCACCTTAACGCGGCAAACGAAACACCGGGGGAAGCTCGACGAAGCGACGACAACGGAAACAGTCGCGGCGATCGATTTTCCCCGGCTACGAGACCTCGCCGCTGCGCGACGTTCAGAGCCAGCTAATTTCGAGACAATGGGGCCATCGGTAGCTTTTATTTCGCCCGTGAGGTAAAAAGACGACGAAAAGGATAGACTCGGTCGGCGAAAAAAGGACGAAGTCTGGGAACCGAGGGTGCGGAGGACGCATTCGGTCCCCGGACGCCTAATCAGCGCAGCTACGTCGTAATTCCGAGGCGCGGATAACGCAGGACCGACTAATCTAATATCGAAGCGAAATTACGCATAAGGGATGCAAATCCACCCTTGCACCCTACTCCTCGGTCTCGTTCCTCGTCCGCCGGCGCGCGCGTCCTAATAAACTCCTTTCATTAGAGCAGTCGTCTCTCTCTCTCTCTCCCCTTCCCGCCCAGTTCAGTCGAATGCGCGGCGAATGAACAAACTGTGCAGTCGTAACACACAGGCTTGGCAACAGCTGCGAAACGAAGCACACGGTAGTCGCGGTTTTCTCTTCTCGCTCCCTTCTTCGAGCCTGCGACGGCTGTTTCTATCGCTACTACTTCGCCCTATCTTGGCGCCGCTACTATAATTTTAATGTAATTCCACAAGTTTGATGAAAAGCCACGACTAATGGCTTGTAATTAATGCGTACATTTTCAAAAGCGTATAACAAGAAAAGAATTTAGTTACAATTAAAGTTGTTTGGCCTAAGAGAACAAATTCAAAAAGATGATTTATAGTTTCGAATTAAAAGTTTCATTTATATGGCGTGCTTTCACTCGAATAAGCAAGCCTCTTTTTTTGTCAAACAAATTCGCAACCGGCAATACGCGGGGACGTTTACTCCCACAACCATTATTTTACATGGAGTACATCATATTTCAACCGCACCAAAGTCCCCGACGCGAGTATTTAGGAATTAATGGCAGTGGAACTATGCATACAAAAAATTTGAACTTGAAGTGCCATGAATATGCATCGTTCGTAGAATAAAAAATATTTTTACTTTTTCTGCAAGTCAATTTTCATTTAAAATGCCAAGCATATCCAGAACAGTGTTTTCCCGTACACGACACGATCGCGTCGCTGTGATTTCTATCCTTCGTTTATCTGAATTGTAAATTTGTAAATATATTTCTTACGACTCGACTTATGTCAGCTTCTGGCATAATTGGAAAATAGAGGATGCCATGATACCGCGAACCGAATTTTTCATGCCTCGTAAGGCAACGCACCAAAACGTTAAAGCTATTTTTCTCGAAGTGATATTTTTCATGCCGATTGATGTAATATCGGGAAAACCGATAGGCCGATTAACTTGAAATTTGACACACGTATAAAGCAAATGACTTTCTATTGTTGGAACCAACGGTAACTCGATATTCGTAAAAGCACTTTTTGCCGCTCGCGGAAGCTCCAGGAATTGGCGACAAAAACAAATTTGTAATTTCCTTTATTTACTTTGTGTCGAACGATATCCGTGTTTCCTCAACTATATCTGGAACCTCAAACTATTCAGACTTCTTCGATTTCGATTGTATCAACAATTAGACACCTCTACGCAAACCGTAGTTTCGTACATCGGGGGTATTTGGCTTGTTTGAAGAAGATTTTACGGCCGTAGATTGAAACTACCATTTGGTACGAACTCTAAGATACCATAAGTTAACGCGTACCTAGGATAACTATAAATAACTACCTACGGCTAACTTCGATTAAGTTGGGCTTTCCGCGAGCGTTGTTAGCTCTCGATGTAAAGATAAACAGTCGTTCGTAACTCTCATACAAAGACGACAAAAACTCGAGAACGAGCTCGGGGTCGCATGTTTACACGAACTTTTTTGCACAGCTTTTAAGGGCTGAAAGTACCATGAAAATATGTCCCGGCAACAACGATACACCCCTGTAAAAGCGGACCAAACCGATGTATGAGTTCGGGGTCGTGTTCGGAGGAGGTTTTCGGCTAGGCGAGCGGTTGCACGAGGACGCATTGTCGCACCGGTCATGCGCCGACGCTCTCGAACACAGCTGTACTCGCGGAGTGTTCAACGATGCACGCGTTTTCCCGTTCACGTATACAAAATTATAGACAGGCCAAAGGGAAAGGAACCGGAACACCCAGAAACGAGTGCACCGCTCTTCCTGCGGGGGAAACAAATATCAAATAAATGGGACGGCTGCGCGAAAGCTCGACGTTTTAATTACTGGTATTTAGTCGTGGTGTGGAGAGTCAAGGGGCTCTCTCGTCCCTCCGCTCTGTCCTCTTAACCCGTCATCCGTGAACCGTTCCTCTAGCCCCGTTGAAAGTTGTAATTTGTTGGACTCGCTCGGCGAAACTGATTTTCGAAACGGACAATCTCATTCCGACCGATAATAAGACTGTCGGTGCCGCGCGCACTCAGATTTCGTTCGAACGACTGTTTTTCGCGCCTGGTCGGTTCTACTAATCTGGAAAACGTAAATTGAATCGGTTAACGAAACTAGCGTGAAAAGAGTTCCATTAACTCTCGGCAGGGCGAAATACTTGTCGCCTTACTGAGAGAATATGTACACCGATCCGAAAGTAGATAGAGTAGATAGAGCGTACGTCTCGTCTATTCGTATAACCGATTGTATTTAGGTTACACCTGTCCAAACTTGTCGCGAAACTGCACCCAGCGAAATTAACTGTTCTCGCTTCACCTAACGCTTAATGCAAGATCGCAGATTGAAGCACAGAGAATTTAGAGAACAGACGAAATCGGCTGTACTCGGAAGAACAACGCGACCCGCATGCTCATCCTATACGCGTCGAAGATTAGCGAGGAAAATCGTTCCACGAGACGATCGACGAAACTTTCGAAGCGGTTCCCGGTTATCCCGAATCTCCCTCTTTTTATCTCGAGCTACACGGTGCTCGCGTTTCGTTCGCGAGAGGGAAATGGGGATAACGAGCGCTGTAACCGAAACGGCTGAAAAAACCATGCATAAATTAAAAGTTCATCGGGGATTACGGAGCAAAGCGACCGAAAAACGACGTGCTCGATAATCGAGGGGTATATCGATCGATTCGTGAACGACGGCTTGACAGCGGAACGTCGGGTAGTTTTGCAAATTTATCGATGTGCGCGCGCAAAAAAAAAAAAAGTGCGGAGAGAGAAATGAAGAAAGGGGAGCGGTAAGTTGGAACGACGGCGACGCGAGTCAATTTTTAACGGGCGTTGGTCTCTGTGCGCGCACGAGTGTTTCGGCGATGGCGCGAGACCGGAGTTCGAGGAGTGAAATATTTAAAGGTAAGCTGTACATCTCACGTCAGCTTATGATACGTGCACACGAGCCTCGCGCTAGCTGCACGATATGGATATCATTAACCGGGAGTATTACCGAGCGTCACGGACTTTAACGACCGGTACCTCGTTACCAGATAGGAATTAATTATTTCTGGGTAATGAAGTGTCAAGGAAAGGGGACACGTTGTTCGAAGTTATTCGACGGAAGATATTTCTCCCGCCCTAGAGAAGGGGAGGAGGATAGGTACACGCCGGGTACAGAAGTTATTTCTAATTACAGGAGCTGCGTGATCCGCCAAGTAGATTACTCGGATCGGAGTCGTTCAAAGATTACAGCAAAATTACCGAGCACGGGCTGTCGCGTTGCACGTGACATTGGTCATCTCAATTATATACGAATCACATCCTGTTGCGCTCTTACCGCGATACTTTAAGGGTAATCGTTCGTTCTCGCGATTTTACGTTGTACATACATAAGCCGTTCATCGCGTAGAAATCCAGAGCAATATTATCTTAAAGATACCACCTTGCCTCGCCTTCCCCTACTCGACTCCTGTGTTTCTCCTTTAAAACGTACACTCGCGTTCTCCGCGTGGGGCACGTTCGAAAAAAGCAGCCCCGTAGGTCGTTCCGTGAAATATAGAAAGCTACTTATCCCACCAACACTTGGCGAAGGTTCATTATCCAGCCGCATAATGATATGGCACTTACGTGCGCACGACCGGCAGCTTGTACACCGCGTTGAAGGCGTTTCAATGACCGCGAGAACGAACTGGATGAAGGGGTTGCGCCGCGGGGGACGGAAAGGTTCTCTACCCCCTTTGTCCTTTAACATCTTTGCGAGCGGCGACATGTCAAACGGTCCGTCCCCGTTGGCTGTCCTGGGAATATAAACAAAGAACCGACGACAGAGCTGCACAACCAAGTATAATGTCCCTTCTGACCCCTTGCTTCTGTTCCTCGTCGTGCGTCTTCTCGATTCCGCTACTCCCCTCCGGCAATTTTCGTCCAGGTTGTTCCTTATTCCTGGATCCGCCTCCTGTTCCCCTTCGTATCCTTTTTCTCCTTCTCTCGCAATCTCTGTCCCGCATCTACGCGTTTCTCGGGCTCCGTCAACCCTTCGTCTTCCCGTTCCCTCTCGATCCATCTTATTCCGATCTACGCTCTCGCTCTGACGAGGTTCTTTGCATTGTCGAAACGGGAGCCTTCGCGAGATCTTAATTCCTCTTCGCCAGCTCCATTCCCGGAGTTCTTGAGCATGAAATCGTCGCCGCTCGTACCCCGCGCTACCCTCGACCACCACCGATCGGCCACCCCGCGACAATTCGTAAGAATAAGACCGTGTCCCATTATCGGATCAAGATATTATCATAATTGCCCCGAGCCTGGCGGAGCGCGCCGAGGGTCGCTGTACTGAAATTAAAATTAAAGCAAATACGAAATTAAACTCGCGACCCTCGGGAACCGTCGGGGTATTATCTTCGCGATAACATCCCGGTGTTTCGAAACGATTCCATAGAAGAAGCAAAGGAGGCGGACCTCTTCGCTGGAGACGATCGTACAACGTTGCCCATTTTTATGGAACCGCTACCGAGTCGCCGGAAATTATGCGGTTGTGAAATTTATGCGACCGTTCGGCTCCGCACGCAGAAACGTTTCCCGAAGCATTAAATTATTTAACGATAATGGCTTCGTTTCCACTGTTTCGCTCTATTACCTGTGTCGACGAATGCCCGTAGAAATTTATATCTCCCCGGTACGGGACGGTTTTACGATTTTCGAAATTGAAATTTTCGGCGAGAGCCGGTCGATCGTTCCGGAATGCTACGTCCCGTGGTCTGGGAAACTGTACTCTTCAAATTTAAAAGATTTCCGTGGCAGGAAGGGCTGCCCATATATAAGTCCTCTCGCGGGTATCCTTGACTCGCGCTGGAAGGAGGGAATTGCTAGCACGAACGTGCAGGAAGTTTAGCGTGATCTATTGGCCGAGTTTTCGCGGTACGGAAGCGCTGTTAGAATTTAACGAGCCACTCAAAACGAATATTTTGCTCTCCGGTGCCGCGGAGATACGCGAGCTCCCTCGAAATACGACGTGGGTAATTAAAGTTTTCTAATTCGACAGACAAATCGGCGATCCGCGATTATAGAAGGCGGGATCGGACACGATTTAAGACGGTCGTTTACAAACTTTCCGACATCACGTAGCCGCGCGTTCGCAATTTTCCAAAAAGCCCTCCCAAACTTTGATAGCTCTTCTTCGTCACGCTGCTTCTTTTTCCCTAACGTGGTCGAAAAGCTATCGAAGACATGCGGAGAAATGATGCGCAGGGTGGGTAGCTGATCGTGGTACAAGGGAATGATTCCTCGTATGAGACTGAGTCGAAAATTTAACCCTTTGAGTGGCAGAGAAAATTTTCGTACATATCCGAGAAATGCCAGACAATTTTAAGCAAAGATACGTGATTGTAACCAAAAATGTATATTTCTCACTTACAGCTTCGAGCAGTGATATATCGTTCTTGGCTTTCTTTGCAAGTTTACGGTGGAGCGATATCGCTTCTTGGTACTCAAAAGGTTAAGGGGGTTCATTTTTGAGAAAATAGAATTGGAACGTAGTACGAAAGTTTGGGGACTGGGCAACTTGGAAACCCTCTTGCGTCGTACAAATACGACGAATTTAATTATTTACTTTTGAGTGAAACGCGAACCGAGTCTCTCGACCCCACCTTGATAGGTGGGGATCTTTGTTTAATGAATTACCCTTCTCGACGTAGCATTAGATTAAATCTGAAGCAAGTCGGTGGGCGTGAGGGTAGCTCGAGTAAATTGATACAAACGACACACTGCCCCCCCCCCCCCCGCCTCCTCGATCTTCTTTTCGCCCGCGTTTTCTTCTACCTTTTTTCCCACCACTTGCTCTCTCCACACCCTCTTCAGCCCTCATCGCTCCGTGCACCCTCTTACCGCGTCCTCCTTCGTCCCTCGGCCCTGCCGAAGGAAGAGGAAGGTGTTCTCGAAGTTATTTCGCCGTCGTATCCCGCCGATCAAAATGCTGAGAGGTGCCTGAATTAATCTCGGATGTACTTCTATTCCGTCAAACGTCAACCTGACACGCCTCGATAAGTGTACGTTCTGCAAATTGAAATTGAGGGTAGTCGGGGATTGGCTGGTGCCTTTTCCGTCTAGGCGCGGTGCGACCAGACATTGTTCCGCGGATCGTTTTACACGAGGAGGCCGTTGCCTTATCGCAAATATTACTTGATCCTCGATCGAGAAAGACGAGTTCACGAGATTTGGATACATCGAATAAAGAATGACGATCGAGAAGAAAGACGACGATTATAAATCACGCGACGGTAATCTAGGATGGAAACAAACGAAGATTGAGTATGAACGAGTTTCGAGAGGGATATAAGAGACGGAAGCGTGAAAAAGCAGAGTCGCAGAGCGTAGCAACATATATTTATAATATTCAACGAGCGCTGAGAATTCCACCTTCCGTCGTTACTTTTATTGCGCGAATAATGTACCTCCGGCGACGTACAAGTCCGTCGGGGAGTTCTATCACCGTGAACGAGCTCGTCGAATCGTCCAATTTTTTCATCCCTCCCTCGCCCTCTTTCGACGGCGTATCCTCGCCGACAGGTCCAATGTAAACTTCGGATGATTTACGCCCGACGTGGTTCGGGCTTGTTTTTCGATGCTGTTTATTGCACCCGCGTTGGAAATCGAGACGGCAAACCGCGACGAGCATTCTTCTCGCGATTTTTCCGCGCGCGGACCGAATCCGTAATGCCGTCGGTGTTACATCGACGTTTCTCGTCGGCTGAGACTTATTTATTCGCTTCGCGGCTCGTTGAGCACCGCGTCCTCCTCCGCCACCACGTTGGCGGCCACTAAATTAATTTTGGACAGAACGGGGGATAGGGTAGGGGCCAACAAATTCCTTCCGACACAGTCAATGAGATGCGGCAAGTTGGCGGGAGGCTACGCCACGGTACGGTACCTAGGAGAGATTATCCTAAGAAAACTTTCCTGGGAGTTCCCCGGCATCCGGGCGTTACTGCAGTTAAACAATCTACAAAATTGAAATAATATGCAGATGTAATTTCGAGTAACTTTATATCGTGCTCGCGGAACCCATCCGCCCTCCCAACTCCGTCGAGTGTCCCAGAGCGGCGCAACTTCGTGACGAGCCTCGATACTTGCAGTTCTCGTCGCCGACGGGCGAAACGCTACTCTCCGCGCGAACATCTCGTCGAGAAAACGAGCGAATTTATTTTTTTCAAAACGGTCTCGCCGCCTCTTTCGTTCGGTGAAAACGAGCTCTTTACGTCCAAGGGAAAATTACCTTTTTTTTTTTTCTTACGGCCTTCGCGAAGAAATGGTGCCATCTCGGAGAATAATATTTACACTTATTAAAAGTTCCGTAATTGCCACGGTTTAGCATCGCGGCGGTGTGTTTTATCTCCTATTTCCTGTTTGGTAGTAATTTGTGTTGGAGATTGTCGCTCGACTTCGAGGCACCCGTTGCGCGTTAAACCTTTTGCCGAGCGCAAACTAATTCGTCGAAAGTGTCCGCGTTGATAATAGCACATTTGTGGATAAAAATAATGCGAAACGCGATGGAAGATAAGTTTTGGAGATCTTGTAAACTATGAATTGAAAGTAATCAACCGTAGACGCCGATGAATTTGTAATCGTGTATATATAAATATATACACATCCATAAGCTTATTCATATACATATTCATAGTAAAAAATTCATTTAGTGATATCAAAATTATTTTAATTATTTAATTTAATCAAACTTCTTTCAATAGGCATAAAGGGTATGGATATTTATGGGATTGACTGTATGTCGAAATTATCTCATGTACATGTCGATTTAGTGTTTATTCGTGGCAATAGAGTGCTACAAAAGCATCTCGAGTTGGTGGTAGATATCAGGAAAAAGGCCTTGAGCGCAAAGCGTTGAAAGCTGAGAAACGCGTTAGTTAGCGCATTCGTTCGTTACTAAGGAACGACAGATTTTCTTATCCTCGACGTGCTCGCGTTACCGTTTGCGGAAACCGAGGGTTCAGCCGCAAGGGGGAACGATGATGGAGGATACACGACCAAAATTATATAACTCGTTACTCAAGATTTCTTGCGCGAAGGAATTCCATTCCCGCGACAATTATCCTTGGCCGAGAAAATCGTACTTATCCGGTCGCCGTCAAGAAAACGGACGCGAATGAGACGAACGCGGTATTACGAATTCTTGCGCGACGTCTACCGTCCATAAGACTTGCCGTAATAACGGTGTCACGGACGCGCTGTGTAGGTGTGCGTGCGTGTACGTATGTGTGTCCGGCGGCGAAAATGTCCGGTATGCGAGAGCTCGTATATCGTGCACGGTCCGTCGCGGCTTCCGAAATGCCGCGGATACTTGTGTCGCGTAGATACTCCGGCGGAGAAGAAGTATAATATCGATCCGGCGTCATCCATCATGGCTCACTCTATTAAACCAGCGTACCCCATTTTCCCTCTGACCCCCTTTTCGCAATCACTTTACTCGTCCTATTCCACACCGTTCCAAAGCACTCTTCTTGCCCGTCTTATCCCATCCTTCTCGACCCCAAACGCGCGACGCACCCCTTCGATCTAGCCTCTTCTTTCATCTTTCGCTCGTCCTCGCCCCCTAACCCCTCCCGACGTTGCGGTTTTTCCCGAAACCGTCGTCGTTTCCGACTGATACTCTCGGGGAATCTTTATCCCCCGACACTTTTTCTGGCGAACCCTTAAAGTCGTCGTCCCCGTTCGCGGAGCAATCCGAGATTCCAGACTGTCGGGGTGCGAGCGAACGATAAGGACTGCTCTGACGGATGCTAGACGAATGCCTTGGGCGGGCTCTACACCGGGGCTAATTACGATCCTCTTCTCCGAGAAACGAGAAATGGGCGTCGAAGCGTCTCGCGAAATCGATGAGACGGGAATGGTCTGAGTTGATTTCTTTGCGCTACCGGTGCACTAGGTCAAACCCGAAAGTGGGTTTCCACGATGTTCGAGGGTTTGCTAATTGGTTTCGAGGTAAATCGTGACCCAGCTCTCTGTTTCATTAGTCCTAAATTGTGCCAAGACTTTGAAGGGATCGGGTGACCGTTTACGAGCCGTTATCGTCGCCATTGAAATGGTAATTGCGAGGAATGTTCCGCGTCCTAGGTACAGACGTTCCCGAATTAAGACCGACTTCAATTCTAATCTCGGAACAACGATCGCGGCTGCAATTGAATGTGATTAAATTATTGTTAGCTTAGGTAACTCTCCTCTCCTCGACTTCAGCGATAGCAACCGAGAGTGCTGGACTTTACCTAACTTCCGTCGCGCGATTAATTAACTACCGAAGATTAATTCCGTCGGGAGAGAAATACATTTATACAAGGTGAAAATGAGGATTCATGATTTTCAAGGAAATAGTTTGTCATACATTATCGTAACTGTGTTCGTTCAACCTCCATTCTGACGCACGAGTCTTTTTATCGTTCTTTGTGTTCGTTAAATTCTTACTTTATATTATTTTGCATATGCTTTCAATACTTCTCCTCATCCCCATTAGGGATGCCAGTGGACAGTTGCTCGGGTACCCCGGGATCGCAAGACCCGTACTGTAGCTGCGATCAAGCGTAGCTACAGCCCCTGAGGGCTTAAAACTTTTGGTATTATTTGAGCCGTTCACTGCACAAATTGATTAACTCCATTTTTTGAAAAATCGTATAATAATAACTTAATAACGTCACGTGTGGCGAACTAAATTTCTTTACACGAGACGCGTCCGAGACGGCGCGATACGTTGGCGGATCGTTGGCCCGTGACGTTGCAATCTTTTCGTCGGTACGACTCCTAAGGAAAGGACCCGTTCGTAATTGAGAGGGGGCCCGAAGAAATTAATTGGCTTCGATATCGGATCGAGGGAAATAGGCCGAGGATGTGACGCTTCTTTTGTCAGGAATTTAGCTTGGTCATTATAGGGTTTATGTAGATACATATATTGGTATTAATGATGCCGATGACGTCGCGCGTTTCACGTTCAGGAGGAAATTGCACGGGGAAGGAACGCACCGGATAGGGTAATCGGCTTTCGGGCTTGCGTTTTATCTTCGGCTCTTTGATTGCAGAAACGACCGCGATGCATCGGGAGTCGTGCCTGAGATAAATTCGTTCGATATGGATATCCTTTAAATTTACGGTGGTCTCTACGGTTTATAGAAAAATTCGCAAGCTACCTTAATTTCTTTCCCTCGTCATCGAATACCTGCTCCGAATTGAGGAAAACAGAGCAATGTAAAATTTCACATATTAATCGAGCCGTTCGTTGCACAAATTTGAAGTGACATGAATTCACGTCAGCGATCGCGAATGTGTTAATTTATTCGTTTAACGCATATGACACCGAGATTGGCGTATTTAACTCTACACTCTAGAGAGCAGAAGAAGCATCGACATCTTCGAGATCAAGGTCGAGGATCAACGATAACAATCGTGGAGACGCTAATGGATCCGCTCCCTGCTACGGATAAAGCGTACGTGCATATATTTTGCGCGGGTAAATGATTCCCTGCTCGTTTATCGTAGTGGGAGGTCGGAACGCGCTCGCCTTGGAAAACAGAGACCGATTACCTTCGGTGGCGGGACTTCGCGGGAAATATTGTTCTCTGCGAAAATAGCAAGCTGCCATTGTGCGGGCGTACGTAGAAATGAAAAGAGGAAAAACCAGGCCCTCCACTCCCCTAATAGTCGTTCGTAATACTTGGGTTTGCCCGCGAACGCGAAGGTAGAGCGAGGTAGACGAAGAACGAATAGAAAGTCGAGGAACGAAGCCAGGGGAGGCAAGTTCTTTCCGTAACGCGGTAAATCGATTTCCTATTATCTAGCCATTCTTCCCTATAAAGGAGCCGAGTAGATAGATTATCCACGACATTATCAAACCATTCTTTTTTATGGGCCACCGTAATGCCTCGCCGGAACCAATGACACCCCCTATTCTTGGCCTTGCAATAGCATGACTCCGCGCTATTCGAGAGCTGAAAGGACACCAGCGCGCACAGACGTAAACACCTTAGCTCGGGACGCGAAACCAATCGATTTTTCTCGACGAAGAAAGACGAGGCTGTCGCGTGAAAGATCTACCATGCATTTCTCGACCGCACCAGCTCGAAACAAACTCGACCGACCCGACCGCTGGAGGCATCGGCTCTCGCTTGGCTCATCAGGTTGGAATGCGTCGCGTGATTCGCGGTCGTTAAATTTTTGTAACAGGTACATCGGGGAGCATCTGTTCGCGATCCCGTGTCCCAGCGTAAAGTACAAAGAAACGTTTTCGTTCGCGGAAAAATTGACTTCCATGATTCTATCTGTCCAGGGAGATCGACGTTTGACTCGCGAGCGATCCGCGACCGGTAACACGTAAACAACGTTAACGACCAAACGCTTTTCGACCCATTTTTAAAACGAAAGGGGAATACAGCGGGGAATAGAACACGAAAGGCTCCATCAACGAGTTTATGAGAAAATTGATACGCGTAACTATTTTTTTTTCCGATCGCTGAAAGGAAGGTTATTCGATACACGGCGGAACAGGTGGTGTACGACGAAGTAAAAATGATATCAGAATCGCACGAATACGGTGTCCTCGAAAAACGATGGATCCGCTGCTAGACAAAGTTATACTGGGTGAATCACGAATCGTGATCAGTGGAGATTATTCTGTTATTAGCAGTCCGACCGAAAATGTTTTTATCAGTCTTTGCATGGTTTCAAGAAACCTTTAACGTGATTATAAAAAATGATTTGTCAACTATTTTTTTTTTTTTGTTTCTCAAACGGACCAATGTCGATCGATCACAATTCGTGATTCACCCTGTATAACTCCTCCGATAGATATCGCAACGTATGTTAAACATTTACTTTTATTGGACTGTCGTAAAGCAGATATTAATTTCTGGATCTACATGTCGTGCAGCGCATTTTGTATCCAGTAGTCAGCAGTGGGTTTTACAACGAATCGCCAACAAAAGCGTGATCCACGGCATAATATTAGAAGGATTATACAGCGCATCAGCAGTAAAACGAAATATTTTCAGAATTTAAAAAAAAATTCGTAACTTCAAATGCAATTTTAATTACATTTTCTCGTGCAGAGTTGTTCATTTCGCTAATTACTACTGCAATTTTTATTCCTGTTTCAAAAGCTTGGTAAACGTTTCTCGGAAACAGTATAAAAGTCGCTGGCTAACAGAGCGTTTGAAAGTAGAAAAGTCGCATTCACCGTTGTATAAATGTTTCTTCAGGCGCCATCGTATTTTCCGAAAGTGCTCGCGAATCTCGTCAGCGGTATATTCTATTTTAAATTCTTTCGTTTTTTCCTGTGGCTTGGATTATTTTCATCATGCTTGCCTCCGTGTTTCCGCGGCTAGTCGACAGATAAAGGCAAATTTAAAATCCGCGCATCATTCTTTTGATCAATTACAATAATTACATGTTTGAGCAGCTGTTCCTCGCGTCGTAAGAATTGGTACCGTTTGTAACGGCGGTGAGTCTTCTGTAAATATTTAACCGTCTTCTACCGTGCCCTCAAACCATTCTGTCTCTTCCAAGGAAACCCTACGAGCGTTTTCTGCTTTGTTATAAAAATTTCCCCAGATCTCACGAAGCGACCATCGTATTGCGATCGCCAAAGGGCACGGTGCGTTTCACCTAGGTTTTTTCTTCCGAGGCTGATCGTACTCCCCGACGTCGGGGCTCGGCTACACCGTCGGGACCTATCTCCATGTTTTGCTGGTCGAGCGGGTCCGTCGCTGTTCAACGAGAAACGATTGCGTTCGACGAGCCGTCGAACACCGTGAACCGCGGTGCGTATGTAGGTGCACGAGACGCATCTCCCAGAGGGTGATTTTGTCCGTCGACGTTTTGTCCCTTCCGAGCAGAAGGGTGACGGATAAGCTTAATGTAGTGACTAGAGGTCAGAGGGGATGATCTCGGTTGAGTGCGTAGCAGAAACGCTTCGTCGTAAAACGGTCGCGTAATTTCACGCCACGACGCGAAGATTGCCTAGTTTCGAGAATCATTTGGTCCCGAGGGTTCTCGGCGAGCGGCATTTTTCACTCGATCGAAAGAAAGAATCGTCTTCGCCCATCCACGACCGCTTCCCGCATCTATTCGATCCATCTCCGTCCTCGACGCGTACAAGGATCTCGGAATGAATTTTGCTCATCCTCCTCCATCAAAGTACAACATTCTAATGCGGTTAGACGCGACGTGTTTCCAGCTCGATGCCTCGCTCGATCGAGTGGTGGGTCGGTCGTGTATTATTTAGTTTATCGATACACGAGCGAACGTGATCCGGTTTCAGGGGCTTCTAGCCGCTCGAATGATAATTACCGTTGACATGTTCGACGACGCTCGCGTCACTATCGTTGGTTCACGGGATACGTTTACGCGTTTATTTTCACGCTTTGGAGCATCTCGCTTGTAGAAATCGTCACGAATCGTGTTTCCGATCGATCAATACCGGCTCGGGGTTCTCGAACGATGAGTCTGTATTCTGTCGTTGTGAGTCATTTTTGGAGTGTGGACGAAAAAGTTGCAAGAACGTTGAAACGTTGATTCTTGTCCTCTGCAAGAAAGTCGACTCTTCGATGCTAACCGAGATGCCTGCCCGAAGTCAAAGCTAACGTAATCCGACATCGTAGCGAAGAGAATCATACCCGACGCCGCGGCCATGGAGCTGTAACACACGCGTTGTCCTTTCCTTAGTTTTGTCCACATATTTTGTCCTCTGGGTTCATAATTTTCGCCACGCGTATCTGTGTTGGTGGTTCGCGCAGCCGCTCGTTGCAAAGCTTCAATTCATTCAAAATTATTTGCTTCCTTCCTGACCCTTTCTCTGCAGTCGCGAAACAGAGCAACTTGTATGCGCCACATTTTGAGAGAATTATGCGCGTTCATGTCCGCGCGGGTTAATGCAGAGCGAGCGGCGAGGCGGCAAAGCGAAATATGAAGCATATTTTTCGCTCCGCCACTTTCAACGGAAAATTATAGTGCTTGGTAATTAGAGTTTGTTCAAATTCCTTTCACCCCGGTCCCCTTTGTCCTGTTTGCTCTCCGCGCTGCACCACGTCGTCCGAAAACCGGCATTTTCACTTCAAAACACGCTCGTAATAACAGCAAACGTTGAAGATTTACGTTTGCGATACACCCGCATGCATTCTGTTTGCAATACGAGGGTAAACGTGCGCGCGACCCGTATTCCGTGATTTTCTTGATCACGTTCAGACCGAGGGGTATCGAACGTCCGTTAAACATAATCGAAGTTTTAATGGTATTAAACAAAATCGATGTTGGAAATATATTAGCATTCTATAATGATAACGAAAGGGCGTGTACTATCGATGGATGAATTAATAAATCCAGAAAACAATTTTTAACAATCGATTTGCGAGACCTTGCTTGTATTTAAGAGGATCGACGAATTCCGATGTCGAAATGTACAGAAGAGAGTCGGTCCACCACTCGTGCGCCACTCAGAACACCCTTCCACCAATTTTTAATCGATCAGCTGTCCAGTTGAAAGCTGTCCGCGACGCAAGCAAAGCCAACGAAAATTTCATCGTAGGACGGAGTCTCCGGTACTATTAAATTACCGGTTAATCGTCTAACCGTTCGACCTCGGCTGGACCGCAACAGGTGAGAGCAGATATTGATATTACAATTCGTAAACTCCGTCAGAGAAAAAGATTTATGCTGCGGTGCACGTTCCCGTATCGCGAGCCCGAGTCGCCAGTGCTCTCGAATTCTCTGCGAAGCAGCGCCGTGCCGCAGATCAATACTCTAAATCCCGACCGCGCAAGGTAGTTGTTGGCGTTGTTCGGAGCTACCCCAGTGACAGCGTGTCTTTTGAAACTGTCTCCGGCAACGACTCCGCAAGTTAACTAGACACAACCACTTGTTGGTCCTGGCTCGGCTACGGTCAGGACTAATTCTCCGCGTCGAGCGTTCGAGCCAATTTCTCGATCTAGCGGAATCAGTTGCGCCTCGACGCTCCCGATACTCCCCAAGAACTTTCTCCAACTGGCTGGACACGGTCCGAGTTCGTGACATAAGTATCCCTTAATTTCGGCGGAAAGAAGGAACGGGGGAGTTAAAGAGTTCTCGATAGATTCAAGCAACGCAAAAAAGTGCGAAATTTCGTTCGTCGAACCTCGCGTTTCAATTCTGCTGGATAGCTTGAGTATCTGCTTTTTCCACGATTTCTCTGCGTTGATGAACTCTGACACACTCGAATGCGAATGCTCGAATAAGCTTCAATTTCTAGGCTTCGTGTGCGAACCCGACTCTCGAGAGATAGGAAAAACGACTAAAGCTACCTCCAAAAGTGGATCTTCGACGAAAAGCCTCGTGAAAAATTTCACAGCGCTTCTACGGTTTATCGCTAGGAACGTCGAATCCAGGTTTATGGCGTTAAATCAGGAACACACCGTGGAATTTAATAGAAATAACAAGCTGCAGAAAGCTATATCCAAAGTTTTAGCGAGATTCGGGATTTCAAAGAGTGGTCAGTTACCAACGGATGAATCTAGGATTGTATGGCGTTCCGCGTATTCCATCCGTGCATGGAATATATAAATATTTTTTCAAAGTGACAGAAAGAGAGAAGAGATTACCGGTTTCACTAGACTGCAGCATTTTGCTGGAATTTAATGTTGCGCCGGGGTTTGAAATTTTCTCCGGTTGCGTCACACCGTTCACAGAACTCGTAGCGATCGTATTATTCGAATAAGCTCTTTTCAGGGACGTCGCCTGCGTTGAAAATAACTGGAGCGCGCATTCAGCGCTCGAAAACGGCGCGCAACGTTTTTCTCTGCGCGCTACCAGGTTTCAAACGATCTGGGACTGGTTCGTATTTCGAATTTCTGTTTAATTTATCGTTGTTTTACTTTGCGCTGTAAGATCTCGTTGCCGAAACGTCACGAGGCTTTAGACTCTCGCGGCATTGTATGCATATCGTTGTTTATTCATTTCTATATTTGCGAGGTGCACGCGCGGGTAAGAAAGCAGTTGCGAGACCACCCGCATAAAGCACCCGTTTACTCTTTTAAGCGCGATACGCGTTTCATTTTATTTGCCACCTCGTGTAAATTCCTCGTCTGTACTACACGCGGTAACACGAGTTTTCCATCGTCCCGAGCGACAACAACGCCACGATATCAACGGAAAAATATTCCTGGCAAACACGGTGCTTTTTCACACGCGATGTTCTCGCGTCTCCCGCTCTCGTCCGTGTATCTTTTTCCTCGAAGATGTCGATTTCTGCTCTCCGGTGCGGATACATTCCATTCCTTCGCTTATCCTGGCATTATTGTACTTTACCTAATTTTACGCAACGACGACGACGACAAAATGTTTTATTATGTAATCTACGGTAATCTAAATAATATTGTATCCTAGAAACCTTCTGAAAATTTTTTACACACTTTTATTTACAAATGATTATCCTCGTTGCATTTTTATTTGCAAGCTCGTTATAATTGCTACGAATCGAACAAATGGCTCGCGTATCACTTTGAAACAATAGTAACAAACAGAAATTGAAAGAGCACACAGACTCGGGAAGCCCGTGAAATTTTAATAACTCGTTGTAAACTGCCTCAAAGTTCCATGAGAGATATTTATTTCTCAAATACCGATCGCAGAACCTGTTGCTGCCGAGCTTGGGGAAATAATCGCAGCTTGGTGCTTCGGAGGATAACATTGCACGGTCAAGTTCAAGAAATTGTTCCGGAACCACTCGCGATAACGGTAGAAAATTACGTTATTCGTTATTTATCGCCCGTGAACGAAGTTTGTACAGTATACCCCGCGGGAAGTATGAACGTACATACCTGGTACCTGATATTACTTCACGAGGGGATATAATTCCGAAAATACATTGTAAGAAAGATCTGTGATCGTTAAATGTATTTAACCGAATTTTCTCGTTAAGATTGCAACGAAGACAATTATTCAATTAAAAGTACTCGAGAAGATTCATTTGTCCATATAGAAAAAACAATGTATACGTAGGGCATGTATAGTATAGTCCTTATAAAAATAATAAATGTGTCCATTTGGATTTGTCTTCGACTTATTTACTCCCATAGTCTATTATCTCTGCGAATCGCTGTTACAATCCTTGTAAACGAACAAGTCGAAAAACTCCGCCGTTTGCGCCTCACGAAAATCAATCCCCGTTCCGGCGGAATTTTCATTTCGTTTTTACGAAAAATATTTTCATTGGGTATGGAGTCGATTCGCGTACTCTGTGCGCAGCTGCTGCAGCGTTAATTCGTGATTCGCAAACGGAAGGGAACGGCTCGGTCCCTTTGACTCGGTTTTCCGTAAACTTTTATTAAATTTATCGATTGCCAATACTCTTGACAAAAATAGGAGAGAAAGAGAGGGAAGAGAGAATACCGATGCGAGAAGTACACACTCGCAATCGTAGTTCTGTTGCAGTGGCCACGCCACGCGTTTCCACTTCCCTTTCGTCCTTCTCTTTCTTCTCTTTTCGACGTAGATCGCAGTAACAAAAGTACGAACCAATAATAAAAATTCCAGAAGGGCAGTCGTGGTATTTCAGAATGCACTCTTTTGCAGCTCCTCTTCCCCGCGGAAAAGGTGGCAGGTCGGAAAGTCTTTCTAACTTTCCTCTCCGCCGTTTTCCTCCCGCGTTCCATCCCATTCCGTATTCGCGACTCCCAGGGGTAGTAAAACGTTCGTCGTACCGAAATATCAGGAGAGCTTAAAAAAATGTCGCTTTTACACGCTCTTTCCGACACCGTGGAACGTTCCCGAACCGAGTGCCGAACTCGATTTAACATCGAAATCGATTTTGATTGGTCTTGATACGTCAAACGTTCAGCCTCTAGCGGAACAATGACAGACTTTTGAGATATTTCCGACCAGAGCGTGCACGATTTTTTAACAACCTACGATCATTCGACGAGGGAAAGTAAAATGGTTCCTTTTGTTTCGTTAAACGTTAATGGGAAGTGAAATTACGCGCTGCTGCTGCTAAATAAAATGCGTAACAACGGGATTTTCTAATGAAACATCTCGCAGGACAACAAAAAACGATGACTTGGGAAGAGCAAGGCTCACCTGCCAACCGCAGCGTCCGATTTCCTTCAACGAACACGAAAGAAAAACAAAAACAAAAAAATAATACAAATGCACGGTTAGTCGTCCGATAGAAACGACACGGTCGCCGCAGGGGCAACAGCCCGGTACTAATTGCGATTAAATGTCCCGATCGAAGAGCCATGACATCGAGAACACCGGCAAAATATCAAGAATTACTTTCGGCTTCGGTTTCGCGATAATAAACGCGCCGAAGCTCGTCCAATATTGGCAATTCTCCTCGCACAGGTACGTGATTACACGTACGACGGTTCACGCACACGTGGCCAGTCGGCGTGACCAATATGGAGCTGGAGGGACGAGTGGAGATTTTTTCTGTGTACGTATCGCGGGTATATCGGCCGATATTACCGTGGGGCGAGAAACTCGAAAAGACCCTTCCATCGTTCGAAGCCCGAGGCTGTATTTGATCAGTTAGTCACTTGTGCCGAGACTTCGACGATATTGTTACCGATGGCCCCGGTTAATATTCTCGGATTACCGTGTACCGCCGGATGCGCGGTTTTCGAAAACACACCGGTGCTCCTTTCCATGGATGATGTTAATGAGAACGGCTCGGGACTGTCTGTAATTGATGCGCTCATGATACGTTCGCCGGCCTCCGGGATTACCTCGAAAACGTCGAGAGAGACGACGAGAGTTCAGCGAGCTCGAATCTCTGTTAAAACAGGCCCCGCTGAATGGGCACGTTCCTCTCGTTAAATCGAGCTGCAGCTTGTGAACGCAGCGAAAGGAGAATAATAAATTTAACGCAAGTCGCAGATCAGAGGGTGTGTGTGGCCAGGCATCCTCCAAGTACTATGGTTTATGAGTTTAGAAGAACTTAATCTCTCGGCAACCCAATATTTTTCTTGCTCGCTCTCCCTCGTTATTAGTTCTCGGCTTTACGCTCCGTTCCTCCCGTTTCGCGACTGGAGCCGAATCAGTGACTTGCGGGGGTTCCCCTTTCACTCGAAAACGACCAATTGTCCAGAATAACTTGCCAATTTTAAATTAATTTCAGCTTAATTTTCATTACTCGTATTAACCTTAACCCTTTAAAGGTGGACGTCTCGAACGTCCAACGCTTGGACGCCGGCGAGAAGGGGCGTCTCCGAAGGCCAGTCACTCAAGGGCAAGAATCCAGTCGTTCAAGGTATCGTTTAGGAGTAATCGATCCATATACTCGGCGAACGAGGTTCACGGTTAAGAGGCGGAACGGATTTTCGCGACTGCATCGGGTCGCGCGCTCGGTTTCCTTTCCCTTTCTCTCCGCCGTCTCGGGAGGGGGTTGTGTTAATTGAACGCGTAATTGATGAGGCTGCAGTCTGTACTTACACAACGCTCCAATTGTGCTCAGCCAAGCGCCAGCAGTGTGCGCCAATATTAGCGATGCACTCGACGTCCCTATAACGGACCCCTCCGCGCACAAATAATGCCCCGAGTACCATAAATACTCGACGGCTTCCGCAATATGCCTCGCCGTCGCTGCCGAGAATCGAGCTTTCAAAGGCACCGAGAGTCCTCCAAGGATCCGAGACTCGAATACCGAAAGTTGTCGCGTCCCCCCGCGTGCATATGCCGTGCTAATGATTCTTCGAGAGGCTAGAGGTGTTGTTCCACGAGCGAAACGCTCGGACTGGTCTCTCGAAATCGACGCGGGTTTTTTCTCTGGATCTCGAGTGGCCGATTTCTTCCCTCGCGAGTGCTTTCCTTCGCTCGTTTGCCTAGGACGGAGGTTTTGTTGACCTCAAACGGTGTAGGAACTAGTACACGAAATAAGTAATTTTCGATTACCCAAACCTAAATCAAACTTGGGACTGATTATCCTTGATCCTTTGCTTAATAGTATAAGAGCATCGTCGCGAAAAAGTGAATTTTAGGTCGACGCGTCTTTTAATATTTCTTATTGAAAACTAAAACTAAACTGGCACGATATTAGTCCTATCAGACCTGGCATCAATAATAGAGGACACAACTCGAATATAAACTCAATTCTAACCATCCTGTTCGATGGAGATCAGTCTCTAAGGATCGGTTCATCGATACTCGCTTTGCAAAGTTGGACTTCACGTGAACTAAAATGGTAATCGAGAGTCTTGTACTTTATTACGAATATTTTGGCGTATGTTTATACATATTGATGTAGGGTCCGAGCGAAAAGCGCGTCGATATGTTCGATGAATCGAATAATTGGAAACCAGAGGAACGACGTATACCAACGTATGTATGTACCAAGGCAAAAGTAACAAAAGTTGATAGCGAGTAGACGTATGCGTATTTCAAGAGCAAATCGATCAACCGTTTGAAGTTTAGTTATACGAGATTGCAAGAAAGGAAATTTTAACCTACTTGCACTTGCAGGATCGATAAAATAATTGTGTATAGAAGTAGCGCAATCTTTGATTTATCGAGAGCGTAACCGTTGGAAAAATAATTGGCTTCTCGTTCAGATATCGCTAGTGATCTCGTCTATAAAGATGATACAACGAACCTTACCTCAGACGAGATCGGTCATTCGAATAAATTTTTATTACTAAGCAACGTCTAGTAATTGAAATTATAATTAAACGAAAAATGTTTTGAACTTCAATTTTAAACGAAGACCAATTCCAACTTTTCGCAGTTAATTCAAATCTTCGGCTACTGTCTCTCGACGTTAAGTTTGATTCGCAATGTTCAAAATAGAAAACCGTTCGGCCGATTAATCGTCGTGCAAGGCGAGTAAATTCGTCGACAAAGCTGCTAGTCGATTCATTCGCGAAAATATTTAAAAGTTCCTTGAAAAGGAAACTCGGTCTTGGCTATCCATCTGCAAAGTTTATCGGTAATTCGGGGCGATGGTCTTTCACTTCGATTTCCAGCCGGGAAGTTAAAAATATATTTCTCGAACTTCTTAACTTAACGCTGACGTTTTCACGAAAGTTGTTCGTTGCGTTGACAGCATCAATGGCTTCCACGCGTTTCGTCGGTAGCTGGCTCGATCATTCTAATCGATTCAATCATTTTTTTCCGTAAAGTTGAGTTATAGGAATAATGACGAACCATTATAAGAACCGATCGCGTCGATTAATTTCGTCGTGCCGCCGAAAAAGATTATTCCGAGGGGAAACGCGATTCCTTGTATATCTAGAGAGGCGAATCGATTCGCCGATTAATCAAGCGCGCTTGCAAAGCGGAAACCATAAAGTCGTGGGATTAACGGACGCGTTCCGGCGGTGTGTATCGCGAGCGCGTAGCTTTTTGCAGATATATAAATCTACGCGACGCCAGACGCATAGACTCTTCCACGGACAAATAATGCTCTAAGCGTCGTAAATAGCCGACTGTTCGCGGGGTACATATATCTCGCTGTCATTTCCTCGTCCCGGGACGGCGGAAAAAGCTGGAAATGGTCCTCGAAGAATTCCGAGACTCGAATACCAAAACCGTAAAAGCGAGAAATTGTTTTCACGTAACCGTTGCCGGGCGTTAGAAATTCGTCGGGGATGCGACGACCGAGCGACGCGTGATCGCGCATACCTGACAGCAAATTATGCAACCGGAAAGAAGCTCTATCGGCTGTGGAGCCGCGTTCGTTTCACGATTCTACTTATCCCCGTTACTATATCTCCCTCGATCGTGTAAATCGTTGCTGCTCGTTACCCGACCCGACCGCCACTTTCCGTGATTGTATTTCCAACGAAGCTCATATTTTTTCGGACCTCGATTCGTAGGCCATTCGGTGGCTGTAATTCTGTTTCCGTTTCCGTCCCCTCGTCTTCGTGTTCGGCGCGCTTCAACCCATCTCCGTTGAAATACTGTTTGCACCGTATTTTTCCACGTAAAACGAGACTTTAGCTCGACGCGGAACAATATAGGCGTATTTACTCCGACGGGAGGGTATGAGAATGGGAGGCTGAACCGCGAAGGAATCGCTGTCGACGACGCTTCCGTCGCCGTTTCGAGCAACATCCGAGCAAACTTCCCGTTGTTCCACCCAAGACCCTGGAATCCCCTTTGGAGAATCGAGTTCACGATTTTATTTATTAAACGTTCGACAGGATAACTTGGTTATTCTTGGCCCGGGGGCGGCGGCGGTTCCCCGAAGAGGGGTCAGCGCCGGCGGCGAGAACGGCGCAAAATAAATAAATGAAACGGAACAAAACGACAGACAGCAGCGGGCACGAACACGTAGGCGACGAGCAAGTTCCTCGAGGCGCGCGGTTATGAAAAAGCTGCGATCCGATGCGTGCAAAAATGTCCCCGGGGCGAGTGAATCCTTGACTATACTTAACCCTTGTACCGCGACGCGGCCCGATGAAAGTTGCAGTCACGTACATGAATACAAAAAGTCCGGTTTTACGAGCTTCCGTGTACCCGCGCGAGGAGAGAGACGAGCGGACTGCGGCCCACGCGGAACGAAGAGAAGAGAAAAGACGGCGGGAAAAGGGGAACGAGTGGCGAGTTTGCTCGGAAGAACTTTTATAATACGAGCACAGAACGGTGGGACTATAGATCTGAATTAATTCGGCGGCGAAGTTTTCCCCGACAAATAAAAATAAGTCACTGTATCAATTTAATACCGCTTTATAGTCTGCCCGATCTTCTCCGTTGGTTTCCCTTCGGACGAGCTTTCGTCTCTGGCCGCGGGAGCCGATGGGAGACCAGACCGGCGGGCTTCCGCGTTATTGCTTCGCCATTGTTCAAGAATTGGTCAAACATCGGAACTCAAATTACCCTCGGCTCCCTCCAGCCCGTATCTCTCTAGCGAGTAAAAAAAAAATTTCAAGTGCTGATGAAATCGTCCACCGTGCCTCTCCGCTCCCGCCGGCAAACAGAAAGTTATTAAAACCGCCTTTATTGCGATCCCGCTCCCGCGTTTCACGCGAATTTGGCTTTAACGGCAAACGAAGCGAGCGTGCGACGTTCTTGAAAGAAGCTTACGGCGTTACGCAACCGGCCCGTTTGCCGAATGCGCTAAAATTTGCCAAAAGGGCTCGTACGTCTTGTTGTTTGATGAATAATCAATTTTCGGTAGGAGGCTTGTTTCGTTAATATTCGTCGCCGGCGTAAGCTCGCCGCGAATAGCCTGTCTTCGTTCGTGAAAGGACAAACCTCCTGGCTCTTAAGCTTGCGCGTGGAGGGATACGAGTGGAATATGTAGTTCTCTTTGAACTAACTCAGTCCTAACTAAACAATTACGGCGGAGCTTTATTGCGGACAACTGGATAGCTCCCAGCAAGTTTTAATTGAAAAGTGACCCATGCTCGTGAGCTGGACAGCCGTTACTCTCCATCCGGATAGTGCAACGTTTCGCGATACCAGCCTTGCTGGAATCGAAAATTACAGTCTATACAGTATAGTGTGAAAATATAATATCGATCTACTTTTTTACATGTATACATTCGTTTAGTCGTTACAAAACGATGTTTCAAATGCCCTGGAACAATTGTTGCGGGAATAATTTTTGACAGGTTCACTTGTACGAATAAATAAGTTCAACGAGAAGGGCAACAACAGCGTTGTCTTCGGCAGGACAAGCAGAAAAAATCGGGTGTAATCCAAACAGCGGGACAATTAGCCGTGCACACGTTCAGTTCGACCATCTAAGCATAATTCGTTTACCCTTAATTCCTCATTGAGCCGGTACGAGTGTATTATTCCGACGCATCTCCAATACCCGGGAACTTTGTTTCGCATTTACCCTCGCGTTACTGGCTGGCTCCGGCCAGTAGTGCTGGAACGGCGCCGCGAGCTGCAGTACATTTTACGGTTGGCTAGCCAGTAATGCAGTAATTAACGTTTCTTTCATGTACTCTTTTGCTTTCACCGCTTTAAACCAGCTGCGTCCCGCAGCCTGTGTGCGTAAGACCCGCGCTCCCTGTCCACCGTATCGCACATGCTCGTAGTCGCGCACACGTACACGGACAGGCGGGCGACACAGAAGCGCGTATTTACAGAGACAAGAGTACATTCAACCTTTCCCCTTCTATTTTCACCCTTGTTCTCCTACCCGAGCGAAGACCCCCGTGGTGCGCGCCCTTGCCTCCCCGCCCCTTTCGTCGAGTTGAAAAAATAATTACCCCATAAGCCGGACCGTTTCCGTCGGTGGTCTCGCATCCTGGATTACGTTTACATTGCTCCTACTAGTTCGGGGAATCTGGCTCCGAAACGAGGCCCTTTTATAAGGGAAAGAAACGGAAGGGTCACTGACTAAACTTTGATGGAGTTGGTCAGTCGAGGGCGGTCGTCGTCGAGGGGTTGCGTTTCGAAGACGATCGTTTTCAGGAACGAGCAAAGGTTCGGTGTCTCCATGAATTCGACAGCCTCTGGAGAATATCGACAAGTTGGTTGTTGAGAAACGTCAAGCACTTCTCTGAAAAATTCGATGTTTCTACGTAAACCATGTGTGGCATCAAATCTCACGCTAACCGCGAAAATAATGCGCGATTAAGTGTGTATGGGTGGATGAATGTTTGAAAGTGCGAATCGAAGAGCGCGATAGATGGAATGTTTGAAAATGATCATGTGATTGGCAAGTACGAGGACAGGGTGTACGGAAGAATGAGTGCGAGAGAGATGCGAGATCATTGAGCGAACAGAAGAAGCGTGTCAGAAGGAAAAAGAGAGCTAATGAGTAATGAGTTTGTCAGTGATTAAAATAAATTATCAATTATATCGGAACTCGTAGTTGTTCACTCCGGTTCCCGGAATTCCTAAACATGTAATTATTTTTAATAAGGAAGAATATTTTTCAGAACGGGACAGTGCAATTAAGCGAGACGCTTTGGGTATCGTTTTATTACGGAGGAAACGCTCCGTGGACGATTAAAGTCGTCGTTAAAAGAAAGTAAAATTAATTCGCCCGAGGAGGTGGTTTCAACAGCCGCCGACTAATTCGTTGGAAACAAATTGTCCGCGTTTGCGAAGGATTTCTTTCTCGAAAGAAGCGTCGTTTCTCCGCGATTGGGAAATGCTCGATTCCGTAGATTACCATAATATCGAAATCTCGACGATACGAGCCGGAAAAGCGCTCGATCGACCAGCCGGGAAACCGTACAGCGGAAGCTATTCGCAGCGTGAAAAATGAAACAGTTACGTTTGCCCTATCGTGAGTACATTACCGACCGGTATTCCCCAGATTTTTCCATTCCCCCGAGGACGATCGCGCGCGAGCAGCGTCGTTCTTTTATTGTCATATTTTTATTGTTATATCAGGGACACGAAAATTGAGCCAGGATAGAAGGAGAGCACTTTGCATTCTCTGCCGCGACGCTCTGGCCGGTGTAAAAAGCGTGTTCGATCGGTAATCGAGGCAACCTGGAGCTGCGGGCTCTCGTAAAATAGAGGCAGTAAAAGAATCCGCGCCGGTGGTGGCGTGCCCGAGTGGACCAAGAACCGGCTGACAGTGGAAAACATGCGAGCCTTAAATTTATTTACCCTGGGCGTCTAGCGTTTTTTCGTCGTCCGACCTTGCTCGACCTACATGTACGGAGGGGAATAAAATTTTATAACTTCGCCGATCGATGCACCTCGCGTTCGGTTGCAGCAGAGAATGATAACGGCGCTACGGGAGGTTTCGAGTGCGCCTGGACCTTTCGAAAGATTAGGAACTTTGCGAGATTCGATCCGATATTGACCTTTCGCCGATCGAAACGGCCGCTGATACGGAGAAACGTCGGAGGGCAACTATCCTAGACTGTAAACCAAGCACGAGTGCTAGGGTGTCTTTTGTTATACTCCTATTCGCAACAGAGGGTGCAATTCCAGAATTATTTACGATCCTTTTCCGTTCGGCTACCAGAGTTGCTTCTCGGCGCAGTCTTCGCTTTTAGAGTTCGTAAATTCTGCCGAAGCTAATTTTTAACCGCGATCTAGGGTACGAACATATGTAATTATGTCCCATGACAATCTATAATCTTCGCCGATTTCCTTCAATATCTGTACGCTTAGAACGCAACGACCTCCTAAATAACTCCTCTCTCGCGTCGCAAATGCCAACATTCCTAGCATCGTGATTTTTATCGCGATTCTTTGCTCAACCTCGTAGCGTGCGTAACGTTAACGCGTGTAAAAATAAGGTGAGGGCAATTTCAACGGAAAAAGCACATCCAAATCGTTTACTGATCGCGAACGAAACGTGTCTAACAATACCGAGCGAAGAACGTCTACGCGAGGGAGGATTTCCCACGGACGTAAACACGAAGACTCAATTTGCCAGCTAATACTCGATCTTGGAAGGGATCTCGGTGTGTATGGTTATGCTAAATGTGCTGCTGGAAACTGCTATTATCGCCGAGTACAGGGAACTCCAACAGCGACCAACGTTTTCAAGCGAACGAGATCGTTTTCGTGCACTCGGAGAAACGTGGATTCTGATATCGGGCGAGGTATCGTTTCCCACTTGCAGGCTGACCCGACTGTCGCGGCTACTACGACGCGACGCGAATCGAGCGAAGCGGAGTGGAAACGTTACAGTTTGTCAAGAGTTTCTTGATTTCTTTCTTTGAGGCGCTCTAGACGCAACGAGATGGGGGCATTTCACGTCTAGACTATCACTTTTTACCGTCGATATCAGGGATGTAGTTCTAATCTAGATACGACTTGTTACGCGTAAGATTAAGGAAAGTTTAACCCGTTAGCTGTCACGATCCCCATTTGGGAATTTTAGAATTTTGCGTACACGCGGGTCTATGCGCAGAAACGACTCCGCGTCTCGAGGATGCAACTTGCAACAGCCCCGTGTGTTAAAGTACTTTGCAAACCCTGTAAATAAACGGCACAAACTGGCGCACTTCCTCCGTTTATTGCGGCACATTATTGCTTCTTTTACGATTCATCCTTCCGGCGCATAGCGATACCAAGTTTCACCCGATGCTTGGAGCTTCGATCGGTTTGTAGAGAACGCTAGAGGGACGTTTTTGCGTTACTTCGATCCCATGTATTGAGAGTTTGCTGCTAAGTCTCCTGGGAAATTTAAAAAATCCCAATCCACCGACTTCGGAAAAAGGAACTCGCGAAACTATTCATCTCCCGGGTTGTATTTCCTGTGAGACGTCGACGTATCGCGAATCGTTATATTTTCTGTGCGTGAATTTCTCAAGGAGGAAGATATCGAGAGTCGTCGTAACTATTATCACTTTCGAGAACTCAAAATCAATTTTGTGTTCCATCTTCGCGGCGCGAATAGGTTCTGCTCTATGTAATTCCCAATACGCTCGTTCCGTTGCTACTCCGATATCTAAACGCGTGCGTCAGAATGAGAATCGAGAACTCGCGAGAAAGGGATAGGCTAGACGGTCCTTTGGTGGTTGGTCGAGAAGGCATTGGCACACCTTAACGCGTTAATGCAGCCATGTTACAATACCGCGAGTACACCGGCCGCGTTTGTATGTACAGTCAATCAACATCGAATTTGCGATCATTCGCTACCACCGAGACGAGCAGTCTTCAATTTCCATCGGTCTAGGGGCCTATTATCGTAACATGCAATTGTTACGATGCAACGGACACCGGTTACGAGGGATTGGACGATAATGGGATGGTCACGCACACTGTCACTTCCGATTACACTATTCGGACCAAATGGTGTATGAAAACGACTTCATCGCTCGATAAGGCGTCGGATACTTCCAAGCACCGCCTACCGTAATAGTTCGTTATGAATATTCCGTATCGAGTAAACTATATTTCCTCCACTTCTAGCATAGTTATTCAGTTTCTGATATCGTCTAGAGATCTGATTTTCCATTTCTCGTATCTACCAGACAGGAAACGACGAACGTTTAACTCCGGTTAACGGCAACCGAGGGTGCCGTGCATCTTGTCGAATATAAACGCAGAATTAATGCAATCGTCAGTCGAGAACCATCGCCATGTGTTCCCGGTGGGTTTGTTTCGGTAAAAGACGGCCTCGTAAAGACATCAAAGACGCATCCTCGACGGCGAAGTAAAGGCTACGGAAGTCCTAAAAGTCGAGTAGCGAGGATAAAACTGGGCGGACCGATGGGCGAGGAACCTCGAGCGATATTAAACAACGTTTAGGAAACGCCGTTCCTTGTTTCCGGTGAAAAGCTGCCGCTTCGTCGACCACGGCAATTTTTCACGCGTTCGTCCGAATCGCAAGACGACGCGATCGAACGCGTAAGCTCGAGGTAACGGGCCGAGTAACCGATTGCCGACGCGCTCGTCGCTCTCGAGCAAGCGCGTGTAAATTTCCTTTGCTTCGCGAACTGAAAGAGTTCAGTTTTTGCCAGTAACGCGGAACTACTTTCACCGTGGAAACGCGCAATAATTGTAATTTAACGTCCTACCAGTGGGCTCTATTCGCCAGACTAATTGGACCGCAAGCTCAAAGGTGAAGGTTGAACACCTAAAGAACGAAGTACAAGTTCGTAACTCGCCAAAACCATTAATTCGAACGGGAACAGTGTTGTATTCCGAAATAAGGAAGGTAAAGTTCGATTGTACAGTGGAAATCTACATACATCTATACTAATATCATAAAGAGGTACAGTTTGTTTGTTTGTACGTAGAGGGTAATCTCCGAAACTATCAAACCGATTTTAAAAATTTGTTCCGTAATGGAAAGCTACACTATCCTTGAGTAACATAGGCTATGCTTTATTTTGATCATTTTATCGTCTGGGAAATTTCATGAAGATAAAATGTGCCCTTTACAATTCTATATGTACGCGGAGACTAGGAATTGTTGTGTATCACGAAGGATTAAATTTTGGATTTCTCGACGAACGCAACGGACGCGTTGATAATGCACGAACGATACAGCTAAAACCTTGCAGGGGAGAACCATGCGTATGCATAGACGCCGCTTGTGTAAACCATTTGCTGCGACCGATCGTAAACCGGTGAAATACAAACTTCCGTTTCACGAGTGGCGCCCTCGTAAAGCTTAAAAGGTACGATGATGTTCCTACGATCCGAAGCAAACGCCAAAAGTCACGGCACGCGCGGGTCGTTCTCGTAAAGGATCTTTTGGAGAAATAACAGAAAGATCAGGGGATTCGGTTCGCATCGCAAAGTGATCACAGCAAAGTACAGTTTTGTAAATAAATTGCAGGATTTGCGACATTTTTAGAAATATTCGTTCACGTTTCACCAGAAAGATGTAATTTTGATCTATTTACCTGTTTGAGGTATACCGATTTGTTTCCGTCAAGAGGCATGTTGTCCTCAATGCGCTCGGAATCGACGGTTTGTTGATGAGTCGAATTCTGGGAATTTGCGCTATTCCTATAATTTGACTCTGCGCAATATCCCGCGACCACCTCGCAAACTTCGAAATAGAAAATTTCATGCAATAATTCCCAAAGGATAAAAGGGAAATGGATAAAAACGAGCACGCGAGCAGATGAACAGCGCGACGCGATCGGTAACACGTGAATCGACGCGCCGGATAAACATATAAAATTGATCGTAATAAACGCGAAGCCATTTTACCGGGTTCCACGGGGAAGAGGAGAGGAGGCGAATTGAATTGTAAACCGAAACAAAGCCGCCGGTGTTCTCTGTTTGGCGATTTCTGGAGCAACGTCGGGCCGAGAGCGGATATTGCGTACGGAATAAAATGAAACAAATACATTTTCAACGTTTATGTAAATAACTATAGGCCGGGACCAGCTGCGAGTTATGAAAACAGTCATACATTCGTTGATATGCGGATCACCGGGTAGATGAAGTTACCGTCGAACTCGTGGTTCGTTGAAATGACAACGCCAGATTTTACTGCAAACCCGATGTAGGGGGAAAGCATAAATATGAATGCGGGAAGCACAAATTGATAATAATAGTAACGATATTGTCTTCTCGAAAAAAAGGGTTAGACTACACCTAGACTACACATCTGTATTAAATTAAAAACGCTTTTGGCTGGCAGTGAATGGGTTTACGAATTGTTTTAACATTATCTGCGGTAACAATACTTCTTCGATAGGGTACAAGAAAAGGTATTCAATCTAATGTAAGTTATCGCGTCTTTAAAGTTCGCAGCTTCGCGGAAACTGAGTTGAAACTTGCAGCTCGAGTTATACCAACGAATAAATTCACGATAACGGATACTGTAAGGAGAGCCAATTAACGAGGAAACGTTACCGCGAGAACAGTTTCGCGTCTCGGTTACGCGTGTCACGGTAGTTGGAATTAGTGGAGGACATTAGCAGCCTCGACGCGTACGCCGTGCAAGCGGCCAACTAATAAACATAATCGCGCGTGTACTCGAATGTTCGTACTCCCAGTCGAAATGGACAATTCGATAGCCGCGTAAACGTGTAAGCGCAGAATACAACAATCGACCAACCATAAATGCGACGACACGAAGCGATCGGAGTAGCATTTAAACGCGCCGTCGAACCGCATCGCACCGTAAAGTTCGCGGCGAGCAAACGGCAATATTTTCGGGAGAAGTCGCGAGGTAACCTCCTACTGTATGACAAACTGTAACATTCTTTTGAATAACGATCCGAAAGGTGCGTGCTTTTGTTGATTAAACGCGTATTGGAACCCGAGAATAGTAGTGGTGCAAGTGAAATGAAGATTAAAAATGTATCTACTCTTTCCTTCAAAACTTAAATATGCCTTTGAATTTTCCTTAAAAATGCCCACGAACTTTTTGGACAACCCAATAATTTGCAGAGAGTCAATTGTAATTTCAAGAACAGATGAATTCGAACGAAACTCGCTACTTTCCTTGATTGAGCGTCATCGATCAAACAGCGAGCGATTTTAATCGCGCCAAACCGGCATCGAGTTTTATCGCAGCATAGTTCAATTTCACGGGTGCCCGATTGCGCGCAGTTTATTCGCTCCCCTCGTCCCGTGTATTTAATCTAGCATGACTGCCGCTAAATATCGTCTCCGTTATAAAATTTGATTTGTTCGGCGTGTTATAGCCAGCCGACCATTAACATTTCGTCGATGATCCACACGTCCAACGCGACCAAACGTCCCGTAACTTAGGCGCATCGATTCGATTCGCGATCTCTGCTAACCACCCCTTCGTTCGCTTCCACTAAAACGCACGGATGCGATCGTTTATTCCATTATGCCTCTTTTAGCGATTCTTTCGAGACCATCGCGACGTTCTCCCACGTTTTACGACGTATACGTTGTTTATCGGTTGTTTGTACTCGTGGGAGTTTTACGAGCGAAACGCTGCCGCCGTTTTGCGAGCGACCGGTGTCACCCTTCGTAAAACGCGATTTTTGCGTGCCGTGATTATACATAACCGTAGCTCGGAGTCACCGTACAACGGAGTATGCGTAAATAGAATTGAAGACCGCCGTGAATACCGCCGAGGAAAAGGTACAAATAAAAGGATACCGCTTTTTCTCGTATCGTCGAAAGGTTTCCGTTCTTTTTAAGTCACTCCGGTTCCATGCGCCAACAGCGAACAACATTTCCACGCTTGCGGCGCCATTTTTTAAACAAGACCCACGGGAGCACTGTAAAGCCAGCTTTCCGCTCGCACATGAGGGGCTTTATCAAAACAGAACCTCTTCGCTGGAAGTCGAACTCCGCGTTAAATACTGCCCGTCGGCGGCCGGACTCATCCCCTCGACGCTCGAAAACAAACTTTTACGAAGCCAACGAGCTCGCGTTTCAGACCTCACCGCGACCACCATCCTCGAATTTTTGCTGTCCACACCGGAGCATCGACAACGATATATTCCCCATTTATTTATATATATACATATTTATTTAACCCTCCAGCGACCGAATGGGGTTTCACAGATCCGGTGCAATTGAGGGGATCTTCTCGTTTGAGAGACAACAAGAAGACTCTTTCGTGAATTTCTTTTTCCTTTCATATTTGACGTCACATCAACTTTTGATTATTACCAACTATTTTTTATGTGGTTATTCTTATTGTTAGACGTTGGTCCAAATATGTGCATCTTTAACACTATCGTCGTGGTCGATTTAATGTTAAGTAGCTGGATTCTTTTGTATAATTTTTCTTCTGTGCTCCATGCTTCCTTTAAACCAGTGGGTAATTTGTGTTGTATGTGGTGTGGAAGAACGATAACTTCTTCTTAGTACCGCACAGTGTAACCGCTACGTACCAAGAAAGTAATTTAGTTTCGATTAAGCTAAATTTAAAAAAAAGGGCAGAAATCAGTTCTAGTTGGCTCGTTTAAGAGAAGACGTAACGATTATAAACTTCCAAACACGCGTTACGTGCGCCAATCCCCGTGGCGCGGGGGTTAACGAGGACCCAGGAGATGCATCGGTCATGACAGCGTTGCGGTAGATTTCGCGGGACGTATGGGCTATTAATAAAAGTGGTTAATTGCATGGTCGAGCCAGCGATAGTTGGACTACGAGCCGAGTAAAGCTCGAACTACGTACCCCCCGGGCGGATCAACGGCGAAAGTGCGCACGTGTGCGCGCATCTGTTTAGTCACGAGTCCCCTCGATGACTGCCCGTCGTTGTCTCCTTTCATCCTAAACGCTGTCGTTTAACGGGGTTACGCCACTTTATCGGCGACGAATCAGATGAATCTCCTGCGACAAAGGACCGAAAGTGTCGCGTTAATAACGCACGGGAGAAACTATTCGTACGTGCCAACGATTCCCATAAAGACTACCGCTCGAGGTGTCATATTTTTCTTATGCCTACGATTTTTTTTCTTATTGCTCCTCGTTCTATGCTATTTTTAAGGTCTGGAACCATAATTTTACTTCAGAAAATATTTGTCTTACGGAGGGAACCCTTTGACCCAGCAGTACCCGGTGTCGCGTGCGGCGCACGCGTATACTTTTTGTTCGTAGTCGTAATTTATGGCCTAGGAGTATATTAACTGGCGAGTGTCCAACTTCTGACGCGGCGGAGGATTTGCAGGGTTTGATACGCGCTGGCGCGGTTTAGTTACGGGATCGCGCGAATAGTTTAGCGAGGGAGATTCGCCGCGGAGAACCGGGAAGGTCCTTGGTCGGATTCTCGGGGAACGGTTGCTCGAAGTAACGGACACGAATGTTTTTATGGAGTTTGTCATTCGCGAACGTCTAGCTACCCCGCCTAGCTAATTTCTTCATTGTATCCGAACTAATATTATCTCATTTAATGTTTTTGATACATTGACAATTATTTCTGAACTTTTCTGTCTAAACGATCTCATAGTTCTACTATAAAATTGAATATGTCACTAAAAATATTTAAATAAGTTAAAAATGAAAGTGTCCCCTTAACGTGTTTTAAGATGTTGCAAATTATGCAAGGTGTCTCGATACAAACTTGTAACACAGTTTCTGGTATGGAATCGCCCCACTTGCACCGGTATTACGATCTCTGCGGCACCCTGTACGTTCTCGGAGGTGAAATATTTTCCGTCTTATCTCCGTTCATTTCCATCCGTGAGAGCACTCGGTCTCGGAAAGGCGGGGCCATCTAACCCTCCGCACGTGTCAGTCGGAACGAGGTACTCCGGCACATGTGGCTCACCGCTCACTTAAGCCGATACTTGTGTGACCGTGCATTCGCCGGTAATGTATGACAGAATGCGGCCCGCCCACACCCGCACCGCTTCTTTCCGATTTTTCATCGGTCCAACAATGTCCCGCGCACGCCGGTTATTGCCGTATTTCCGTATTCCGAATACATACCTGCACCTACGTGCCCGCGCTTTAACGCGTCGCCAATTGCACCAGCTGTTGTCGATGCCTCTATGCTTCCGTTACTTTCCACCACACCCCGTTCGGCTCGAGCGAAATTAGAGAAATAAAATTTCCAGCTACGCGCGCACCGATTTCCGGCTGCGCTTTGCCGAGATCGGTTCGCGATTTACGAACGAAATCCTTGCCCCTCGGCGAGGCCATCGTTGCCCGATCAATTTTCACCCTCCGTCGATCGACTCCGCGCGGGACTACAAGTTTTTTTAATTAATTAGACCCGAGAGAGACATCGGGAACGAGAAGGAGGGTCTGTTCAAAGGGTGCGCTCGACCATCGTCTAGTAATATCGAGACGAGCGAACGAAGCCAAACAAAATTAACTTTTCACGGAGCTTAAGACATCCATCTGCTGTAGACTCGGGAAAAACGAGCGATTTTTGCGTTTTTGTTAAAGGAATCAATTTTGTCTGTTTAAGGAATGAGGCTCGAGTAGCTTCGTAAACCGTAGGTTGCCTCTTCCAGCGACACCTGCGACTACGCTGAAGACGCAAAGAAATAATATCGTTCGCTTTCGTCTCGATTCGATAATTGGTTTACTCGAGTCCTCGTTCCGCGACGCGTCCCGTGGCATAGGAAATTGTTTACTGTTGAGAAATTTTGCCCTTGCTTCTGCCGACTCCTCGTCGACATTCAACGATCACAATTCTAAGAATCTGCAAGTTTTTCACCGTGTCCGCGATTCCAGAAACTATACGTTTCTATGCCTCATCGAGTGAGTAAACGAACAGCCTTAAACGTTACCGGAAATCAGCCTCGCTGTTATTAAATTTCCGAATGCAGACTAGCGCAATATCCGCGCGATATCTGTTTGTAAGGGTGGGGGTGGCGGGGGGTTAAAATGGCCAGGTGGGTAATATTGCCGACTTGTTCATACAGTTACGAACACGCGGCGCTGTTAATCACATCGAATTACAACACACGCAGCCAGTGCATTTTGAGATATATGCGAATCTAGTTACTCGACCGCTGGTGTTAATGCACGCGGAGGAAGGAAAATGGAATAAACGGTCGACCGGGAATCGAATAATACATAAACGATCGGTACTCGCAGACGATGCCGGTGCGCTGTTCGCATGCAAATGTAATGGAAAATCTGTCACAACGCGAGCGTAAAACGGGTCTTCGTTAAACGTCATCCACCTTCTAATTGTTTCTTCCCTGATACACCGAACCAACCGTGGACTTGGAAAACTTGGCAAATCCTCGATATCGCTTAACGCGAAGAAAGGAAGATTATACGAAGCGTTTCGTAAGGAAGAAGATCATCGATGCTCTGCGTGCATCCCTATAATAATTTGCCAGCTTGTATCGATACAGTGTGTTGGATTTCTGCGAAAAAAACCGTTAGATCGTAATTTGAGGATGTAACAAAAATTTCTAACATAATTCTGCACAAGCGAATGTACTATTCGGACGAGCCCTCTCTCAAACGACCCTCGCGAGCATCTGTAGAATTACGACACGTCTAAATGTCAGCGAAACTTTCTGCACAGAACGAAAGGGTACGGTTTGCCGAGACAGTTTCCAACAATCGAAACAACTCTACCGGTTAGGGTTTACGAGAAATCCATTATATAAATACACGGAGAGAATAGTCCACCCTGTGGAAAGCTGTGATCCTCCCGTCGGTCGCATTTTCGGACCGAGCGAGGACTTCGTGGAACGTTGCGCGGCTGTCTACCGCAAATACACTGCTTCCCCTTCCTCGGGCATAACTCTATTAAACTTTGAAATATCCTCAAGGTATCGCGCACAATGGTGCCAAGGAACGCGCCGCCTGTGTCAGCGGAACGCCGACGTCCTGCCGCTCTTAGACCACCCCGTTCTCGTTCCCCTTCAAAACAACTGTCACATACTTTCCGTATGGGAAAAGCTTTAAAAACACCGATGAACTATGTGGCCGCGAGGGCAGAGTCGGTCGAACAGAGGAGGGTGAGAGAAGCTGGCTCCAAACTCCCTTAAGGGGGATGAAAATAAAAGCGAAGAAAAAGGAGCGGGACGCTCGCGAAAGGACGGGCCGCGATAGCGACCGAACGAAAGTGTCCCGATGGTGTGCGTACCCTGTGCGACAACACTCGAGATACGCGTGCACACATGAACGCGCCCGTGAAAGTACGATGCTCGACGGAGCCCTTCCTCGTCGGAGGTTGCCAGTGCAGGGGTTGCGCGATTTTATCTCCGGCATTCTTCTAGCGAAAGGGTCCGGATAGACAGGGTTTGTCGTCGTCGTCGTACTCGTTGGATGCACGTATGCAGGCGAGTGTGCGTGCAACCAGCACCGACGTATCAATCTACGGCTCCAGACGTCTATGAGCGCGAGAGCGTGCAAGGCCCCGAGTATATCGTCCCACGGCCTTTTAAGAGAGCCAAGGAAATCTTGAGACGAGCCACCCCCTCTCCCTACGTTGGCGATTTACGCCCTAATCCCTACGTTCCCTCGCGTTCCCTAGCCGGGATTCTCCTCCTTTCAGGCCGGTTCTCTCTTTAGTTGGCGTACCTTTTCAATTCACCGGGCCAACATCCGTCCTCCAGCGTACAAATATCGGGCGAGCGGATCAGCGATTAGATCTCATCTGATTAGTCTCGGCAGTGCGTTAAGGGCTTAAGGGATGCACGGCCCGCTTCCGTCAATCCCGAACCTTTCGTCCTGGTGGCGAGCTGATCGCTGGTCAGGTACTGGGGGGGGAGAACGGCTTATTGTCGACGATCGGGTCACCATCGGGAATAATCGCGCGAGCGAGTTTAAAGGATCAAGGGTTAGACCTAGAGCGCGCTTTGAATGGGACTCGGGGGATTTCTTGGAGATGGGACTCGAAAGATATTAATGCGATCCACGGTAATCTTCTTCGATTCCTGCGACGACTGTGTTCGGCCTCTTTCGGAGACACGAAAGGACTTCTCGCGGTGAAATTAACGACGATTACCTCGGTGCCGTTCGTAGATCGTCGCGACGTTGATACGAGTTAATCCTTCGATGACCGTGCGAAACGGTTGCTCGAGTTGACTTCTTCCGAGGCTACGGTATCCGATTCCAGAATTGCTAAGGCAACAGGTGTATTTAGATCGAAACAAAATAAAAGTAGGAATGTTAACCCTTTGCACTCCTATGTCGAGTGTGACTCGACATCAGTTTTTATCTCAGGAGATCCTTGAAAGCGTTGGAAGCTACTGGTAACGAAATTGAAATATAATTCGGAGTGCAAAGGGTTAACGAAACGAATCGACCGGTAAGGTAAATAAAGGTTTAGATTGAAAATCTAAGTAACAAATTTGTCTCGTTTTGCTGATGCTTCTTACGGACTGAACGTAAAACGCAAAGCGAATCAACGTGATAGATTGTACCAGATGTTTCTTACAAAGCGACCATCGTGTATAGAAAAACCATACGCGTAAAAACATCGTCCCTGGATCTTCCATGGAAAGAATGATTGACTTATGGACGACGACGCGGGAAAAAAATTTCCAGGACAATTTACTCTTTCTTTGACGGCGCTTTTTAACATCGCGGATTGATAGGTATTTTTAAAACACGCTCGGCGATTTGTTCGACAAGGTTATTCAAGGTCGTAAACACGTAACACGGTTATCTCGAAAGTGTACCTCGCATCGTCACTGTTCAGCCGGACGACAAAGATGAACTCTGCGGATAAAGTGTTTTACGCGGGACGCATTCAAGTGACTGAGCGACTCGCGCTATCGTTTCGTTGTGCCTCGTTGGAGCTCCATGCTGAAAAGTGACGATACAAGATGTACCTTCGAGATTAGTTTATCGCGCGTTTCTCGCTCGTTTCGCATTAAAAGGTCCGGTCGAAAAGAATGGCGTCTCGTTGTTCGGCGATAAAGAGCGAATGGATAAGTCTATTCGCGTTTGACGAGTCGGAAGAATGTATTTTTTAAGCAGTCCAACCTGTCTTAAACCTTTGCGATCGAGAGGCGACTCTCGATCTCCATGGCGTTCCGCGCGGCAAGTCGAGTGACGAATGAGAGGCGCAGTCGGTGTTTATGTCGGATTTAAGTTTATTATATTATAAATACTATAATTAAAAACGTCAGCGTCCCGTAATTGCTGGAATTTACGAGACGGGAGCGTTTAACTGGAGCTGGAAGCCCTAACGACGCTTCCCGTGAAGATTTACAGCGAGTAGAGTTGTTTTTCCAGCTGACGCGCGTGCAGCGAAAAACACATTTTGCGTTTGCTTGGATCGAAAGATCGCAATCGAAAGAGTTACAGCCGAGTGGGGCAAAAAGGTATAGACGGCGTGAAAAAAATTGCAGAGAACTTCTGATTCCGGGAAACGGTCGAATAAGGACGGCGCAAATTTTCCTCCACCCGACGTCGGGTAAATTCAGATCCCGCTGAAAACCGTACGCGCGAACAAAGACAGCATTTACCGGATCGCGACTGCGGCTTTCAGCGGGCTGACAAAAACTTTTGCTGGCCGCCTCGTCGTCGTCGGTTTCGTCGTTTTCTCTTGCACTCGCGACCCTTAACATCCGCGGCCAAAGAAACGCTAGAATCAGCGACGATGAATCCAGTCGCGGAAACCTCGCGCTCCGTGGTGTACGCGCCTGCGATTTTTTGTCTGTTTTCGTCGAAACCCGTTTCAATTGCGCGGCACACCCTATGTAGAAAGTTCTAAGGAAGATTGTAAAAAGGTTTAGGGGAAACTGATGGCGAAGTACCGATCGACGACACTCTGAGGCTGTTAATTAGAATAAACGAATGTCGTTTCTTTTTTTAAGCTTATTACTCGTGGAAAAGAAACAATTCTCACGAACAGACGCGACGATTTGGCGAGTAATTTCAACGCGACGTCGAAAGACGAATCGGTCGACAACGCGCGCACGCATTACCCGAGCTTGTAACGGGGGTTGGCTGTGGGAGGGGGATCTGAATAATGCATGAAGTGCGTTTCATTTTTCCATACGGTCGGACCGACCGATACAAAGTTCTCGTCCCTAAGGACCCAAAACAAGCAGCGATCTCCAGCAGTCGATGCTTCGTAATCTCCCTGATTTATGGCGTCAGATTTCGATTAGAAAAAACCTGTACAACGCATACGTGTATACCCGCGTGTACAGCTCGTGCAAGACGAAGATGGAACGCGAGAGGAAAAAACTCCGAGCGGAAATAAAGAGGAAAGAATAAGACGGAAAAGTACATAACTATCGCTCGATGCTCGCGCTCGATAAGCCACGAATCCTTTCCGAGCGAACCTCCTGCTGCGAGATTATCGCGAAGCCTCTACGGAGAATCCACGATGACCTTGCGATTAGTATCGAAACTTCTGAATGGGAAGGATTTGTGCCACCTACGGAGCCGAAAGTCTAGAATTGCTCGAACCAAGAGACTACGCGCGACTCCGCCCGGCGCTTCCAGTCCCGGGACAGGTAAATCCTCTTTGGAGCAACATCGAAACGAATTATCGTGCCGCTCGTAATAATACGGTTACAGATAAATGCTTTTAAGTTAAGCGCATTTGAAATTACGTGACTCCTCGCCGTCGGAAAATATGCTGCTCGCCGCCGTGCTCGTATTGCTCGACGATCGATTTTTGCTTTCTTCCTTGCGAAACGTACGCGAGTCAGAGGTACGGATAATCGGGTGAAGCGAGCTTTGTAGGGAGGTCGGATTCTCTTTCTTCATTGGGATTTTCGAATACATGATGGAAGGAGAGAAGCGGCAAACTACAACGTATGAAACAAAAGGCAATGGCGATCATCTTCGACGCACTGCGAGACGATCACAGGGCACAGACGGCAGTTACATTGTGGCCAGCAGGTTAACGTGTCCGTTAGAGCATATTTTTATATTACACTCGCTGCGCTCCGCGGTTTCACCCGTGTGGAATGCTATTCTTATTCGCTGTACTGTACTGGGAATCCTCAGGGAAGGTATATCTTCCTTCCTCGTCCTCATTCCAGAAGACACGAGGAGGTAGCAGCGAGTTTATTTTCATTTTGCTCTGATTGCCAGAAGGTCTTTCGCTCGTTGGTCGATCGATTAATTAATTGCTTTCGTTCGGTCAGCCTCGCGGGGTATCAATCACGTTCGCCGAGCATGGAATCCAGGAACGAATCGAATCCTTAGATACCGATCGTGGAACTATCTCGTGGTCTCCTTATTCTCGCGATAATAATTGGTAATCGGTGGTTGCGTTCCGCTAGCGAGCGACGAATTGATGAAAAGCGAGTACGAATACAATGGTAAAACGAAGTTAAAAAGAAGAAACTAATACGGCCGTTTAATAAAAGGAGACGCTTATCTTTTAATCCCATTGTGATAAATGCCATTTCGGAAAGAATAAAGTAAGGCTGACGGTAATAAACGGATTAGAGAGTGCTCGTATAATTGCGGCGGATAAGCGGCGGCAATTAAGCGAATGCCGGCGTAAACCGTTAAGAACATATTATAAAGAAGTGTGGTAAACTGGAGTGCGTCTCGTTGACGTAATTACGGCGGATTCGTGTTCGTTTCGTTGCTAAACACGCGTATTCGCAAAGATATAATTATTCTGGCCACTCGTCGAGGAACAGCATCGCGACGTTAACAACGAGTCGCGTTTTCAAGACGAAAATCTCAAGAATCCCTCGGGAATCGTTCTGCCGCGGTTTCGTAGACAACGTTCCTCTTCCGTCGCATTTGCTCTTCGTCGGTCCCACCCTTTTATCATGTTTCTCGCTTCGAACGCCTCGTCGGAATGAAGAGGTTATACGGCAAGCAGCGCGGAACGATACGTCACTCGTTATAGCTTTTTTCGTCGGTCGATCTTTGCTTTTTATCTCTGGCTGCGTAATAAATTTGGCACCAAATTGCGAGAACACAGCTTGCCTTCTGGTGGGGTTCGAAGAATGGGGATGAGAGGGACCGGCATTGCCACGGTTTAACTGGCTCGTAAGCCAGACTTCAGCCTGCCACGATTAATGACCGAACCCGCGCAGATGACGGCATTAATGGGAGAGTAAGTGCTCCAAACTGACTCGATTTTTGCGATGAAACCCTACCGATCAGGAGTCAGAGGGATCTCGAATGCGACTCTTGTTCTTATATCAAGTACATATTCGCTGAAACGAGTTCTTAGCGTTATATGCGCGAAACTATCTTTCTGAATATCTGCATTAGCTTTCTGAAACTTGTTTTCTTCTAAACGTCATCGAGACCTTAACATTACCCTTTAAATACGAAGATATAAAAATTCGTGACTCGATCATCGAGGACTCGCGTTATTAATTTTTCAATGGCGTAATTAATACGTCGAGTCGATTACGCCACTAAATCATCGACTATGCGGCCTAATCGAGAGCTCAACGCATGACTGAAACGTTTGCCTTAATCGACTCACCAGATAACCTGGAACATCGAGTAGCAACGAGTCAAAAATCAGCGGAGATCGATCCTTTAAAAACAGCGAGGAGTCCCACGACGTCGAGAAAAAAGTATCACGACACTATTGGGAGGATCGTTGGCGGGCAACCGGGAGCTACGCAAAAAGTCCCAGCGAAGACATAAAAGCCCGTGGAAGTTGATAAAGGACGAAGCAACGAGGCTCGTGGAATTTGACGTCTAAGAGAATTAAATGTACCTTCTCGGGCATCGAGATCGATCATTACGATTAGTCGACATTAATCATCCGCGATATGAAAGGGAACAATGGCGGTCGAGAAGCTGAGGGGCGTAGTCGCGTTGCTAATTACGGTAGAAAGGGATTCCGGAAAGAACAATGCCTGCGAATAGCGTCGTGAAATTTCTCAATGGTTGCCGTGTTCTATACAAGAGCTTTTAACGCGTGCATTTCGCTATAGTCCGCTTCTATTAGGCTGACGAGTACCGCTAATAGGGTCTAGTAAAACTTGGGATGATTTAGATATTTTTAATTTTATGGAAACTTTCTAAACGCAATCGTCTCTGATAATTGTTTTCATCGTCAATTTGTTTAACTTAAGGTCGTATTGAAACGTTATCTGGTCGCGAGCACAACGCGACCGTGGAAAGTGCGAGGCGAGACCAGCGGAGTTTCATTTAACCGGAAACTGTTGTGACAGGCCGGCGGCGGAACAACGAACATAAAAAAAGGGGGGTAAAGAAAGACGGGCGAGCACAAATTACCTACAATCGAGGTCTGTTGCGCCGCGACGTGTAATTGCATTTACGTAATTCGATTCTAAATCCAGGCAGATTCACCGGCGGCGTAATTAATTCTCTACCTACTAAATAGAACTTCGGCTTCGATTGCCGCCACCATCGCCGGTGCCGATCGTTATTACCGATCTTGCCGTTACGCATACCGTGTTATTTATTGCCAATTAGGATTCTATCGTTCCATTCCTTACCGGTGGAGTGATCTGTCGCGTCGACTCTGTCTGATTGCTGCGTAATTCTGAACGGTAATAGCTCGACTTAAACCTCTGCAAATGCATCGACTAGGATATCGTGAGTTATAAGATTGCTCGTTTCTTTATTTTATGAGGATACTTAATCTGTCTTACATTGATTATTGTACCCTATTGGTCTTGTCTTGCACATATGTGTTTTTTTTTCATATCACAATTGCATTGTTTTACATCAATCCTTAACTTCTTTCATTACATTCCTTTACGTGTCTGTTGGGGCCCACTGGGCCTTTTATAGCTCGGGTACCTCGGGATCGCTAAGCCCGTACTGTAGTTGCGGTCGCTCTCGCATGCTACAGCCCCTGAGAGCGGAGAGTTACAAGAAAATCTCTTCTAGATTAACGTATAGTTTACAAATTTGTATTTGTAATTTAATATTTTTTTTATATATAGTTTACATAAGATGTTACAATTCACAGATAAGTTCCTATATTCCTATATTCCTATATTCTTTATACAGAATTTGTTGGGACATGATCCAGTTTACAGAGGTTTCAAGTGCCAACAAATTCTCTTTGTTCGGAAGAAATAAATTTCCCCTGCACGTTGTTTAAATATGTTGGATGCGTAGGACCCCACAGGACAAAACGCAGCCAATTTGTCGGCTTCGTTCGCCGCAGAAAATTCCAACGAGGAAAACAACTTTGTAGCGGTTCCTTCGATCGATACTGTCTGTATCGATGTGCTGCCAACCTCGATCGCTGCGTAATTAATTAACTAGGTTCGTCAATAAATGAAACTCGTTGTTAGACAACGGGCATGATGTTCTTGTTGCGATCGAGCCGTCTCAGCTAGCTGCGCGAAGAAAAATGGGAGAGGCAATTTAAAATCGGAATAAGGAAACGTATCGTAATGATGCATGGCGGAATATAACGAATTAACGAGCGAAAGGAACTGGAACGGAAGAAAGTCAAAAACGTTACGCGAGAAATACCTGTGCCACGAAACCTGTAAGTTTCGATAAAAACATCGTGAACCGAAAAATTCTTATTACGCGGCGACAAAATCGGGAAAATTATGGACATGCCCCAGATAAGTGATCAAATATGGCGGATATAAAGTGAATCGTGCACGAATGACCCATACCTTCGTACTATAAATCACGTTAGATCGCAACATTTATGCAAATTACATTTCGCGCAATTATTTCGTTCAACCCTCCGTCTGTACACCGTCGCGCCGAGATATCAATAAACGGAAGGCGGAGAGATAGCGGGTAAAAATAAATATGCAAAGAACGCGAAACGATAAACTGGTCGCGATAAAGGTGGACAAGCTTCTTATTGGCGGGCCGCTACGAGCCTCTTTTTTATTACGTGCCAGGACGCCATTGATGATTATTAAATACGGCTAATAAATCGTATGCCGTTAAAAGGGCCCCGGCTGTCGAACCGACAACTTTCTTCTTGCGAGGCGTTAAGGTAACCGGGCGTTAAAGGGGAAGATCGATCGACGTTTACGATCCGAGGATCCGCGGGTTCCAGCGTCCGAGTGGACGGTGTTATGGCTGCACGTTTCGTAGCTTTACGAGCCCGACCACTTTGTCATCGAGGGCGGCATTGACGTTCCGCGAAACGAGCCGACAATAATTTATAAGGAGGCCACGCCGCGATGCGTGCTGCAATCATCTATGAGAAGAGAGCAGCAGAAACGTTTACCAATAGCATGTTTCACGGGGCGCTAATGACACCATGAATATGTATACACGCACCGGGGTGGATGAGAGCGAGAGTGGTCCAACGGCTGTGCATACAGGGTGTCCTCTCAACGCCGGGAAACACGGGGCGAAAAATACACCGGCTAAAGACGACATCGTGTACGCTATAATAAACGCGCCTATGCTTTTTATGGAAACATTAAAAACGAATACGTGCACACCAAGGGAGGCAATTTTTTGTGAAACGAAAATGGAAGGCGTAGCGAAAGAAACGAGTGAGAGAAGTTAACACTCCCATGCTCGATCGGAAATATTTGATTACACAAAAAGCAATTTCTTTAAACGAAAAACAAGCTAAGTCTGCTTTTGAACCAGAGCACAATGTATAAACGGTATATCCTTTGAAGTTGTTCTCGGTGAAAGTTATTTGCATGAACGATTGATCGAATATGACTAACAGAAATGATCAACTTTCGCACAAAACGTTTGGAAAAATATCAAAGGGAAAATCCAAACAATTACGTAAAAGTGATGAGGACAATATTTGTTCTACGTTCGTTCGGCTCGTACATTTCCGCTCACGATTCATGTACACATATGACGCGTAAAAGTGGCAAACAATACGAATAACGAGCATATAACAACCCAGAATAACAAATAAATATTTTTACCCGTTTCGTAATCCAATGAATTCTTATTTGATTAAATCTGTATAAAAATATATAACGTTTGACGCCTTATTGTGCTATCGCGGCGCTGCTATTTTTAACGTATATCCATAATACCTTAATTTAATTTGCAAACTCGCAACGCGGACCCTGGTTACGAAAAAATCATATTGCAACTTCAAAGGCCGCTCTCCTCGAATAGAAGCTAGAACCAAAAGAGCCTTTTGAACTTTGTAAATTAACGCGTCTGGAAGCAAACGATACACCGTGTAGAAACAGTCCGGGAGATTAAGGGAGAGCAGCTCTCGGAGCCTGGGTCCGGGGGACCCGAAGAGAATGACGAGAAAATGGGCGTGTCCTTTCTACGCTGTAAAACAAACAAGACCCGTTAATGATGCGAGCTGCTAGTTAGACAGGACCAACGCCAGCCCTCTGGGCCGCTTTGCATAGGAATTCGTTTCACGTCATTCGCGTGCATTCTTAATACACCGCCCGAGGGGTGGTTTTGTCGCTCGACGACCAGGCTGCCGTTCTATTCCTAGCGTTGAACCGGCCTCGTTCGTCTCGATCGCGAGACAGAACCGATCGCCGAGCCGGTGAAAATAAACATGCGAGAGTCGCGAAGGCCCTTCCATCTCGAGCACCAAGTTATTAACTCTGGAACGCTGCGAACTGATTGTGAGATTCTTGGACAGTCGCGCGCCGCATTATACTTCGCAGCACGATTTTCTAGGAATTCCAGAACAACACTCGCAGAGACAACAGCTACCGTTGTCGATTTTTATGAAATTTTGCAGGAACAGCGAGGAAATGAAAGGTAAAGGTATTCAAGGTAAACGCATTCGCGTATATTTTCCATACGAATCGGTATGAGAAAACTTGGAACGCGACACATATAGGTGCGCGCTCTGAAAAGAGGACGCCACAGCCAACTGGTTAAAATCATGGTGTGGAATGAGTGGTCCACAGTCGATACACAAGGACCCGAGGTAAGTTCCGATTTCAGTGCCGACAAACCGCCGAATAGCCGTGGAATTATTTATCGTTAGCCACAAGACGGTTCCGTTGGGGTAATAGACGCGTCGAGACGTCGAAGTTGATTCTCCTCGATGAATCGGCTCTGTACGTCAACCTAACAATACCTATATCTATGTAGCCCGTGTCCAATTACGGCGATACAGAAGAGGAATCGCGTATTGTTTGCCGTTCTACGAAACAACGTCGACCGTTTACCGACTGATAATTACGCCTGTTAATATTCTCGGGTATTTAAGCGGTCGGAGGTTAAATAATAAACTCGCGACGGGGAAGAGCGACGACGCGACGGCGCGCGGTCGAAGGCTAGAGGGCGGCGAAATAATTTAAACGAACCGGGCGACGGTGTGCATCGGTCAGGTGACCGTTCCAAATTACGGCCGGTCCGCCGCGGCGCTATTTATTAGCATAGTTTCTTATCGATTACCATATTCCCGCCGTAAATTCCGATTAGAAAGCGTATCGTAAATCCTCGAAATCAGGTTATTAACCGGTCCCGGCGACGCTTCCATCCATAAATCGAGCGGGAATTTATGTAATCGAGTGCACCGAGCGAGAGAGAGCGAGCGAGAGAGAGAGAGAGAGAGAGAGAGAGAGAGAGAGAGAGAGAGAGAGTCTTTGGGAACGAAGTTTTCTTAATATTCGCTGATAAGACGCGACCGATAAGCCCAATCCCGCGCATCGATGGTTCACGGCCCGTTGGTTCGCGCACGACGAAGATTAATACAGGCGATACAGATGCTGCGCTGTACGCGCATAAGCGAGCTGCCAATCCGGAACTTTAGGACAGGTTGCGGGTTGAAATTTGCAAATTAATTGTCGCGTTGGAAATAGACGAGCCGGGCTAATACATAGGGGGCGGACAGTGAATATCGAAGCGATTCGTGGATATCGAAGTCGCATAGAAGTTCTTAGGGCTCGATAACGCCTATAACTTTCTACATACGGAGACCAGTAAACACGCTTTACTTCCTACCGAATTATTTCCATAATAACTAAAATATTGTTTATTGTTACTTTATCTTTTTAACAGATTGCAATAAAGACCAAATATTATAAAAAAAAAAGAAAACTTATAACGTTTGTCTGTTAGTCTTGTCCAGCTCCTCGTAGAGAAAAGATCTTAGCTTATATATGACACTTTAGAAATAAAATCAAAAGTTTTAATTAATAAAATTAGTATTGTATTCTTTCATTACATCCCACTTCCAATAGCCATTTATTACTCGAATGAAACGCTGTCGTTCGTATTTTACAAAAAACACTGAGCAGACGATTATAAACTATTACATCTCGAGCGGATAAATTAACACGGATCGTCGACTTGTTTGCATCGTTATAGAAGCATCTCAACAGTCTCGGTTCATAATTAAAAAAACCGCGGCTATTAGTCGATGCGCATAATTAACGCCAGTGAAACAATAATTACTCGAGCCGTAATTACGCGTGGATGGGTGTGCTCGTGAAGGCGGTCGGGCCGGAAGAGCCCAGCCAAGGCGGGCGATGTAACGCGAAGCGGAGAGAGCGGATCTGCGGCCCGAATCGGGACTCGTTAGTAACAGATTCGCGAAACTAGATTAGCAGAGTAATTGTCTTGGCAGAAATCTCCGGACCCTAGGCTTTCGTCTACACCGACCGAGACCGTATGCGCTGGGTTCACGGAACAAAGCCCGTCCAGGCGATCGTAATAGCCCGACCTACGCGTTTCATTGGCCCCTGTCGTGTAAATTCGCATCCTGGCCCTGTTCCGCCCAGACTGATGCCAACACCGGTCCACGATCGTGTGCCCGTTAACGGGCAAGCGATAAGACCGACAAGCGGAGGAAAATTCCTTCGAGCTCCATCCTCCGTCCTCGTTGTTCCGTCCCGGAACGTTACGACGCCATGGGTAAGTCGTACGGTAGGTATTATCGTGGATTTCTCTTTGGCTATTACCTTTTACGCGGCTATTTTTAACACATTACGGACCACGAGAAGTGTGCAACCGCTGCGCACTTTGTCCAAGAAAATCGAACCCTTAATACCAACCGAACCACGTATTTCTATTTATTTACTTTGTTTGGCTTATTTATCGCACGATAAAAAAGACTGGACACTAAAGAAAAAGGAGGAACGATGGACGCCAAGTATACGACACACTGGCTATGCCTCGGTGAATGGCCAAGGATCGACGACAGCTGTTTTACAACTTATTTTGCGGCACAAGCAAACAGTAAAAATGTTAAAACAACGCGAATGGCTATGGACGATGACGATGCGAGTACTTATAGACGCGGTGGCGAAGTAAGTTTTTGCGAGACGTACAACGCGATGTTGTTTGAACACGCTGTCGTTGCCACAGATCGGTCTAGCGCGTTAATGAAGATTTTCCTGGACTTAATATTTACCGAGGAAAATGGACGTTCCTCTTTTACGTGTAAATTTAAATTCAGAGATGTACGAAAGCGCAGGTGTGTTTTTCCCAGTTCGAGTTAATTGCCAATCAAAAGATTTCATCATAAATCACAACTGTGGCAGCATTATCGACGAAAAATGCAAGAGAATTCAATATCGATCCTCTACACGATCGAAAACGACCAGCTATAAAACCTCGGGATCGCGACTCGTTTCTTAATCTCGAATCATCCGAAGAACGACGAGCCACAGGAACATTGAAAAAAAAGTCGTGGGTCCGGGTAGTCGTTAACGCCCATGGTGTAGAGATCGTGCTACCATCTCCTCCGGATCCAGATCCATTCGTTGATCGACAAAAGGCCCGCAAAAATCACACGAACGAGACCTATCGCCTTCCTTGGAATGTCCCAAGCTCCATCATCGAACCGCCGAAACGAAACCAAGTTCGTTGAATTCTTCGCGATCCAATTGGCCGAATATACTAGGCAACTAACCGGCCGCGGTCCGACGTACTCGTAAAACCGACGTTTCCATCGGTCCGGGGCGGTTTGTAAATTTATCGCTCGAGCCGGTCCGCAGCGACGTTTAATCATTAGAGGAAGCTAGGGGTTATTTAATGAGGCGCGCTGTAGGTCGGGGGCGAACCGTCCGCATCATTCCTCGGCTCGATCTTCACTACGGGACTCATTTCTCGACTTTCTCGACGTTCTGACCGTTCTCGATCTCGGCCTGCAGGAAATCGTTTTTTTATTATCGCGTGGAACCGCTGTCAACGCTGACAAATTGCGTCCCGGACGCCGGTTTCCGAGAACGGACTATTCATAAGGCGCGCGGCTTCGTTCCGCGGAATTTGCGAATTACTTTTTCGAGCGGATGTTCCGCACAACGCGGGGAACCGGCACCGACAGATCGTTTTCGTCGGGCAACTGTTTGCCGGGTGGAGAGCATGCGCATGGTTCCCGAGCGTTGGAGGATCGATGCCGATGTGCACGCGTGTCGTAACGAGGAACCGTGTTTCGTAGCGAGTTTCGGATCATTGATTGTTCAAAGGATCATCGTTTAGTATGCAGGATCCGCCAGCGGCACGCTAGGTGTACGTACATCTGCTTAAATCCGGCTTACGAATGTCGCCCCTCTCCGGGAGGGGCGGGTGTGCTTGCCGATGGATAATAGAAAACCGTAACATCCTCTTGTACGGGCATGTCCTTAATTATGCAGGACGATGGACGAAGGTTTCTTTTTGGGGCGGATACGGTGACGGTAGTGTACCCTTTTGCGTGGAATGAATACTAGAAATGCATCGGTAATCGAGGAAATAAATCGTATGGCAACAGGCCCCGTTTGCGAAAATGTTTCTATTAGCGTCAAGGTTCATGCCAGGAAAGTCATTTTACGTAATAGCGCGATAATAGAGATAATCATCGTAGGGAATGGAACGTTTGAATCTTTAAAATCAACCCCTTTCAAGTTGTACGGTTAAGTACAATCTCGATTATCCGTAATAACAAAGGTAAAGCTGCCACGAATTGAAAAGTAAGAAGCTCGTTAAAATTTTATAAGCTCTTCATTCCTACTTTTCTTTATTCTTTTCTTTTACCAACTTTGAAATCCAAGGCTTAGATCTGGACAAACGGGACGCATGATCGTTCGAATGACCCAGTTCGCGATGTCCTCGCAGCGTGATTAGATTTAGCTGGCAACGATTGTCAATGACGTTTCGCGAGGAAATGCGTCGATCTAACCGGAAGGAATTCGTGTCACGAACTTAAAGCGCGAATTAAACCCTGCCGCTATCGAATTAGAAGGAAGAAGAGATAACGCCTGCGAGCCAACTACTTTCTATGCGAAGCGAACGTTCCACAGCATTTCCGCGAATCCCGGCACGAATAGCGTGCGGCTGCGTTCTCGTCAGCTCGCATCAACGTTCGCAGACGGTATCCCGCTCGTGCTGCGTGCCATTCACCGCGTTGATTGCGAATTTAAATCTCCTTCGTCACCCTTTGATGTCACGCGCGCCGTCCTCCCCCGCGGCTCGAATGCTATATTATTATCGATTCGGTTTCGTTGGCAATTTCACCGAGCGGCATTTCGCCGTGAAATCGTCGCTCTTTTCGCCCGTTAATTAACAATTGCCCTTCCTCATCCCATGTTCGACGCTCGAAACTTCTCAGTCATCGAGTCGTCGATAACCTAATGACGTGGTATCGAATTTAGCGCCGTCGTTGGTAATCGTTATAGAGAGATGAAACATTTAGCGAAAACTTTCTAGCTCGAACCCGTTCACCTCGCGCGTTTCCTTTAAAGTTCAGCTTCGTAAGCTTATCCTCAAAGGAAGGACCTCCCCGAAGAACCATCCCCGTACCGATGTTTTTGCATCGCTTTTTCGTCCCCGTAACGACAAAAACACGGTTCTGAAGTTCGACACCTCGTTTCAGCGATACCCGGCGCGCTTTTACGAGATATCAAAATTCTCGGTGTTTTCGATTCCGCCCTTTCCCACCGGTTTTTACTCGTTCATTAACTGAATTCCCTTTCGCGCGCGGAACGAGACCCGACTCGGGCAATATTCTCGGTAACGCGTTGTTCCATCGCGCTAACAATCAACCACGATCATTTTCGTCGGACCATCCCGAGCCTTCATTCCCTCCTCCCTCCGGAACGTGCAATCAAAACCTCTTCACGGAGCGCGAACGTCGATTAGTGGGGCGGTCGTTTTTCGGGTTTCTTTTTCGACGCCATTTTTACGGCTACTTAGTGCCTCTGTTCCAGCAGACTGGAACCGTTAAGCAGAAAATCCCCGCAAACAGCGTGATTCCTATTTTATTCGACCCGGCGCGCAATAAATTGCACTCGTTACGCGGAAACACGAATTTGCGTTCCCGACCCGCCAAGTGTTAAGTGTACTTTCCTAACTTTCTCGCCGCTATTGCTTCCTGCCGTGCACGTCGCCGTCGCTTCGTGCATCAATCACGATTGTTATCGCAACGCGCACCCACGAAATTCTGCTGCCCTCCGTGAGCGCGAAATCCTCTCGCCTTTATAAATCATATTCAACCGTTTCGCGATTAATTGCGCGCACAACGACGAAACGCCCCTTCGAAAACATTTTCGTGTCTCGAAAGAACACGGGGGGGGGAGGGGGATCGTTGATAACGCTAAACTACGCGTCTTCGAGCGAGAAGATATCGCGTATGAAAGATTGGGCAAAATTTACACCCTGACTACACGGTGAGGCACACAAGTCTATCCATCCTCCTCTTGGGATATATTGGGAATGAGTTTATTTTATAAACACGACGTAGCAGGTATGAAATTTGTTTGACGAGAGGTTATGCACGTTCTAAACGTTTTGCACAACTCGGGAAGTGCAAATATACTCTAGTTGTTAACCCTTTTAGACCTACCATTCACAATTGAGAACACAAAATTACCACGCAGAAAACCAACACTGTCGTTTAGGGCAAATGTCCTTATTTGTGGACATGAAGAAAGAACAGCTTTCCACACTATTGGGATTTCTTAGGATTATTTCTATTCTTCCTGACATTACTTTGCCATATACAACTCTTTAGTTTTAGCTTAGTTCGCGTTATCTTAACTCTGTACGTGTTACATTTACGTTGGTGTTATTTTTGGTACACATCTGTTGGTGATGATGAGTCTGTCACTCATCTAGCTACGGTACCCCGGGGTCGGTAAGCCCGTACTGTAGTTGCATATTTGCATACTACAGCCCCTGGGGGCTCCTTAACACTTTAGCCTATGACAACGTGTGAGACTCGTGGTATAGAATTCAAGTAGAACATGAATGCACGAGTCAGACAGTTCGTACAAAAGTGCGTAAGGAATTTTATACCTGACTATGGCACCTACAGTAAATCGAGGGCCACAGGGTTAATCCTTTCAGGCCTGAATTATATTTTTTCTCATATTAATGTAATTTAATTTTTATGGTTAACTTGAGCTAAAATTTGTATGGAAACAATAAACAAGAAATTCTAATGGTGTACTTTTTTTTTTTTTTTTAAATAAAATTAGTATTTATTTATGTATATAAATAAGGGCATTCGCCCTATACGATAGTGTCAGTAATTTTTAAATTTTGTGTCCTCAATCGTGAACGCCAGATCTGAAAGTGTTAAGACCCGTGTGTAATTACAGGTTAATCAACTTTCGAGAACGAAACAAATACGGTTTGCATATAAATACCCTATGTTTCCGCTCTCGGCAATGGTAAAGATGGATTTCGAATAGCGCAACTTCGGTATAAAAAGACAAACTTCGGTATTGGTGTGTCATCAGTATCAGACTTCTAACGAAATTCGTCCGAGTACAGCCGAGGCAGCGGCGATTTTTCTACGCTTTCAGCTTTCTTTGACACTGAAATTGAGTTTTTGAACAATCTCGGATTTTCCTTGGTCGCGATATTTTTCTTGCCTCGCTCGTCTTTAGCTGACACAGTTTCCTTGGGGGAAGTAGGAGTTTCACAATCTCGCCCATAAATTTAGTTGCGTTCAAGTTTTCAGGTTTACGCGAAACGAACAGACGGTCTCGAATTTAGTTTTCCGTGAAGTACTTCTCGTCGTTGAAATTCAAAATTATCGACGAGAGAGGTAGAACGAACACGTCATTGGATGAGAATAATTCACCGACGTTCGAAAAAATCTTGTCGGTTCTTTTGATCGGTTCGTGCGATGTTTTCGACTCCGATGCCACCTGTTGGAGACTCATTATGGATGATTTCGAACACAAACGTGTGAATATCAAATCCCAAAAAATGCAAATCAGTTTCAAATTTACACACGACATTCTAATTCGTTTTAGATTCATCGGATTTATTCAAGATAACCTGTTTCTTACTCGGAAACAATTCTGTTCAGTTAACGCCTCGCATTGTATAATACGTACTATCATTTCCAGAAGAAGAACCATTCCTTCGAGTCGGTCATATTTTTCTTGGCCAAAAACCGTCTCGCCATCCATTACCAAAGCCACTCGATACGTTCCTATTTCCTTCGATCCCGCGGCAACATTTTCGTTGGATAAAATGCTTCCGCTGGCCGCGAGGCTTTCAGGAAACATGATGCTCGGCGGCCACAATATGTGCGTACACACTCCATCCGCAGCCAGCCCTACAGTCCGAACCTTTTGGCGCGTACGCAGAATCCGATCGGTCGAAGTTTCGCGACGGAACCGACCAAATAAAATTCGCAGGCTAAAATAAACGTCGAAACCTGTAATCAACGGCTGCGAGACGTCAGAGATGAGAACGATATCGTGTTTCGCGTCGATGGACCAAGATTCGTCTGGGTTAACTATCCCCTGGAATAAATCGCTATACGTTTACTCGTCATCTATTATTCCAGCAAAATTTTGCCCATATCCGTGGCCGAGGATCCCGAGCACACGCACGACCCTCCTCCAACAGGTGCCGAACGATAATTACCCGAGTGCCAGACCCACGAGATTCGTCCTGGAGATATATGATGCAGATGTTTTGATACTCCGGTGGACCGGGTTTGTTCGCGCGGTTGGAAAAAAAAAGGGAAAGAAGGGAGCAAAGGAAGGGGGAGGGGAGTAGCCAAGACGAAGCAGGAGCAGAAGAAGCGGTCGAAAGAAGAAAAAATTGGAGTGGACTGAACGTGGACGAGGATGACGACGACGACGACGGTTCGTGCTAGACCGCGGTTAGGAAGGTAAGGTGACCGAGCAGGTAGAAACGAAGAGGCAAGAAACGCGAGAGACAGAAGAGGGAAGGGTGGAAAACCGTAGAGAGGAGGGGCAACACGAGACCGAGCGACCTAATGAGCTCCGGCTCCGGGACGAAAATAATTATAGAAATTTCCTGCCGATGAACGAAGCACCTTAAGAAGGATTGCCTCCCATTAATAAGCCACGGACGTATTTGCCTCCAGAATTATAATCAGGCGGGGCTGAGAGCAGCTAACGCTCGTGTTTCCGTGAAATTCGTGTGGCGGCCTCGCAGCCACCGACGACCCGACGACCGAAGCACGAAACGATTTAGTTTAGATTAATATGCGACGTCGGTGTTCTGGACCGAGGAAGACGACCAAAGACCGAGAGAACGAGCGAGACGGACCTTGCCTTTCGACCTTATTGATTTTCCTCTCTTCTTGTTCTCCGTCTCGCGTGTTTCTCGACTCCGTTTTTCTAGCGTCATACTCCTTCGCCAGGCTCTTTTCCTTTCTTCTATTCTCTTTTCCGCTCTGTCTTCGTAACAAGTCAGACGTGCCTCCATCGGAATGAACAAAGTTAAGCACCGTACATAAATTAACCGTGGATTAGCTGCACTCCATTGATCAACGTGAAAACTTTACGCGATCGACCTACCTATCGTATCGTTGGTTACGCGTCCGACTAAACAAGAGGCATCAGCGGAGGCAATCTCCATAAAAATTTAATTTATTTTAAGAGAGCAGTTACGTCACTAGTCAACGTTTGCAAACAAAATTGACCTGAGAGTGGATGAGTATCGATATAAAGGGTAACATGTTCTTCCCCGATTCTCGAACTGGATTTTCGATCAAATTAAAGTCTCGCGAGAGAAAGTTACGTTTCATATTTTGGATTTATTTTCCCTACGATGACCGGTTGGCGGTTGACCCACCTTCGGCGGTGGACGTTTTAATTGAAAAAAATCGTTTGACGAACGCAAGTTTCGAACGACCGGCGTCTAGTCAATTATATCGGACGCCAGCAGCCGCGTTGATTAACGATTAACAGGATCGCGTTAATAACGCACGACTTGGAACAATAACGAGGAGGAAACGAAAAGGTTGTAATTATGGGACGCGTGCAGATTTTCGGCTGTAATTAATTACCGTTCGAGTTTATTTATCTGTCGTCGCGTCGAGGCGAGATAAATTTATCCCGACGATTTGTTTGGAATCCCTGTTAAATAGCGCGCGTTTCGATTAATCGGACCCACGTTTACGCAAGCATCGTGCGTCATGCGGATATTTCGGTACGTCCAAAAATGCATGCATTCTTTATTCATCGAAAAGTTTACCGATTGGAGCTTGTATGTATTAAATTAAAACAAAAAAATAGGGTTCCGTGATTCGTTGTTTTTTAATTGATCGCTTAGATTGAAAGTATAACGGAGGACAAATGTATATGAAATTTTAATTAATCGAATATTTGTTTAATTACGATATTTAAATGAACAAATTTATGGTTATAAGCTTGTTCCTTTTATGTCAAGTTTCTAATTTATCACAAATTTTTTTGTTTTTATTTAATTTTAGAATGATATTCTTAATGTCTGTTTCTTCGATCGAAGGGAAACCGACTCCATTCTACCGATTGATATACACTTGCCGATTCCAGGCATGATTTTAAACGAAAGCGATGCGCGAATGGTTTACTCGAGACGGGACACGAAGCGCAAACAACTCCTATAGACGCGAGGTTAAACGCCTGTATTGATTGTCGGCGCGATCATTTTTCAGCGAAAAGCGCGAAGGCGGGCGTTCGGGGCAGAGGAAAGGCTCGTGAAACGCATGGTGCGCGAGTGGCGATTTGCATATGAAAGCCAACCACGGTTTCCGCCGCTACTTGGACTGGCCAAGTTCGTTGTCGCGCGGCAAGAACATTGATTGGCAGCGCGCGACCATGCGTTATTTCCCATCTCGGTGCCGCGGAATGGCACGCACCGAGCTGGTGTGCGAAAGGCTACGGTTGTTTTTCGAGACGAATAAATAAATGGTCGAGATCGGAGACACGCGCAAGCGGAGGAATGCTCGCTTGCGCTCGAAAAGGAGAATCGGGATGCTTTCCGCGGGAATCGCTCTTTTCAGGCGTCGCGTGTTTACCTAGGACGCGGCATTTGCATAGCCAGCGGTGCGTGTTCGGACGTCGTCGATGATACACCTGGTCTATGTTTTTTGGGAATTTAACGTGCGTTGATTTATGCAAATGACGCGGCCCGGTGAATTTGAAGCGGAGTCTCCCGCTTCGAGTAAAACGTAGCTTTCGGTTGATCTTCGTGTAAGGGAAAACATGGTATGGAAATGAACGGTGCTTCTGCATGGAACGTCGATTGCGTTCGAGACTTAACAATTAGTCCTCTTCTACGTGTTGGTTAGTTACTTAATATTATAAATTAATTTTTTGTATCGTGTTGACGTTGTTATATCGATAAATATTGTATAATAAAGGCCACAACACGGTTCGAGTTTCGTTTATGGCAAAGTAAATTAACAAACCAAAAGAATAAAATTTACGTTATAAGCGTTTATGCGGTTTTGTGGAAAATTCTTTAAATTTTTAAAATACAGCACCACAAAGTCGGCTTGAAATTGCCGATCCGTTGTACAAAAAACAATTCCCACCGACCAAACAGTTAATAACCTTCGAAAAACAATTTGAACGGAATAATTTATTACAAACAGCGAACCATTATCCGTATAAGCGATGCGCTTAAAACAATTTCATTCGGATAATTACGTCGGATTATTTATTCAAACTATATCCAACGCTCCGCAAACATGCTACTTTCGAACAATATCGATTATATCAAACTCCCCAAGGACTTGTTTTCGTCCTCGACGCAGACATCGTAGCGAGGATCGCGTACCAATTAATTTAACCAAAAGAAAAGGATTCTTCTCGTTCCCGTCACGCTCCAATTATTCCGACTCTTCGGCTCTCGAAGCTCGGACAGGCCTGACCAAACGAACAAAATTGCTTCCCGCAAACAAGATCGTTCGGCATTCACGGCACTCGTATCTTCATCCGTTTGACGAATAACCGGGCCAGTCGAGCAAGGTTACCACCCCGTCGTTAATCAGCGAACGGTGTCGCCTCATTAGCCGCGGTATAATTGCGAAATTTGTCAAGGTATCTCTGCGAGGCTGAAAAAGTTGAGCCCCATGGATAACGGAAAAAACAAAACGGCGGCATTGACAAAAGCTTGGACGGGGGTCGTAGGTCGTCGCGGAGACGAAATTCTTGCATTATCAAGGTGAAACACTGGCGAACGTGACTTTCGACCGAGCTGTTGGCCGCGTCACGCACGAGCGGCCATGATAACCGACGACAATGGATGTTCTCGGAAGCATCGGTCCTGGCTGGAGAGTTATAGAAGTCCTGCTTCCTCCGCCGGAGCGCGTCCAGCAAAAAATGATTAAGGATACCCATCGACATTCCTGGACGCAGAGCGGAACGCGCGGCAGATATAGTCCGATATCGTAAAATAAATCGAGCTTAAACGATATCGACGAAACGGAGACAGCCAAAGAGACTCTCCCTTGTCGGCTCGGAGGGAAAGGGCCGAATACTCGATTCGATCCGAACGGGAATTCAACGAGAACGAATTTCGTCGATAGGCTTCGACCTTTTTATTTTCGCACCCGCTTGCTCGAGCGGACGCTGATGCTAGCGTAATTTGTTTTACTCAATTTCATCTGGTCGCTCGGAAATTATTTACACTGGTTAATCGACAATTTCACGCGCAATTACGTTTTAATTTTAAATCATCGCCGTTCGACGCGGAGACTCGCGTTCGATCCCTTGACGTCCGTACCCGTTCGCTGGACTCGCGAGGCAGCCGAGTCCGAAGTCACGGTGGCTGGAATTTTAAACCGACGAACATTTTGGGGAGTAGTTTATTCGCAGAGGTGAACTGATTCGAGAAGCTTAAACCTTGAACGAGTTTCGGTGCGTCTAAAATTATTATAAAATGTTGTTTATGTTATGAAACAAAGCTTCTTCACTAGAATCCTGATCGGTGGACCACAACACTTCTGAGCGGCCAATTAAAGCATGGGATGCTTTATGGGAAGAGAGCATGTTTGCATGTTCGATTATCACCGTAAGAACGCAATTTCTACCGGATGCAACAACAACCTTATCTATCTGTCTATTTCAATGTTATTCACGATTCAACCAGCGAGGTCGCGCGTAGATTCAACGTACACCGCGAAATGACTATGCGGTAAGGACGTTTTTTTACGTTTTTAAACGCGGAGCGAAGCGGCGCGGCGTGAAACAGGAATGCGAAGAGGAGCGACGTTACACTTCCAGCAGAAGTTCCCTCCCTGGTAACCAGTTCCGATGTCGACATTGGTGCAGGAAGAAACGGCGAAAAAGGTAGGAACGATCGTATCAGCGGAACGAGTAATCGCTTCGCTGGATGAAGAGAGAGAAAGAGAGGGAAAAAAGAAACTTTGCTACACAGTCAGCTGAGATATTACCGTCCATAGAATCCATTATGCCGGGCAACGATCGCGTCTCGTTTCCACGCTTTTTCTTCGACAGGCTCGTTCAAGTTTATCGGCCTATCGGCTGATAGAAATAGAGCGACGGGCTTTGAGCAGTTTTTTACTCGGTTCGTCCACTTGAGCTCGCGGTAAACCGTTGGGAAACCCAGAGACAAGAACCTCTGTCCGACGATGAAAAATGTTCGTTACAAGCATTCGCGAGATCCATCGCGATGTATCGATATACAAACGAGGGGCTTCACCGAAAGGTTCACCGAAACGACGTTGATAATTTACAGTACCGCGGAGAGGATATTTCCAATCGTGCCTATAGAGCTTTATATGTAAATCGGATCAGCAGGGGGTGGAAGAACCCAAACGTAATCGAGCCTTCCCTCGGACCCGTTTCAATGGACTTCATCGAGAACGCCTAGGTTTTTAATTTTCCTGGCAGATGTTTTATGGAAAAAGATCGAGGCAGGTCTTCCACCTTCTCGCCTACTGATTCCGCATAATATAACGAGCGAGTTCATTATCGGTCGCAGCCGTGGTCGCTGCAAAGTCGACCTGATTTATAGCTAGAAATTATGATACTTTCCAAGGGTATGTCTCAACGTTTAATCACGACGAAGAAGAAAATAATGTTGGGATGCCTGCTCTACGAACGAAGAACACTACTATATTTCATTCTGTAATTAAAACTCTAATTTTAATTGAACCAGCGATAGACAGACATCTGTTAACCTTTTATTCGTGGTTGAAAGTGTTTCTCCAGCCAAGAATTTTACCCATTCGACACCCTCCGACTCGACGAGTCGAGGTCAAGAAACATTACCTCGTCGATGCAGGTATGTACGCCCAGAGAGAAACGCGAGGACGAAAGTGGAGGACGTTATCGCGACAGCGAGAAAGTATCGGTTTCCACGCCAGCCGGAAGCGTATCGCTCGATAAAGCATGCATTGCGTGCGGTCTCGAGCGCGCCGGAACTCCGTGCGCGTTTCACCCGTGGGGATAAAGGAGAGATACGCGTAGGTGAGGTAAATTAAAGCCGTAAATCGAGTCCTGGCTACGCGAAACTGCTTCGGCCCGCGGCCGACTCGCCGTGACGAAATCGAGCCGCGTACGCGCGAATAGAAAAACTTTATTCGATTCACCTGTCCGTCGAGGTGGAAACGACTCTCGCGTGCCGCGACAGGGGTTGGTTCTCCTTGCAAAGCATGGAATGAAAAAACTAAACTTTTTATTTCAAATCGCGATATCTACCGCAAAATGGCTCTTGACTTGTTACTTTGACTCGATAGTTTCACACCACATAAACCAAGGGATTATGTCCACCCAGAATGTATTACTTTAATCGTTATTTATGAATATCCAATCGTGCCAGACTCTCGCTCGAATATAGGCCAGAAATTACTAGATCCCATCGAGCCCGCTCATGTTTATCGTAATATCCCCATTTTCGTTGGTGGGTGCTCATTTTTTTTCATCTCCTCCAGAACGGTCCGCGGGACGGATCGTTACGATCTCCGGCGATGCTGGCCGGATCCCTCGCAAATATGAATTATTAAATTTGGACAAAGGTTCACGCCTCGACGATGTACTCCCAGACCAGCGAGGTCCGTAATAAGACAACCGAATGCACCGGACTCCCTGTAATCAAGCGCAATCTCGGCGACTGGTTATTTACACCTCGAGACTCGTGAAACCCGTGCAACAGGGCCACCACAATGAGCTGCGTCTGTAAAAATCGTAAACACCGTGTAAGCGGCGCGAGGCCGTGAGTTCCGTCGTGACCTAACCGCCGCCGCGGAGGAATTACTTTTATCAACTTATATCGAGTATATCTCGACCGAGCCAAGAGAAAGAATTGAGATGAGAAGAACAAGGGACTGACGTTGCTCCGTTTGCGTCCTGAACGCGTCGGCTACGTTCGTCGAGGTCGTAACAAATCGGGTGAAATTAGAGGAACGCTTAAAGTGCTTCACCACCTTGTCGACCCAAATTTTCAGACTTTTTCAAGAATTTTTATTGAACGAGCACGCCCGTTAGGCAACATGTTAATGTTTTCGCGAGGTCGAGGGACGAGTTATTTAAAACACTCCAGTTCCGTCGTAAAAATCGAAACAGATTTTTTGGTATATCCGCGAGATCATTCGTTTAGGAAGAAGTTAGCAGTTTTTTGCTGCGTTTCTACACGGTGTAGTATACACGTGTATTCGTTAATCTTCCTGTGATCGTAATTTGCCGCGATTCGGACACGTTCAAAGGATTTTTCACCGCATTGTCTTCGTTGCAGTTTCCGTTCTCATTGTTGTAATTTCAACAGACGGTCGCACTTATGATTCCGCGCGACGCGTCGTTCCGTAACTCTCCACGAGCATCTCCAACCGGTTTTTCGAGACAAAGAAAGGCTTGGTGTCGCGGGAGCTCCAAGTCTGAGAGTATATCTCGTCGTTAAAGGAACAATGGTCGAGAAGCGTGGCGATTCAATGGATCGGCTCTTACGTGTTAATCGAGATTTACATCGTGACCGAGTAATAACACTGCTTGATCCTGAACGGAGTAGCGTTGATACCTCTCGGGTTTCAACCATGAGTCTTCAAGACGACGGACGAACAAAATTTTAGTTTTGATAAAAATACGTTAAGATAAAAGACGTTAAGAGGACAGGCCAGTCAAACTACTCCAAAATAATGGAATTAATGCCGAGGAAACGAGTCGCGATTAAGTTGGACGTTTCATTTGTCATCTATAATCTCGTATAAAATCTCGCCAGTATCTGGTTTCGCGGGACGAAGTTTCCGTGCGCGATTAAGTTGAACGTTCCTTGTGAGACGCGAAATTCGGGACTCGACCGCGAGCAGCGAAATTTCGAAATTTCGCGCGGACAAACTTTATTCTATCCGAGGCGTGAGGTTCTCGAGTATGATAAATCGAGGAATTAATACTGCAGCGCGAAGTTTCCGAATCTGATAGATCCCGAGTTTAATCCGAAGACTGGGAGCTTCGAAATCTCCTTCGGCGTGTATTTCCCACCCTGGAAATTTCAAATAAAAGGAATGGCAGAATGTCTTGTATATATGTATTTCATAAATAAAAATGACTACCCTCCGATAGATAAAGTAATTACTGGTCGAATATGATCTAATAAAAAATGTTCTGTGAACATTAAAAAAAAAAAAAAAAAAAATATTTGCTGGCCCTCTACCCTTTCTCTGATTGCACCGCTGAATTCGGTTGCGGGTAACTGCCATTCCAGAGATTCGTGGCAATCGCGATCACGGATCGGACAGGCCAGAGGTCGAAACATTTGTATCCGCGAATTACAAACTTTTAAATTACCGAGCCAGGTCGGCGTACAATCCGAGCCTGGCCATGTAATCTGTTCGGCTTGTCGAAGATCGGTTAGTTGTTGGATGAGAAAGAGGGAAAAAGTTTGAAAAAAGTTTGCTGGCTCGGAGGTACCAGTCAGTCCTAGTAGTCGGCCAATCTGTCTGCCCGGAGCCCAGAGCATTTTTTCTTTTCCCTAACCCGATCCTTCTCCGGACAGCCAAACTTTCCTACATCCACTCTCAGTGCCAGTCTCTGCCTCTCCGTCTCTTTTTCCGCGTACGCTTCAATCTTCGATTAAATTCAATTATACGAAGCCGCTGCAGCCAACTCCGATACAGTTCTGCGTCCTTCCTCGTCTTCCTTTTCGGCGTATCGGTGAACGTAAAGAATTTCTTCGCTTGTTTACGGAACTTTCATCGAGTTTCATCCCATGACCCGCTTAACGCGTTTGTGTTCAGTCTATTTAGGACGCCATACGCAAACAGCTAACTCGTCTTAATTTATTATCTTCCCCAAAACCTTCTTGGTTGGTTTATTTTTCTGCACTGTCTACACTTGTTACTATTTTTTTATAAAACATATTCGCATACACTTTTCAATCTATTTTCCCCCCATTAAGGATGCCGGTAGCCCGGTAAGGACCAATGTGCCTACTAGGAGCTCGGATACCTCGGGTTCGCCAAACCCGTACTGGAACTGTGATCCGTCACAGTTGCAGCCCCTGAGGATCGCCAAAGTCTGCGTAAATTTTTTTGGAAATCACGTCTAAAATGTCATAACTAGACGTCGAGTCACTTCCCGTCGTCGTTGCAGACAAACATCCCACGCACAGTATTAAAATTAATCTGTCCGGAGTTTATCCCGAGTCGAAACTCGGAATCCGTTATTAGCAGTATATCGTCGGCGGCGTTATCGCGCTAGTATTTGTCGAGGAACGGATCAACGGTACGGCACGTTGTAAACGTCTTCGACAAACACGCCACCAGATAGCAGCAGCAGGTTTCCTTGGTTTGCTCGGGCACGAACGTTGCTTGACGGAACTTCCAAGCCCGGAGATCCGCAACTTTCCGCGGGAACCACGACACGACTTCTGCCCGGAGTCGACTGCTCCGTTCAAACTGTCTAAGTTACGAGCTCGATCCGCGAATTCCGCCCCCGTTTCTCGAATAATTATAGTCCTAGGAAAGTGAGCTCCGCTCCGCACGGGGAACTTCGCAGCCCCGATATCGCGCACAGTTGTCGCGCGTATCGCGATCGTCTAATATTTCCCGACCAAATTATTCTTTCCCAACTGACACGTCCACGGTTATTCGTTTATGCATTTAACCCTTTCGACTCGACTCTCTTCTACTTGGATTCTATCTGTCTCCCGCTTAGAAATTAATCGTATTAAATTAGGGTTGGCTATAAATTTAAGGCCCTACTTGGATAAGAAAGAATAATTTGCTCCAGCGCGGATGATGTTCATTTTTTTTCGTATTTGTTTTCTAGTAATAATTCACGGTACAACTATTCATTGAACTTAAAAAGTGTCCATATATTTTTAAACGAGGGTGTATATGTGCCACGAGGGTCGAAAGGATTAAATGGGTGGTAACAGACACGAACGTATTGTTACTCTCTAAAATAGCAAATAACGTAACGTAGACTTTCAACAATACCGATTGTTTTTCCGAAACGTTTTATCAAAAACACATACTTGGAATTTGGCCGCAGGGAAAATAACGTTACTCTGGTAGAAAAATACTCCATCATCGATAATAAAATCCACCATAGAAGAGAGCGCGCCGCGTTGAAAATTACAAAGAATAACTGTGTCCTTTGAAACACGCGACTTTTTTCATAAAACAGAGACGCTCGTCGCGACGTCGAGGTTAAACGCGCAAACAGTCGAGTTGACGTGACGTCGCACGAATTCGTCTTCAGCCTCGTTTCGATCTTCAGCCCTGTCCTCGTCCCAGTTTAAAATCGCGCGACGCAGCACATATTTGGGTTTCGTCATCGGACCGAGACACCCGACGTGGAATCTCTTGGATTTAATTGTACCTGAGCGGAGAACTGCCAGCGTTGCACATCCTTTCGGAGCGTGCCGTGGCTTACGAACTGCTGACTTCCCGAACCGCCTTGGAGTCCAACCTTTTGCTTCTCAATAATTAATCCCGCCCGTTGGCTCGCTCTCGATTATCTTCCCGGTGCCAACCAGAATCGGATCGATTCCCCCGTTACGTAACTAGAAGGAACGTCGCGGAACCTCGACGAGTCGGTTTCAAGTGGAACTGCAGCTTTACTTTGCGAAGCATACTTTCAATATTTGGGAAAAAATTGAAAAATCGTGGTACGTTGGAGGATCGCTTGCTCGAACAATCGCTCGATAAAATGACTATGGAAAGTTCTCGTTCCATTTTTTATTTCGGATACCACTTTGATATTCCTCCTTTAAAATTGTATACAATCCATCGCCGATTTGTCAAAAATCGAACGCGTTTGAGCTGGTTGCGGTACAGAAATGCTTGATCGATGTTCCTTCGAATGCGTCGAGTAATCGCACGAGTAGTAGACGCGTAAACGGTGGTTGAAAGATGGCGAGCAACGAGGAGATTTTCTAAAATGTAATCCGAGCCAGGCGTGGCCTAATGATCGGCGCGGAGGAATTTACGAGCCGACAGGATAATAACTTCGTCCCGATTACGATGAGGGACGACAAAGGATCGTCGGCAGAGTATCGATAATCGGCTGGTCTCGCTGACAGAGGCGATGCGCTCGCCTGCAAAAATCGGAAGCTCCTGCGGCCGTGTGCAACGCGTCGATCGCGTTTCTATCCCGTGAAATCGTCGAACAATTTTCGTGTCGCAAATTTCTGTTCAACGGGTCCGAGAAATTAACGACGAGAAGCGTATTTTCAACCGCGAGTTGTCGCCGTCGGCCAACGAGGCGATCTTGTTGTCAACCAAGCGAGGAATAATACTCGTTTTCAATGTCGAAAAGCCCACTCTTCCTCGCGCTCATCGAAACCGTGAGCTTCGAGACCTTCGCGTCGATCCGCCCTCGGGCAAAGAATTTGTAATTCTCGATTGATTCCTCTTACATCCTTTACACGAGGGAACTTGACCTTTGCGTACCGTTTAAATAAGTGTTAGATTGGCAAGGGAGTGTCCTTTGAACGATTTTCAGTTTTTTATTTTCCGAGAAAGATATCCTACGTGTAATCAGCCCACGATATACCACTCCTCGCGAGGGTCTGCGGTCCTTTTATGACGAGATGATCAGATCCAACGCGGTCTAGGTACGGTAGATGTGACAAGGGAAATCGATCTTACGCAACGGTCGCATCGACGTGCAGATTTCCACGAGTGGGTAACGGCCCCGAATAAATCGGGCACGTATCGAATTAATATTCAAGATAGGCATCGAAGCGGCGCGCGTCTCTCTAAAATATTTTCCCCGTAAACGTTGTAATTCTCCGATGTAAAATGCAACGTTGAACACGCCCCGTTATCGATTTCGTGTATTCGGGCAAGCGGAATATGCGTTTCGTGCGTCACGCGGCAGGGTAGGGAAATGTCTTTTTTTCCGGTCATTCGGTTATCTTTGGTATTTCTTGAAATTTGCTGGAAACAATTTTATGTTTTCATCGAAAACAAACATGGGTGGTTTCGAATACCGAAATCATTTCCATGTCTCTGTAAAAGGCACTCCTCGGTTTCAAGCCTGTGACGAGAGGAAGCGTGTTACTGTACTTGTGGAGAAATATCTGTAAGGCAGACAATCGGAGTCGATTCTCCGGATGCTGGATGCGCGATTAACGATTCCCAAAGGGCCTTGGAATAGGATCGCTCGGTGGAAACAGGATCGACAACAGTGCTCTGTTCGAGGCAACCTCGAACGAAGCGATCGCGATCGAGATAGCGGAGACGAGGGTAGAAGAGAGTACACCTGTTCTTTGATTCGGGAACTAGTTATTTCTTGAAATGGGTTCTTCGAATCGCAGGGTAAAGGAACTTCGCAACTTCTATACGCATTCACCGATCCTCCATTTTTCGCGCACTTAGTCGCAACGAGCGATTAAACGACCCTTCTCGCTCGACACGAATGCCATTGGACTGTTAATGCGCGGTTTATCGGTACTCCTGGTCCCTTCGTTTACGTAAATTTTTTTCATCGCCCGCAAAAATAATTGCAAAAGAAACAACTGTTCCAGATTTCCATTAAACTGCAGCACAACGAGTCGTTTCGAATGCTTCAATTGTTGACGTCGCGCGTATTGTGTTTCTCTCGCGCGACCCGGTCGGATCGTAATTATTGCGCTGTTGAAACATTTTACAGAGGAAATTGCTAAATTACATAGACCCGTGCCGAGTGTACATTTAACCCACTTTCCCGAACCGAGGGACTGCTTCCTCGTGCACGATCACACCGTCGACGTTCGCCCTCGAAAAATACCGAATACACGGACTATACCCGGTGACACGGTTTCGTTACAAGTCCCAAGCCCTATTTCCCTTTCTCATTCTCGATACAATGCAACAAATAGGTTATTGTTCGTTAAATACGTATCAATTAACTTGTATTAACACTTTAATGGTCACTCACACATCACGTGTGATAGCCGCAACAACTGTTAGTGTGTTAGTTCCTGTCAGTTCCTATATGTATACCAGTAACGGCGAGAACACGTATCAAAATTCAATTTCAAAACGCCAAGATACAAATTTAACGAGTAATTCAATTTCTGTAAACTTCTCCTCGAGAATCGACGTTTTCGTTTCTCCTTTTTCCTGAAAAAGGCTCGTTATGTTTTACTCGAGTTTTTAGCGAACCCTTCCTCGAGATGAAGCGACGAGGACGGGACAAAAAGGCATATTACACTCGTTGAGCGATATTTTAGGACGGGGAGATGGAGAAGCTAATTAAGAACGACGCGAAAAATTGAATACGGAAAAGTTCGTCGAACGTCTCTTCTCATCTGCTAATTAGCTGCTGCCCGACAACGGTGTGTCGAAAATCGAGACACTGCGTCAATTATCCGTGTTATTTGTCGATATCTGCGAACTGTTAATCGTAATAATTTAACAACGGAATGGAGGTTCTATTTGATACTTGGAGTAATATACGATAATAATGATACCGTAAATAAATATTCATAGTCGAATGTAAAATCGTGATGCCTATCTGTAATGATGTTCATTATGGATGTTGGAATATTTACTACAATTCAACCTCTTATTTTACCACAAAAGTAAGTGTACTATCAATATCTATAATAATATGTACAATAATATGTACTATCAGAATGTATATCGCACCTTTGCTCCATTTAAGCAAAGCTTCTAGATCCGGCCCTATTACAAGGGACATATAGAATAATGGTACGTTTATCGGTAAGCCTCGTAACGAGACGTTTGAGAGGAGATAGAGGAAGAGAACGAGTTGCTCTGCCACGAATTATTCGATTAACCGAGTTCGATGAGGCGTCGAGAATGAGGTACTTCGCTCGATAAGGAGGGAGCAGGTCGCGAAAAGCTATCGGACAAGCTCGTGACAATTTCTCTTCGAGCGATAATCGAGGGCGTCGGTTATTATTTAACGCGGCAGGCTTAACTCGATTCCGAGACCGAGCCCCCCATCCAGTAGCCGAGAGAAAATTTCCCCTGCGCTCAACTAATTCATTCAAATTGCTTTCCCACGTCGTTCCCATTTTTCTTTTTAATGTCCGAGGACCACTGAACTGCAGCCTATCCTTTCCCGAGGAGCGACGATCATATCTACTAGCCTTCTCTTCGTTTTTGCTTCATCAAGACCGTACCCCGGAAGCTCCGTTTCACTCGAGTCTCTTCCGTCGCGAGGACGTACATACTTGGACTTTTTCCTACAGATGAAGCTTGAGACAACAACGTCGGAGGATAAACTCGTGGATCGCGCGGACAGCTTTTCACCCGATGGCGAAGATGCGCCTCGACGATAAAAAGAGCAACGGTTGATCGGAGAAGGGGGAAGACTCGACACTTACCGCTTGTGAACCGACCTCGAAGGGAACGTAACGTGGGCGTAATAATATGCGTTCATTTGAAAGCTGAAATGCGCCTGGCCGTGGATGAAAGGAAAAGCCGAACCAGCCGGAGCCGCAGACGATAGGGCGAGAGCCCGGGCCGCGATCATGCGAACGGAATAATTGCGCGTCGGGTATTCGCGTGCACGAACGACAGGACGACGGTAATTGTTCTCGCCAACTAATTAATTAATAGCTACCTGGTGGGCTGATTAAACGAACGGAATCGTGGGAACAAATTTTCGTATCATCGTCGGATGAATTTCACGACTTTTCCCTCGAAATTCATTCACGACCCACTCGAGGAGACGCGAGATCTCCGTTGCTCCCCTTCGAAGAATTCGGCTGGCTGCTCGATCGTCGGAACCATCGGTTCTTTTGCTCCGAAGTAGTTTACGGGACGAGGATCGGCGATTGGTCGACGGGCGCGGGCTCGAGAGACAGGAATCTCGATCCACTGGGCGAAATTACCGCCGGCTAAACATCCTCCTCTCTCTCTCGGCATACAAAAGTGTTAACTGGCCCGGGCATCCTTCACCAGGCGCATCATTTTTACACACTGGGCCCGCCATGCGTCGAGCAACCGATCGCGGGGATGCCGACACCGATGGCTTCTAGCGCGGCAAATTATTAACAATCAGGCAGGTGTTTGCGCGGTTCGCAAGATTTGCTAACGAGCCAGCATTTTCGAGGTGCCGACTCGAGGCATATAATTATATGCTCGCCTCCCTGTGCGTATGCGTGTCCCGAGACAGCGGGTTATCTACAGGGTGTTCTAATTACGCACGATCGACGAGCGGTTACGGTGGTCGGGAACGATCGATGTAAAGTTTGCCAACGCGTCTGCGTTCCCTTGGACACGGGACGAATCGGCAGACCGTGTAAAAAGGTTTTGCGTTAACGTTCGCATCGATACACCGCGCGGATCCGAGGCCACGTTCCGCGTTATTCGAGCATCGAAAACTTCGTACGCTTCTTACAGACTTTACGATGTGGGTTGCCTCGTTGTTCGACCTTTACGATGCTTCCGTGGACAACGCGCCTCCCCGTAAAAATATTTCTAACGATTTCTTGGCATCGCGGCTAAATTTAAAACGCTACGCAGCTTTAACTGATCCCAAAGAAGAGATTTCGAATTGAAACCTTATTTTTATCAAAATAAAATGTAGCCTATGTTACTAAGGGATAGTATAGATGTTTATTACTGAACAAATGTTTAGAATCAGATCAAATTTTAACTCTTTATAATATTAGTAGAGAGAGACGAGTTACAAGAGGAACAAGCATGCACCGATCGACGAAACGGCATCACACCGCAGAGCTTTTCAGCAAACATCGGGAAGACATTCGAATGCTTCCTCTATTAGCTCTTCTAAAACAATTTGCAGTACGGGGAACCGATGCGGTGTTCTACGTTTAAAGGGGCACCGAAGCAGTGTCTATCGGCTCGGTAAATTGTTCCTCGTTACAGGCGTCGTTACCGCCAAGATTCTACGCCGTTGGCTGCAACGTGTCAGGCATCTTCGTGGCCTCGAAACGCTGCGGACCGACACGACCGAACACAGTTGCATCCGCGATTCTCTCGAATATTTGCCATCGATTACCGACCATACAGTTTAGAAACGATGTTCGAGTGTGGCAGCAGAATGCTGGACCAGCTTTCTCTCTCGTAAGCCATATCTACAAGCTTCTGGCTCAAATCAGTTTCAAGGTAATAAACGTTAACATCTTCACGCTCTAACTCGAGTGTACAACCAACATTCAAACCAAAATTTAAAGAAATAAAACTATTTGAGAAAAATAAAAAGAAGATGCATCTTTTTTAATTTTAGGAGACTAGAATTTCGAGACTCGACTACTCTGGAATTGTTTCTGCGAGCACTTGGAACTAGACGGATCTCGATTGGTGTCGCAGGTGCGCACGTGTGTACGCTGGAAATGAAACGAGAACGGGCACGTAGCCTCTGTCTCGCGTCGTCTAATTTCACCACCCTGTATACCGGACGACCGATCGGCTGCGGCGTGAAACCGGTGGGTATGATTACCCACTTTAGTTAACGATCTTCGCAGCCCCGTGGCGGTTCCGAAAGGTCAGAAAGAAAACCGCAAGAAAGAGCGAAGAACAGGACGGAACGGCGGACCTCGAGGCTCGCATCCGGCGTGCCTCCGTGCCGTGTACGACCGACGATGATTTCCAGTACGTATACACGGTGGAAAATATACAGAGAACATGTTGGAATATAGACTCGAATAGCAACGACGATTTTGAAGTTTTCAAATTAAAATTGATTTAGAATAATTAGAAGTATTTAGTACTATTTCTATATTTCTTTTTCTGTACGATCTCAACTACAAATGCTGATTCTCCTCGATTCGAACATGTTTGCTATGGATATTTTTGCGATAACAGAGGGCTGTATTCGAGATTGTTTACTCTCGATAGACGTAAGAGGGCGGCGTTGTCTTCCTAACTTGCGGATATCACGAATACAGCTTTGGAGTGGAATCGAACTACTCGAGTTCTCGTTTGCGAGAGTCGCTCGTGTCTTTGTGGGTTTCCAGAACGGTAGAAGAGCGATGCGACGAACGAAGGTCTGGAAAATGGTACCTCGATGCCCGATTCGAGTTACGATAACGTAGAAGAAGTTTCGCGAAATGTTTGCTCGAAAGGAAAATATTTGACTAGATAGTAGGGATTCCTGCGCTACACTGACACCACCGAAAAGCAGGATATTTTCGCTGCGCGATGAACCATGATTCGGTTGCAAATCATAATATTTGCCTCTACCATCCAAGGACCTCCCCCTGAGAGATTTTGTCGCATCGCAAAACCTAGTGGTGATTTGGAGAAGAAGATGTTTGCTGCTCCACACTGTATTTCACTTTTAAATAGGTCGATGAAGGTTTAAAGAAATACAGGACAATATACGAAGTTCGTTCGCGATTCTAGGTTGTTTAGAAATAAATGAGCAACAAATGGTAAATATACCGTGTCAAATCATCCATCTGTGTGCACTTCTGTGAAGAAAAAGAACGCGCGAACGTCACAAGAATTAAAAGCAGTCCGAAGCCCGTGGCACGTCCTGACGGTGACGGTACCCAGGGCGAAGACTTTCATTTCGTTCTCTGTTTCACTTCAAGTCTCGCTTACAAGAGTACGAATTACTCGCTGGAAACATCACACCGGTTCTTTAAACTTCTCGTTCTGCCATTCCTATCGTTCGTCTTCGCGGTCGTTTCCCCGATTCGGCCTTTTTTCTTTCACGAGCACTTGCCACCTAGTTCGCAACGCGGTACAAAGACTCTCCGGTTGCGGCTAAGTTGCGGTAAAAATTTCAGGCGTGAGTTTCCGCTGTAAGTATGCAAAAAAGTTCCCTGGGGCTTGAACTTTGAAGTCTTCGGCAGCCCGAAGATACTCCTGCATCACGACGGTAAATATTCAAACTTGTGGCATGCTTTTCGCGCGCTCGAAAGCGAAAACTGGCAGCTGAAAGTTGAGTGCTAACACTTACGCTCGTTCGCGTTTTGACATTGAACGACAAGTCGAAGGAGATACGATCTTCGAGTCCATGATGTCTCTCTCGGGATGAGATCGATTTAACTCTTTCTATATATGAAAATTTAAGTATTTCTCTTTCTTCAAATCGCAAACAAATCTACAGTACCTTCCAGAGAAGAATAACACTTGGTAGTTAACGATATGCGATTAATTCAATTGTGATTCGTTACCGTGGTTAAAATTTGCCCAATACTGTCCGTAGCGCGCTCAAATCGACGGAGAACGGGAAGTTAAACGCGAGAGACGACGCGGACCGGAAATTCGACATGCAAATCGAATTTTAAGCAAACCGGCCGCGCTCTTTGCAAATATTTGTGTTCCAGTAAATAAGCCGGCAAGCTGGAAGCACGGGATTTGCTCGAGCAACGATTCGTTCTGAACGCAATTTTATCGTCGTCTGCATAGCTTCATTATCTCGGCTATTCGAAAATGATCGCGAATGGAAGCACGGTACATCACCCGAGGAGGAAATTCGCGGAGCGAAGCGCCGCGGAGAAAAGAACTCCGTGCAATTGGAAGGTGACATTTCGAAGCTTTTCCCCAAGAAAATGAACGAACCAAGATAGCGGTGGGTGGTGACCCTAGTACGAGCAGCAAGATGAAAAACTTCCAAGTCTCGTAAGATTTCATCCAGCGCCAGCTTACTTTTTTATTGCACGACTGTTCCCAAAGGAGAGAAGTTTCGACGATAAAGAAAAACTCAGCACTTTCGATCGCGACGCGTGGAAAATTTGAAGGTCACCTTCGTCGAAAGGGTGTGCGCGTGCGTTATGGGACATTGCACGAAGTATTCGGGCACGAGACAGTGGTAAATCCATGGTCGCTTTAGAGCTTCTAGTCTGACCTGTTCTCAAGGGACAGAGCTGAGAATAGCTAATCTTTTTCACATTTACGTTGATGGAAAGATACTGTTGAGGGCTGGTGCACCCTTATATTCAAATTTGACGAAAACTAATGCGTAAAACGCACGGTGCGAGCAGCAAGACGACTCGTTTCTGCAAACTTACGCTTTCCGACTTCTCGGTGGCCAACCTCGTCTGCTCTGGCGCGTTTCCTCGATGACGTATCGCTGGCAGCGCGTAAAACGTGGAAGTAGACGGGACTCGCGCCTCGTGTGCGCGCGACATAACTACGCTCGATCTCCGTCGTATTTCAGCAAGCGTGCGTGCACCCGTGCGACAGCCAGTATGCAAAACGCGTGCACGCTCGTAAGCGTGAAATTACACGCCGTACGAGTAACCCCCTGGTGCAGCGAAACGCGGGACGGGGGAAGGTTGTAAAACGCGGAGAGAACGGTAGCATGGCTCGCAGTCGCTTCGCGATCAACCAGCTAGGGCACGAGCCGAAAACCCTTACGTTGGAATTTGACAAATGGATGCACCGGCACAATTAGCGTAATAAAGTGGCTGGATGCACTGTGGGAATCGCGTATTCACGCGTGCCAACATAGCGACGGTACTGTGATCGACCCTTATTTTACATCCAGTGGCGTTCACGGTGGATTATCGCCGAAGGGACATTCCACGTCGAATCGATCACATTTCATGGTAGATGACAGATGAGATTTTGGAGGAATTTTGAGATTCTTGTAACCCACTATTATTTCGAGTTAACGTCTGCTCACAAATGTAAGCGTCTACAATCGTAACCAAGGAGAAAACCTCTAATCAAAACCTACCCAACGCAACTCCTATCTTCTCAGCCGATGCCTACGCTATCTTAAAAGCTCTAAAATTCATTACAACTAGCACCATCAAAGCAACACATCATATATTCGCGTTCCATGAGTGGCATCTCCAGCCTGGCCCATATAAACATGACAAGTACAGAATAATAAATTCGATACAGTAAAATAAAGTACAAGACAGAATATTCCAGCATCACACAGCATAATATTACAAAATGACTTCAGTTATCGCCTATTCGTCACTCCGAGAACCTTCCGCTGATTCAGGTGACTCTGATACGACAAAATGAAGACTTTGAATGATAAACGGTGTTCGACTTACGTACCGTATCCGGATCCTGGGCGCACGCTCTCCGCGTGCATTTATTAGACGAGATTTATGCCGTTAAAGGACGGAATCGGTAAACCGATCGCAAATACCATTCCCAAAGCGACGTAGAGGAGTTTCAATAGGGGCTTCCGAGGAAAGCCTCGGTTCGATCTTGCTTTTTGCTCCTCGCCTTTGCGTTCTTAATATTTCATGGGGCTGCGTTGTCGCGCGAGCATTTACATCGAATACCTTGGACCGCGTTCGCTCCAAGAAAAACTCGGACAGCTACATTTTTACCAGACGCCGCGAACCCGTCGATTCGCTGAATCGCGTTTGCCGAACAATGTTATCGCGTTTCCGTTCATCCGTGGAGAGAATGCGAGATTCATGGCGCGCTGCCACATCTTCCTGACCACGGTCACGCATTGTTAACGAAAGAAATTCTACGAGAAAATGGCGTCCGATGGCAGCGCGTCAATTAAGCTTTCTTGCTTTATTTTTTAACTGTGGCCAGACCATGCAGATCTACTTCACTTTTTTTCTAGAGTATTTGCTCTACTACTTGCCAAACATCACCGTTTGGTGACACTTGGTTGCTATTCTTTACAAATCATATTTGCCGATTTTTTTTCTCTCTTGTCTACCAAGTTTCGTAAAAATCAACGTGTTACAGTTGGATGATATTCCCTGCTTTGTTGCTTCTTATTATTCCTTTATCTCGGTCAAAGAGGCTCGTGCAAAATTCTATTCTCACCTAGCTTATATTACAATTAAACATTCTATTTGAAAGTAGTCGTATAATCAAGCCTTCCGTGTGAATGTCCATCCATACACGATCCCGTCGTTTCATCGAGGCTCAGCTTTTTCCGTTGCTGGCGCGCCCGGTAACTAATCGCACGGAGCTCGAACGTTTCGTATAATTTCATCATTACATCCGACTTGACGGGTACGAGTGCGAGATAGATTCGACGGTAATAATTAAAGTCTTTCGGTTCAGTGGGCCGCGCTGTGGACCGAGCTACGCGAGCGGAGCGCGTTTTATTTTCGCCAGGGCAAAAAGTCGGGCGACACTGCGAAAAATCGACTATAATTCTCTGTAATATTTGTCACCGGATTTTTTTGCCGGTTCGATGTATAACGGGACGCGAAATAAACTGAGATTAACGATACCGTTCGAAAACGGTTCTGGCGTTGACGAGATTTCCTCTCTTTCTAAAAAATTGTTACTTTATTGCTTCATGCACTCCGCATAGGTAAAATTGTATGGATCGTCCTCGTGAAAAGGTTTCTTTCATTATTGTAAATTTCGGATGTTAGAAATATGGGCAAGTTGAACAGCGATTTCCGTAGATAAATATGTATATCTCTTTAGCAAAAGCAATATAGTTTTACTCTCATGTTCAGTACTTGAATTGTTACGATTTACGTTCACGTGTAAATGTTTTACAAATATTCAATTTAGCCAGTGAAAGATTTTATACAGTTGCGAAAACTAGAAGGTACCAGTTCCTGGATGTTTCGTCAACCGATCAATGGCGGAGAAACGTTTGATAAGTCTGAACTCTGTCACAAGTTTGTCCGGAAACCGACTACCGTTTCCGACCCAACGAGAATTACAAGACACCCGTGCGATCGGATACACGAAAACTTCCGTCCTACAGAAAAATTACAAGCCACCGGGCTGGGCGTGAAAAAGATGAATCGCGGCGCGCGACGACCGCTGTTTTACATGCGATACGCCGATAGACTGCATCCACGGAGGAAATAACTCCGGTATATGGCGTCGATAAAAGTTTCGTGGCGGGCATGTTAATGTAATACCAACACGCTCACAATACCAGTCGCGAGCATTCCGTGCGTTGTGTGCAACGAAAGCATAAAGACGGCAGCGAGGGGTCGAAAAAAAATGAGGTATCTGAAATTGAGATTCTATAGCCAGATCAAAATCAACTGGCCGCGCCATGCTACTTCCTCGACTGTAAATCTCGACGGTCACGACTTCTGCTTTTACGCCATGATTGCTTCTCCCTGCGGAGAACGGAAAGCGTGCGTCAGCAGGTTTGCGCGAAGAATCGAGAGACAGGTCGGGAAGAGGGGCAGAGCCAATGAAAGAGAATACCGGGGGAGTTCCCAGAATGGCCTTGAGTAGCCAATTGATTTCGTCTCGACATAATATACTGGAATCGAACATTGCGTCTAATGACATTGGTCAATCGTGACAAAGACGGGTGGTTTCGCGGTGAAAAACATTTGCAAAATATGTAAATTCTTCTCTTCGATTAACCCTTAAATGGACGATTTTTGTTTCACGTTTTAAAAAAATATATTTGTGTAATAGACATGTATTACTGTCTAGGAAAAATAAGTAAAAAAATCTAGACATGAATTTACTATACTTTTCAAAATTCGTTCAGAAATAAGAACTAGTTGTCAAAATTACAAAAAAATAAAAGAAGGTCAATTTTATCTGTGATGTTTAGTATGTTGTTTAAAAACAACATTGTCCATTTAAGAGTTAACTATCCTTTCGTGTCATTTACCTTCTTAGATTAACAACACTACCAAGTCCTTCAATGAGAGTTAACCCCTTCCCGTTTCAAAGTTATAGTTACTATCATTCTTCTTATCATCTTATATGACTCCTGCATCGTTTTAATACTGTTTGAAGTATCTCTTACTTCTCGTCTAATGGGGCCCACTGGCCCCCCTCTAGCTCGGATACCTCGGGGTTGCTAAACCCGTACTGTAGCTACAACCACCGCTACAGCTCCTGAGGGTTTTTTGTATCGTCGTTGGTAATTATCGAAACACCCAGGAACGAGGGTCGTTCGAACCATTTTGCTCAGGGCGAGGAAAGAAATATTATTGTAATCGCGACGGCACGTGCACATTTCGTGCGAAGACACGCGGTGCAGCGATTTTCCGCGCGGCAAGCTGTTCCCTTGTACCGACTTTCTCTCATCGAGATGCACCGGAATAAAATGGAGAAAAGCAGTCGATTCCGCTCGACTCCGGTTGCACAGAGGGCGGCTATTATTACAGGCTTTTGGGTCCAATAACTCTTCAGCTCTCACTTGTTGCTGTAATCGTTGCACGAGGGGCATCGCGACGTTTCCCTTTTGAGAATTTTTCACCAGGCGAATCGAAGCTAGGGAGACTGGACAAAATTGAACAGGCCGACTCGATGAACATCGGGAGTAGGATTATCTAGGCATAACTAGAATTATTAGTGATATTTGGCGCTACCGAAAACAGTGTAATCGTCATTTCTTAAATAACATTTTATAATCGGCTTTTAGAAAGTCACAGATTACTATAGAAATAGATATAGTCGCTAAGTCGCTAAATCTTATAGGTCGATAAAGCGATCTATAAGAGTACTTGACGCGATTAGATTAATTTCAACGTTGGATCATTTTGGATCGTCATTAGCTACAGTCAAGTTAATTGAATTTGAAACGATTCGTGTAATTAAAATAATAATAAAAACTTTCGAGAAATGTGGAAACGAGAAACTCGAAAAACTGTGGAACAGGTTCGCTATTTTTATTACGGTTGAATGTTGACAGGTCCATTATAACGATTAATAAAGTCATCGCGCCAGGTGGTAGAAGTGCATTCGTTTTACCCCGAGAGAGCAGGTATTTATATTTTGCACAGTAATAGATCGAAACGATTACTGGAGGAACTCGAAGCAGCGCTGGTCGTTTCCATTTTCGCTTAAATATTTAATGCGGAGCGCTGATCAGCGTGACGGGAAAAATTACTTTTTCAAAGGGGCGGTTCCGAACACCATTTCATCCCCGTAAATGCCATCAAAATTCCACAGGAGCCAGCACTCGATATCCAGTCCTCGATATCGCGATTCCAACCATCCATACAAATCGGATTTTACCAAATTGGAGTACAATTTTCACGAGCGTAGAACTAGGTTCGTGGCGCATGTGCGATGGAGAGGGAAAAAGAGCAAGAGAGGAAGACGCGTTGCGGTCGGTTGCGGATGATGAAGCGAATCAACTAACAGTGGTGGCTTACGTGCGATGCAGCCCTAAACCATTGCCCAGGGAGCATTTCCTAGAAACGCGTTAGCAACGAAACGTCTGTGCTTAGAATTTTCAAGCGCGTTGAATTACATCCCCGTCACGGAATCAATGGTACCTGAAATACGTAAGCGTCGTCGACGTCGTTATTCCGTGCGCTAGCTCGCTCCAACGGTTAAACACCTCGTGGGAATTTTAATTTATTCCGTTCGTAGTTCAACGACGGAAGAAGGATAAATTGTTCGGGAACATTCAAAGATACATTTGCAGTGAAAATTGTCGCATCTAGGAGGAAAGTTAGTCTATATACAAGGGTAACGAAGTTTATAGATGAGAAGAACATAATTTTTTAGAATAATCAATAATTTATATCATAGTGTTGCACAGTATACATTTTAATTAGTCACTCTCGTCGTAGTTGGTTCTTGAGGGGTGGTCTCAGACGGTTCAGTGGTTGTGGGAGGTGGTTCTGGAGTGTTTGTTGATGGATCTGAAGTAGGTGGTTCTGAAGTAGTGGTCGTAGTTGGTTCTGGAGTAGTGGTCGAAGTGGCCGTAGTTGGTTTTGAAGTAGTGGTCGAAGTGGTCGAGGTTGGTTCTGGAGTAGTGGTCGAAGTGGCCGTAGTTGGTTCTGAAGTAGTGGTCGAAGTGGTCGAGGTTGGTTTTGAAGTGGTGGACTCGGTAGTCGAAGGTTGCTCTGTAGTTGTGGTTGTTGTTGATGTCGTGGTTGTTGTTGGTCTCGTGGTTGTTTTTCGTGTTGTCGTTGTGGGCCTAGCTGTCGTTGGTTTCTTCATGGGTGTAGAGTAAATGAGACATTTCATTACAACTCCTATACTTGGTCTTGAAACTCCTGATACGACTATGAAGTTCGACATAAGACCTCCTCTAACACGTTTGATACCCACTGCCCATGGATTTGGAGTCGTCACACTGACGAATGAAATGATAGAACCAGGAGGGGCCGTAGCACCACATAGACCTATTTGTGGTTTTCCAAAAATTCTTGGCTGTAAAAGCAAATGTATGCATTGTATGCGTCATTGTATGCCTAAAGTTGATTTTTTACGAGCAACTTATTAATCGCAATGCATTTCTTACCTTGATGACGACTCGATTTTCTATTAACTTGTCACCTGAAACGCGTTTTCCAAGAATTAAGTTGTTTCCCCATACGCAGACGATCAGAGATAAACACGTCGCCAAGAAAATTAAGGTCCTCATGTTTGCAGATGTTTGCAGCCTCTGTGATACACTAATTGTCACGAATGTACGCTCGCCACAACGGATCTGCTATGCAGCGAAGCAAGATCACATTTATAGCTTCTCCTTATCGGACAGTGCGAACAATTCCTCGATATCTGATGGACTACGTTAACTCCAAGATTTCCACCATCGAACGACAACAACAAGTTGTGTAACGATCTTTATCTCCTTTCGAATACCTCTCACTGTTCTGGGAATAATATGAATTTTTTTAAAGGGGTGATATCAGCTCTTCAAACCGTAGAAAAACAGTTTTGTACTTCTTTGTAAGTTATTATATTTGAATTTATTTACATTAACCTAGTTAACCTCCGTTACGTTATTTAAATGCTGCGAAAGTCGCATCGCGGTTTTAGTTCAGAGGGTACTTTCATCTGGATTCGCGTTGGCTTTGCAAGTTCGGGAAGCAAGTAAATTCATTTGGTAGCGAGAATGAATCCGAGCTCGTAAATCTTTTTCGCAAAGGCATTAAGATCGCGAGTTTTCCGACTGACTGAAGGAACCGAAAAAGGACAACCAATGTTGCGTCGCGCATGGCGCGCGGATCTTGTTATTACGGTAGCACACACTCAAAGCGGTCGGTTGCATAAATCTCCGGTGAAATTAAAGTGCACGCTCGAGCATTGCGCGTGTTACAAAACGAAATTGTGTAGCCACGCGGAAGAAAAATAATTTGCGTATACCGGGTGTCGCGCGAATCCGTATTTTCCAACGTTGCGAAACGTTCCTCTTTCTCGCATAATCGGTTCTCGTTTGCCACAGTCACGGGACTGGCACAGTTCTCATTTACACGATATGTAGCGACAAGTACCGAGACAACCTTTCCATTCAATCGAAAACTTTTCCATTTTGGACTGCAGAGGAAAGTAAAATAAACCTCCCTTCTAATAAATGAACGTTTCCTTGGTTTTTTTTTTTAAACACAGATTCACTAACCGAATATTACAATCGAAGAGATTACCGTGCATTAAATTCAGCGATATTTTAGTTGAAAATGCCTATCTGCGCGTTGTCGATTAATCAAGGAACCGTATGTTTTGCCAATCAATTTTATTAGTATAGCTTGATCTGACCTAACTCGACGAAGTTATTCCACTCACACCGGAGTCAAGAATTCACGCGTGAGGTAAACAAGCATTGTATAAAACAAAAACTAATCTGCAAGCAAATGAAATTCTATCGATCGCGGGACGATCACTTTTGTGCATTGGGTTTATGCGGGCGGTAACAAACATGATATATCACCGTTATTGATTATATAACTTTGTTAACTCTTGGCAGCAACAAACTTCGAATATCCGATCGTTCTTATGTATTCATTTTATAAATCGGAAAGATATGTATGGGACCGACTGTACAAGCGTACGTACGTGTACACTTCGTCACAACCCTGAGGCATCGCGGGATCCGACCTCGCGTCGCGCTTTCGTTGATTAATTTCGAAGTCGCGGCCCTGATCGAATATTAGGACGAGTTGTGTAATGACACGTGTGCCGCGAATGTTTCCATAAACATGTCACCGTCGTGGCGAATTAGAATATCGGATATCGATCAGCGAGCATCGGTTCCGGCGTGACCGTCGAGCCAAGCGTAGATAATTAATTCAGCCCGGAATAACGTTCGCATCCAGCGGTAACTAAACGGTTTCGTTCGCTCGGGCCCGTCTCGTCGAAACAAACGCGTAGGAAAAATGGTGGTAAACGCGAAAGAAAGGTGGATATTTAGTACGACGAGGAACGTGTCTCGAATTTCAAGCGTGGACGCGATCGATGGTCATCGACTTACGATATATCTCAATCGATCGACCTACTTCTCGGGAAATTGCAGATTTCCTTGACGAATGCGACCGTATGTAAAAAAAAAATGGTATCGCGCGTGGCTCTCTGCCGATTTCGCAGGAACGCGAGTTCGAGCGCTATCCATCTCCTGGGTGCAATAAATGAGTTGGGCTACCAGTCGTCGTCCATCACGAAGCAGCGAGTTTTTAATTACCAGGCCAGGCGTAATGATGACGAACGAGACTCGCGAGCCGTATCGGATGGCGATGATATCGAAAGGACCGCTCGTCGGACTGAAGCAGCGCCGATAATTTCGCCCAATACCCCACGTCGATCGACTTTGTTCTCTTCAGAATTAATCTGTTTATTTCGGTAACGTAATTTTCTTGGTAATATCTGCGAACCGGAGATAGGCTCGACCATGCAATTGAAGGACACTCGATCGCATAACCCACGAGGCAAGGTATCTCTTTTACAACGATGACGAAAGTGTTTTTGTTTTCTCAACATTGCGGAAAAATACTTTATTTTATCTCCCCTCCAACTTCGATAACTTGCGATGCCCAGCTTCAGAATTTTATTATTTTCGTTAGTACTCGGTATTAGAAATGTAAAATATCTGCCGGTCGCGAATATGTTTGCAATTCGATTTCGAAAACAAAGATTAAGGCGAGTCCCGATTATCCTTCCTCCCCTGATTTTCCAGGTATCCTGGAAAAACGGTTAAACATTAGCCCTACGATCGGTTTGGACGACACCCTTGGTCCTTTTTATCGGCCCTCAGCCAGTGATTAGGGAACCGTGCGTGAAACGAGCGTATCGCTTAATGAAAGAAGGGATCGTCGGTCCGTAACGCGCGATTTTCTCGCATCGATCAGAGGACTTTATCCTTGCCCGTTGGGGATTGTTCTCGAGCTATGTTCATCGTGACGATGCTCGTTGAATCGATGGACGTTTGGTATCGACCAGAAATGTTCGATCCAGGCGTTCGTGGATCGCAGACTGAAAGTTCGTATTAGAGGCCACAAAAGCAGTCAATTTCTCCTACGGCAGCTAGACGTATAACTATTGTTATGTCGTTACGTCGTTTCATCCCCTTGAATGTGAAAGATCCAACGCGATTCTTCACAGAACATTCATCAAATTCTAAAATTAACGAGTCGCTAATTATATTTGACGTGCAGATCGATTGCCAAGCGTTATCGTCGCTTTTTTTTATTTCTGGCAAGTCCTATCTAGTCATCTCGAATACATTATCTGATAAAGATAAAGCCAATATAATCGATATAAATATCCATGCGTAAAGTATTGTGTTATACATTCACAATTATAAGACGTACAATTTTTTTTTAAGTAAAAATAACAATGGAATGCGAGATTGCGCTAATTCAAAAGTAATGCTTCATTGATCAATTGATTACACAATCCAAACATGTAGTTCATAACTGCTGACCAATCCCAGAGATAACAACGATTACGAATCTACAACTTCTTTCAGTAATCAACTACAAAAGTACAGAGTTATACAATTTCCGGTCAACTCTGATAGATTACTATCGATACAATAGTTCGCTTCTTGTAATCGTCGATGAGTAATTGGACAGCTTGTCGGGCAATAAAAAATTTGCAAAGTATAAATCCATCGACGCGAATAATTAGCAGTGCCAGTGGCATGCCGTCGCGTCGCATTGTGCTCGAGTAGTGAGATTTTTAATAATTGCCTCGGAAACACGTCGGATTAATGCGTTCGTTCATAATGAAAAGCTAGGTCAGAGTAGCACGGGGAAACTCGAGCCCTTTGACAATTTAGCTGTCTGCTTCTTCCTGCGAGTAAAAAGTCAAGCGCGCAATTCTCATCGCGTTACACTGTAATCGGATTAATTATATGCTTGATGTTGGATTTGCTTATCCTCCTGGCGTACGATAAAACTGCAAGTAGCTTACGTCAGATGGAGAGGAGCACTCGATTCCATAAATAAATACATGATTGCGCATCCGCAATATCGCCTCGATGAAATTGTATTATTGTCTTATCTCTGTTGAGAGACTTCTTAATTAAACTTCCGGATAATCGGTAGCCGGGGATCGATGTCTGTATAATCAGGAATTCCGATAATATGCGTTCCACGGTGACTCGAAAAACAGACGATGAATGTTGCCAAGAAAAGGGAGTACATTACGAGAGATTCGCGTACAAGGAGAGAACGCTGGAATTTAGATTCAAGTTCGAGATCTCGTTTGTCACGGAAAGTACCTCGTGGAGGTTCCTCCTGGGGACCAACAGTTCGAGGCAGCACTTTTGAACGGTTCTGGACTGACCTGGACGGATCCCTGCTACGTAGATGCTTTCGATTCCACGATCATAGAAGCAAGAATTTAGAAAGTTTGTCGCGTCACCCTAACGCGTTCGAAGATCTTGACGGGGGTTGACGAGAGCTATTATGCAAATGCGCAGTCTCTATCGGGGCGTCTGTCGAAGTTATCCGAAGTCACATTCCTCGTTAAAGAGCTTTGCCGTTATCTGCAATCATGTCGGGAACTTGATCGCTTGATCGTATTTCTTTACGATTCGCCGGTAGATCATGAGATATCTTATTCCTTCGTATCAATTTGCGAACGCGCGTAAAGTATGGACAATTGTTGCCGGAAAACGGGCATATCCCTGCGAACGTTCGTCACGGAAAAGAGAATTTCTCGCGACGCGAGTATTCGTGGACCACGCACGCGCTACTTTCCATGGAACCATTGAAATTGATCAAACGTACATGTTCGACCCGATTCCTTCCGTGCACGAGTTCGCTTGCCCGTAACCGAGACGCGTGATTTCGAGAAATACCGTAGATTATGCATCAGCGTTTCTCGTTGAATGGTTCCGTGTTCACTGATTCGTGAACCGCTATCTGGTCCACGTGACCGCACGGCCCTTGGCCGAACCTGTGGCCCGATAATAGTTCTAACCACGCAACTATATACGTGCCTATGGAAATGCGCGTACGTACGCAGTGTTCCTGAAATATTTCCGATTTCCGCTTGTTTCGTCAAATCCATCGGACGTGCCACGCGAGATACGCTCCCCTTTTTTCACGCTGTTTGCATTGTTTTTCTATCAACCTTTTTACGCGTGGACAGTCGCTGAATTTCCGTCGACGATTTTGCTTTATTCTCCGGCACGCTCGACGCGAAAATTGATTTTCGGACATTCGGGGTCCCTTTCCTTGCGGCGGCTAGCACCGAGCCACGGAACGAGCGGTTCCTTAAAAATAATCGTCACCGAAACGATCAATTTTGGAAGTCCATCGAGTCCACTCACTCAAAAGACGATGTGCAAAACAATTTACGTAAGATTCTCGTGAATACAACAATAAAAGGTTAAGGTCCGTGTCAACAATTAAGCATTTCTTCTGCTATCTCGATATTATCATTCGGGGTGTTTCAAATGGATCTTGCTCGAACCGTTTAAAAAATATTCCGCATTACTTACAAGCTGTCGTAGCTTTTTGAATGAATAGCATTACCTTCGATGCGCTGGCTACGAGGAGAAGAAAATATCTGCAACGTCGGGTTTCAGCTTACCAAGCTAGCATATCAGAGCCGAATAAATGTCCAAAGCGATCGCCTAAGAGCAACGGCGCGGGCTTCAAAGCGTTGCATCATTGATCGTTGAATACATTAGGTGTCAGCTATTTGGAATATTAGTCTTGGGGATACGGAATCTACCAACGACCCAGATAACTTAGCTGGTCGGGTCAGTTATCCTGCGGAAGCCCTAATTCGAATCTAGGTCTAGCAATCTGATCATCCCTGTGGATTACACTACTTTATTATGTTAACCGTCAGGCATCCACGAAGGTGGAGTTTCGAACGTATTCAAAGGAAAGATAATTCCTGGGAGATTTTTCTCCCTTTCGAGCGCTTCTCGAAACTTGGTCGAATCGTTTCGAGTACACCCTATAAATGTTCAAACAGCAAGGTGAATCGGTGCGCATGCATATGTATGTATATGCTGCGGTTATTATTAGATCTCGATGCATAAGGGATGGAACACGACCGGTGGCTTTCTCGCAGCCGTCTGAAATGTGCTCGAACCGAGCTTACAGGTAGACCAGCCTTCTTACGGTTGTAAAATCAATTTGCCAGAGAGAATACTCCTTGGTTCGCAGAGCTGCTTAGAATATAATTGCATGAGAGCTGAGAACACGTCCATCGCGGCAGACGAAAATTCGATCAGGCAAACTTTTAATGCGCGTCTGGTTTTTTACACCCCCCGAATACCCTCGCTTGTTGTTTCGTATCTAATTAAATCGCGAGGTCTCGTTGTTTACTCGCACGGTGGCAATGAAAACGATAAATTAAACGTATGATTGTTCACAATTCGATACGCGAGGAAAAACGCTGTGGGAATTGGATACGGGCTCGCTTAATAGCGGATCGGACGCGTAGCAGACGCGTTTCAGGTTTCGTTCGAATTCCCGCGAAATATCAGAGACGTGAGTGTGAATCGAAAACATGTAATAAAATCTAACGCGAAATTGGCTTGAAAAGCGATTGGAAATGTTGGGGGACTCGTGTTTCGGCTGGAATGCTTCGACAAATTAAACGTGTTAGCGTACAAATTAAATTTTCGCGTGTTAGAGTCAAGAGAAAGGAATATTTTACGGACGCATCGGTAATACGGTTAACAAAATTGCAGTCGTAGAAGTGAAAATCGAATACGATAACTATAATACGATTGTTGATACTCGACGCGAGAAGACTGGGATTAGTCGACGTACGAGCCAAGATGATGTCCAATTAAAGGTGTAAACGCTTCGAAGAGTATCAAAACGAGAATCATCGCGTCGATGCCACGGTCTACCGTATTTCACGAGAACGGGTGCCCCCCTCTCCCTCTCCCTTCCCGGTGGTCAATTTCATTACCGCGATATGGACAAAAAGCGTGTTTGCTTACCGTAACACGCGTATCGATCATAGCGATGGAAACCAGCGACCGAATGATGCATCGAATGCATTCGCCAGCACAGCTGACCTCGATCCGTGGGACTCAGGATTAAAGGTTCTCGTTTGGTCATCGACCGTACCCTCCGCGGGGGCAAAACAATTTTATCGAGTCCTGTCTCACCGGGAAACATTTTCCTGCATTACAGAGAGACGCCCATGGGATACGGTACAGAAAATCTTCGAGCCTTTTGCTTGAACCGATCGCTCTGTTTCCCGTTCCCAGTATTGCATTGTCCAATCTGCGCGACTCTCGTACTCGTACTTTCGCGATAGTCGTGGGCATAGAACGAACAAAAAATAGGTCGTATAGATTTGTGGAATATCCGGAACACGATGCCAGGAGTTATCAAGCGCGTTTGGGAAGGTGAGAGCAAAGCTACGCTAAACATTTGTTTCGGTTAATAGCGATAGTATCATTTACGTTTAAAGTAATTTCGTCGATCTAGAGTTTCGTCGTATTTTGCCCGGTAGAACCAGCCCCTAGAATATTTACCCACGTATATTCTATCTTCGTTTCGTGTTTTCACGTCACTTTCGCTCAACCAATCCAGGCTCTCCTGTTTCACACGTCTCGTAGAAGAGCCAATTCCAGCCAATTTCCAGTCTGCTTTCGGAATGGTATCTGCAGAGAGGAAGAGGGCAAGAGAGAGGCTTCGAGCGGCCGGCGAATCTCTTCAAAGAACAAGCGAAAATCAAGCACGCGTGTATCAATCTCGGCGAGGAGCGTCTCTTATCGTCCTACCTTTGATATCAGAAGTCCGCTCTGCATGATGTTCTCCTATCTTTGGACTTTCGCCTGAAACTTAGTCGGTGGGTCTCCTGTATGTAAGAAGCCTCCCTCCAGTTTAATATCCGAGCTTGCAGATCAAATTTCTTACGTGCTTCCGCGTTACTGACGATTCCCTATGTACACCTGCATCATATACCCTCTTGGCGTAGCAGAGAATTAAAATATTATATTTGATTTAATTGTATTTATATTATATTTGAAACAGACTGCGACGTTAAGGCTGTTCTTCGACGGCGTGCAAATTGTATTCATCCTATACAATTGATGCTACTACGAAGTGTCATCGAGATAAGAGATAGATAAATTGCAAATGATTGATTAGGTATCGCGAATATTTAGACCTCCTTCGTGCAGATGGTTCATCATGTTTGATAAGATAACAGGATCGTAGAAACTTCGTAACTGACCTCCATGCGACGAAGCTGTCGGTTCGAATTGGAAATTTCCTTTCAGTGGTACACGAATCTTTCGTATCTTATTTTCTTCAACAACCACCGAAGAAAGTGTGAAGCGATTTTATGAAATTGTATGGTATAAAATGTATTCACTTTTGTACAACAGTAAATTAAAATATCCTTTCTTCGTAACTTCGTATTTTGTGAAATCTCGCTCAACTGTTTGAAACGATCGTTTCTAGAAGAATTTCAAAGCGAATCAAGCGGAGAACAAGAACAGATTATCGCGTTGTATCGTGGACGTATAAAATATCGATTCCGTCCAAGTTTTTTCAGGAATTCGTTCAAGTTCTTACGATTACGCTTCAATAAAGATCAATAGCTTCCCCAACAACGCACAGGGACAAACCGAATGCGACGCGAACCGATATCCTCCGCTCCCCGAGAACGAAATCCCGCACAATGAAGAACCGCGTCCTCGAGCGCGCATTCTACCCTTGATTACTCCGAGCAGAAGAATTCTCGAATCACCGTCGCGGAGCAAAAAGAAGAAAACAGCGAAGAAAGAGAATAGCCCGATTCGGTCCTCTGTCATAGTGACGGGACGGTCACAAAACCGTGTGGCTTCCGTCTACGTCTCTTGAGCCGACGGCTAAACCGGAAATAAGCAATCGTCGTGATGCCTTTGCGCAGTTCCGTTCTTCGGTGAATCCCGGTGAACGTCGGACAGAGTCCGTCTCGGCATCGTACGAGGGGAAGAAGAAAGAAGGATCGGAGGATACGTTCGAGGTCGAACCTCGACGGCATAAAAATTCAACGTTCAGGCCCGTTCGTTGAAAACTCGCCTGTGCAGCTTTGTTAGGAGCATTGCGACGATCCATAACCCGTGAAATTACGAGAAGGCGACCAGCGCCCTGTAATTTCACAACTAGAGTCCTACTTAACACCGAGACACCGTGTATTTTCGCTAATCGTGTCGCGATCTCTTCGCACCGTCTGCCAAGGATAGCTAAACGATTACCAACGTCGCTCGTGACGAAGGACAATGGATCCTGCGCGATCGTTCCGGCGATCTGATAGCACAGCGACAAAATGACGGTGCTGTTACACGCGCGTCCTGACACGGGCTTCTGAAAAACGCGCGCCTCGTTCTGCACAATGGACGGCTGAGAACGACCGTTTTTGCCGGACATCCTAACGCCGTTACCGCCAACGCGAACAGTCTTAACCCTTTTTCGACCCCGATAAAAATATCGTCGACCAACCGCAGTTATATGCACCTTGGCGACCAGGATCAAGATTCTTTAGTAATATATTCCGAGAATGTTTGCATATTTTGAACTGTATTGCCGATGTTGTCAAAATCTCAAGATAGAGTCAAGATCTCGTCGAGATCATATATTCGAAATTGTCGGAAATTCGAGACTGATGTCCATGTTTCGTGATTTTTCGAGATCGAGATCGAGATCTTAGAGATTTCGTCTTGTCTCGTTTCGTCTCGTGTGCATCATTAACCGTGTTTATTTCCCAAAAATGCTTATTCGTCGAAGGGCTGAGGTACCCAAGTTTGAAAATCAAGATAAAAACTGGTTCTGCAAGGTTTTCCCTACAACCGGTAAGTGCTCTTACAAGTTACCAATTGTCCTTCGGAATAGGAATTAAACGTTCGTCGGAACATTTTTGTCAGCGCTTGAAAAATGTGCTCGCTCAAGCTATTTACCACTCCGTGTGACGACGTCGATAAACGAGTACGAAGAATCGTGAATCTATTTGCCCCGCTTTAAAAAGTTCCGTAGCCTCGAATCGCTTCGCTTCGATTGCTTTTCTTCGAAATCGAACGGCGATGAATACCTTGGTTCGTTTTTAAACCGTCACCGCTGACATGCATTATCTATCAGGAATTAAATCCACAACGGCGTTTTTCGTGTTCTTTGTTATTGCCCTAACGACCAAGCCTCTCGATAAGCAGTAACATCCGATGGTAAAATTAAGAATTACGATTTAAATAAATGAAATATCCGTAGAACTGTATCGTTACTCGGATACGTGTGTCAATAAAGTTGTATGTTCAGTCGTTCGACTGAAAACATCGATAAGTACTGATTTAAATGTCTGTTGATAGTCGATAGCAAATTCTATGAAAAGTAAGATAAATAAGAGCGTAAGAATCCAGGTACAGCTAAAAATACTGTTGTCAAAACCTAATCTCAGACATATTTTCAATGTAGACATTATCCAAAGAAAAATATGTTTGTTATTACCATTAGTGGACTTATATCGCTTTTCGAACTTTCTCGAACTCTATCTTGCAACGACCCAGCGATCGACACCACTAATAACGTTAATGCAGTTTGAGAGTTTCAGTTGACTCTTTTACGTCTAATCGATACGCTAAAGATAAACGAAACTAAAACTAACGGCTTAATGCACTGTTTGCTTTCGTTTTTCGTTAAAATAAGTAAGAACGTACAAACTTCTCTTAACGTCGAGGCAAAGCAATATAGCCGCGAGGCTTGCTCCGCTCGACTTCTTTAACGCGATAGAGTTTCTTTTTTTGTTCGATTTGCTTTCCAGCGAAATAAGAAGCGAATTTTCAAATGGTAATGTCTTCGAAACAGCGGAACTAATCTTGGAGTTTAATATTTAATTAAAAGTGCTGGAATTGTCGATTGCAAAGTCTATTCCTACTACGTTATACTAATACAGCTTCAAATTGATGTATCTAGACTCCCGACTTTGACCAATATCTGCTGATAAAGTATATCTAAACTCGCGTACTCCCTACATATTACATTGTTCTCTCTACGGCATGCTAAGCAAAAACGCGTAATATTGACGTAATTCCGTCATTTATAAACATTAAATGTCAGTTCCACGTCTCTGGATAGATCCATGGTATCGGAGTTCGATCCCATGCAACAAGTTTCCCGTGTTCCATTGTAACGCGTTCACTGTCGCACGAAATCACCAGAATTTCGTACGAAGTTTCGACTATTTTTCTGCAACGAATTTTCGGACAAGCACGGAACTCTCGCGATAAAAGTGTGTCACTCGCAATAGATCCTCGACTGACAAGGCCAGACAAGAATAGAGGCGCGTAGATGTTTCCGATTTATCAGAGGCACCGCGATCAACATGTTGACCTACTATTTACCGCGTCGTATAATAAAGGAATTTCTCGACGACACCACCAGAGCCTCTAAAAAGCGTGTTGCGAAACTAAATATGTCGTTCCAATTTTCTTACTTCTTCGTCGAGTGGTAACAAAATTCCTTTATGACCACCTAGATCGTAACTCGTGATGCTTCGTTGGTGTAACAATATCGTTGTTATTTTATTCGTACATTTGTCTTTCCATTTAATATTTTCCAACCCCTTCAGCTAGTTCACTCTGCATGGTGCACCAATGCAGGAAACGAAAGAACGCGTTCACCGTGTTTTCATTGGGCCACGGACTAATCTAGAATCCATATTTCATGAAATTTTGCGATTGGGTACGAGAGGAAGGGTTTTTAGCTGCGGTCCACTGAGAAACACGGCTCGGAAAATATGCGGCAAGATAGGCTGTCGCGGTGCCAACCGCAAAACGAGAGACGCTCCAAGACGTCATTTTTATAAAAGTGAAAAAAATAAAAAACGATTTTCTAGTTGAATACTTGTACAAGAAATTAATGTACTTCAATGTAAATAAAATCTTGCTATTTCTTCAATAAAAATTCTTGAAACAGTCTCAAAATTCGGGTGGACAAAGTAGTGTAACCCCTTAACTTGGTTATTTTATGTGTACAACGAAGACGATCAATGAAATAAATACGCATTTAAAAAGACTGTTATCTTGTTAAACAAAATGTACCGGTGATAGATTAAGCGAGCCTTGTTTGATAAGAACACATTCGTTTTATTATCTCCTTTATTATTGAGATGATCAACCTAGAATAGATTTCAAGCCACCGAATCTAGAACGAATCTCAAGTTTCTGTAATATCGTATTTTGACGTAGCAGCATCAAGTGCAACGACGAAATTGCTTCGATGGAAACCGAACAATTCATAGAATGGCGAGTATTTGCAGTTAAATCCGCCCTAGTGTATAAGCGGCGCTCTAAGCTGGTCTAAACCGAGAACACTGCGATACTCTTGACTTTTCCCTGTTCCACTAAACCGAAAACACTTAGTTTATGTTCCACAATTTCCGATAGCCGATGAAACAAGTTCGCGGAACAGCAATTACGTTTAACGAATGTAGAACGTGTGAGCTAGATATCTCTCGCCGTAGAAGAAACGTTATTACCTTCGGCGAGATAATATTGTACAGTTAAAATTTAGACGGTGTTTGCTTTTGCTCATCGCTCCATTTCCGCGAAGTTGTATCCGAAACCCTTTGTCTCTATTCCGAGGATTTTCGAGCGTTGTCGAAGCAAGATCCTGAAACAGCAATTACAGTTAACGAACACGTGATTCGCGCTTCACCCTCCGCGGCGGAACTTAATTGCTACTTAACCGCGATAAGTATCCATCGTGCGCGCTCGTCGCGTGGGCGGTCGTCTAATATCAGAGCACACACGAAGCGTGACAAATCCCAGATTACCTTCGGGGGCCGAACAATACGGGCGGGATAGGTAGAAAGCGGAACCGAGCTGTTAATTTCCTGTTGCGGAACCAAACAGGCTGCAGACCCGGGAGAAACAAAGGCTCGCGGGGGATCTTTGCCTCGGTGCCTCCAAGCTTTCGCCCTCGAATCGAATCCCCCCTCGTCGAAGCCAAAACGGATGGGCTGACTTCTATTTTCTTTCGCGCCCGCACGTTGTAGTTTACGCTAAGACGTCTTTTATTGGAACACTCGTTATCCTAATACTGAACTTCATCCTCAAGCCGACTCACCCGATAGCAATAAGAACGACCACTGGTATCGTACGAATACGAATAACGTTTATTTTAATTTCATTCTTGTTCCAATATACTTATATATGCGTGCACGTAATCCAAAACTCTATAGTAATCATATATACATATTTGTTTAAATCGAAAAAGTCTCAGGCGAGCTGGTACGTAACACTTACATCGCCATTAAGGCGATGCCTGTAGCTTGTTGGGGCCCACTGGCCCCTCTATACATACAGAGTTCGGGTACCTCGGGGTTGCTAGACCCGTACTGTAGCTGCGATCAACCATAGCTACAGCTCCTGAGGGTGTGTATTCGTACCGTATCGTGTCGCGAGCTTTTAATGTAGAGAAGACACATCTTCAGACTTTAATAAACTCTCAATGTCCTCTATCGTTATTCGACGAAATAAAATTTAATCTGTCCAAACCATGCACATTTTCCACGTTGCTTTATTCCCGCGGAACACAATCGGGAGTCCATTAGCGTCCTTACCGGTGTCGAATTTATCGCGGCCGCGATGGCGGTTCGTGCTTTTCGTTCGATTAAAAACCGCCGAGGAAAACTCGTGCGGGTGTTCGGCGGTTTGTAACGTTTCATCGCTCGTAACGCTATACGGCTCGAAATGGAACGAGGGAATTTGTCGAAGGCGAGCCCTACGCGTTGCGCGCGATCCAATAGGCTCCGCGCATTGTCGAATCGCTTTCTACCTACATGGTGTCCCTTCCTTATTGAAAACAATCGGATATACTTTGTTCGAGCGATCTTTGTGAGTTTTGATAGAGAATATCGTCGATGAAAAATTCGATTAAAATAGTCGAAAGGTTACTCTTGCCGCCTATATTCTTCAAATTGTTGAAGCAACGAAATAATTCTATACTTTTACTTTCAATTCACAATTAGCCGCAAGTGTGTATTCATTCTGTAGATGAAAATCGCCTTTAGACGAGCAGTTCGTTATATTTCTTCCACCATTTGGTAACACTCGCTTCAGGACACCCTGTACAGTTTCCAACGCGGTTTCCAATCTTCGTAGATCGAATTATCAAATTTCGGCTGCGATATCGTTCTCGGAGACGCGAACTGCATTCCACAGCTCCAATTTATTTAACGCGACCTCGAACCCATGGCTCGAAAAGCCACTCCGCAATCAGGGGCGATCATCCTTCGCCGGAATCGTGAAAGAACTCCTAAAGAACCGAAGCCAAAAACGAGCCCGCGTTACGTGCTCGTTCCCGAAGCATGTAATCCACGCTCACGGGAAAGCTCACGTTCCACGTGCTCGTTCCCTTTTGCCGTTGGTCGCTACTTGCGATACCACCGGCGCGGTTTCAGCGGGCTAATTAACGAAAGCACAAGGTCTAGACTCCCAAGGGGTCACCAAGACCGGCAAAACCGAGGAAGCAGTCTGTTGGTCGCTTTGAAGCGTCTGCGACTCCGTACCATTTTGCTGAGCTGGGCGTTAACGCGCCACGATGATGGTTCGCTGGCCCTCTTGTAAACCTAAATTGAACTTTTGCTCGGACACGAGCGAGGAAGTCTCAAACGTTGCCTCGTACAATGTTTCGCATCGTTTGGAATGTTTGCTAGGGAAAACGATGAATGCGAATGATATACGCGATTCTCGAAGACAAACGATTCGAAACGACGGATGAAAAGTCGAAAATGTTTACCGCTGGTGTTTCTACCCTAAATCGAAAGGGTAAAGATGCACGGGGTCACGCAGGGGGCAGAATTCAGGCGTTGAGGTAGTTTTTTCGTGGCAGAGTCACGTTCAAAAATATAATTGGAAACTTTCGTAAAAGTACAGCATTTCTCCTCTCTCACACGTCCATAATGTATTAAATGATTTATAATTTTGGTTTTTCTAACATATCGAATTTTCAGCATGATTCATATTTCATCAAATAACAATCAAGTGAAGTCTTGTTAAAATCCTCCGTTAAATAAATTCACGGAGCAACAGCCTTAATGCCCTAGGAAAGATACGAAGAGGACTCGAACCGATTCGAGCGACGAGGGTAATGAGAAATTGCTCTAAAAGTCTGGATGGGTAGTCTCTAATCGACTGTCTACCTCAACATCGGGAAAAATGGGAAGAAAAAGAGGACGTCTTGCGAAACGAACCATCGAAGATTTTGTAGCTTCGATTTGCTTTTTAGATTTGCAAACATTCGCTCTCGAGATGACTATTTTTATTGTAAATATTAGAAAGACGTTCCTATTCGACGACGCGTTTCTTATCATCCTCTTGCTCGGGGAATCGAAAGTTCGATCAATTTCGAGTCGCGTAACAGTGCTCGGATTTTTCTACCGTCTGAAATCTAGGTCGAACCTCTTATCGAGTTTTTTTCCTGGGGCTGGCGGAATTGAAATATTTTACCCGGCGCTGAACATCGTTCCGATCGTGGATCGCGAGCGTTTCTCCCGCGTAAGAGGATTTCAGGGACCGAACTACTGTACGAGAGCCTTAATTACAAACGTTTCAATATGACCGCAGTATTTTCTCGAATCGAAAGGACCGATCATGGAAATCGCTTCTCGCTTCTTGGACTGCTGCTTTTCCTTATGGCAACGGGATGTCCTTACGATAAGATCCGCGAAAAGGATTCCACCGAAGGTTTAATTAAATCGCTAAAATTCAATCGTGTTCCCAACCTATCCCAGTCGATACGTCATGGATGTTTACGATCCACGCGCGATTCAATTCGAACCACACGACGAATTATGCACCCAATTACATAATTACGCGATATTTCGTCTGTTTAATTAATATTTCAGGAAAGGTACTCATCCAATTATTTCAAATTTTATCGGTTCGAATAAAGTTGACCGTTTCACCGAGTAAAATTATATCTGCAACTATCGCGAGCAATTTCCGCGGAATAATTACGGTTTAATCGGTAACTCCAACCGGGGAAAACTTTTCGCAACGGATTCTTTTCCAGAGTGCTCTTCTGCCGAGTCTGCTCTCTCGTGTTCTCGCTTAGCCATCGATTCCTGAGTCGTACAGACCTTTTGTCTGACGTGGGGGACATTGTGCTCCCAAAAAGGAAGCCAAATAAACTGTATATACACACAGGGTGGATCTGAAACGTATAAATTGGAGTGACGTTGCATTCTGTGTTGGTCTCTTTTAAAATAATATCGACCAGTTGCTTTTATCGTCTCCAAGTATTTAATAACAAACAGTGATGGAGTATTTTTAGAAAAATTCTTAGTTCTCGATTGAATCTGGTTCGAGTTATCGTGCCCATTGCTAAACCATTTATTTTTAAGACGCTCCACTAAGTCGTTTGCCAAGATGTCATTTTTGTAAAAACGATTTTCCAGTTGCATACTTATACAATCCACTAATGTACTTCAATGTAAATAAAACCTTTTATTTCTTCAATACAAGTTCTTGAAAAAGCCTGAAAATTCGGGTGGGTAAAGTGGTATAACCCCTTAAATGCGAGGAAGCGCTTCAACGTCTCGCGAAATGTTTCGTCGTTTAGCGGAAAGTTCCTTGGGTTCCTGTGGAGATTCGGAAAGAATCGCGTGCATTATCTGCGTGTTTCTGGCCATCTGTCTTGCGAATACGCGTCGTAACTGCAGACCGCGCGATGCCTTCTGTCGCATACGAATGTTATTACGTTTCGCGGAACCATTTGTCGCCGGAACCCCTTATCGGTCGGTTCGTGCATACGGCAACGGTTGCTAGCTCTTTTATAAATAATACGAAATCGCGAACGACCGGCTCGAATGAAAATGTTCGATCGAGAAGCACCATGTTGTACCACGAGACATTTCGATAAGCGTGCACGCGGTCGTTCGTCGAAATCACTCCGCGAGCAATATTGTCGCTGGTTCTCCCAATAGAGGAACTTTTTAATCTTTCCGCGGCGAGAACGAGCAGATGCTTTCAGGCTTTTTGTTCGAGTCGACGACGGCCCTCTTTGGAGCTCTCGTCCAACCGATCGACCAGCGAATTTCTACTCCTCACGACGGAACTTTCGCTCGAGAGACTTCCAACAGCGGTCTTCGATTCCCCGGCCCGTCCACGGTAGACGGTCCACCCTCCTCTGCTTCCAGCGTATTAACGACGGGTTAACCGAGATAGAGTTCACGCTTTTTTCCCCAGCACCGTTGAGCAGAGTCGAGCGCAAGAAATCCGACATCGTCTCTCCTCTCTCGCCACGAGTTTTAAACGCCCAACGCCGGAGTCGCTGCTTCCTTCTCGAATCCGTCTTCTGCTCGTGGATCTCGAGAGGACTCTCTCACGGCGCAGAAAACCGATATAAAAGAGAAAAGAGAATTTGCTTGGTAAAGGATGGCTCCAACGGCTCGTCAAAGACTCTTGGTTCCCCTTCGCGGCGGACGGAAGCCGGCTTCCTGACAGCGTGCTCGCGTTCTTTAATCCGCAAATTAATTCGAAAGCTTCCCGTGAAGTCTTGTTCCTCGGTATTTTCGCCTCAGCATTTACACGACGGGGAAGTTTTTTAATCTGGCGAGGGGATCGGGTCGGAGGAAACGGCGAGAGATGTTTTCATCGCAAGATCCCTCGACTCGACTCGACACGCCGTGTCGGCGCTTCCGGGAAACACAGATCCCTCGTCCGCGAAACTTCGCCGACGTCTCGGAGAAACTATCCGAATACCGGCGACGTCGACCATCGCGTCGCTCGTTTCGCGGCGACTTAAACGGCCCCCGGAGAACTTTTTCATTCATCGAACAAAATCGGCCATCGCGTCTCCGAAACTGGATGCAGGTCCAACATCCGTCCCTCGAAACTTCGAAATCGCGACTCTCGACCGTTCCGCTCCGCTGGCCCGTCAACGGAACAGCTTTCGACCCAATCGCGCATCGCATACGGGCGCATACGCGCATCATCATTATTAGAATCGATTTACTAGATCGACAAAGGATACGTCTAGTCGACCGAAACGCGGTGCTTCGATTTCACGCTTTATCCAGACAAACTATTCTTCTGGTTTTATCCGTTCTCCTTTGGTCTAGTCGAAAACAGAAAACGCAACGAGATCTCGACGTACGATGGTCGAATCGCGCGCGATTCGTGGTATTTGTGGGAATTTTCAGCGGACCGTTACACCTCGCGACTATAGTAAAGTTCTTTTAATCATTCGAACGCGAACGAGCAGACGTTTTCACGACGACGATTCCCGACTTGACGCGGCGTGTTAAGAGCTGGCAGCGCGTCGACGGGATGAGAGACGCTCGTCTCTGCCGTCGGTTGCTCGCTCCCTTTCCGCATCCGCCATCTCCTCCTTCCCTGGCCCCACACCTCCCGTAGAATTCTGGGATGCCCTGGACGTCGGAATGACGTGTCGGTAGAGATTTCGTTCTGGATGCCGGGAAGCGTTGCAGAGAGGCTCGAATAACCAGGGGAAGCAACCACCTCGAGACGCATCACGCTCGCGAGTACACAGCCTCTACCATCCCTCGTAACTAGGCTACGTATTCTCGAGGGGCTGTGTCAAGCGTGAAAATAGAATTTTTAGCGCATCCCTCGGCTAACACACTTACAACCGTAAAATTCGTTTCCTCCTTTTCCGTCGCATCGCAGCCCTTCTCCCCGAGGATCACGACTCGAAAGAACGTTACGATATTTCCTTGGCCTTCTTTGGAAGCTTAACGGAGTGCTGTGCCTTAAACCTTTTCCGGTAGGGCGAGTACGATGCTCGAAAAGCTTCTCCGATGTACGAATGCGTCGAGAACGTCCGGAGGTGTTTTCTCCGACGCTACATCGTGCGTTTTGCGTGACGTATCACGAGCGGTCTGGCCATATCGTCCTTATTCTACTTCGGTCGTCTCCGTATTATTCTTCATTATTACGTTCGCGCTTATGCAAAAACTTTGAACTTGCTAAGCTGTTATCCGTTGAATCCGTACGTTTTGCGAAAGATGCAACAATAATTTAAAGATAAACCGTCTTGTCTCGGCAAACCATGAATCACCATTATACTTTCACCAACTACGATAACGCGAGGAATCGCATCCCTTCCCTGGGATCACTTTACGCCCCCGTTTTCCCGGTAACCCCCGTCGCAGAGATCGCGACCTGCGACGCATAACAATTCGCGTCTCCGTGGCATCGTTTTATCGCGTTAACGCGACCTCCTCGCTTCACCCTTTCCATTCTTCCGTTTTGCCAGCGACAACGACCTGGTCTATACAACCAGTAGCCCACTACGAAATTTCGGAGGGGTGGAAATTAAGCGTAACGGAGCTACGTTGGCTCCTACGCCTCAGGAATTAGTTTATTTCTGGACAACGCCACGAACTCGGATCTTGAACAGCAACGTCTGCCTGGGTCTGATTAATGTTCCCGCAACCCCTCTCGGTCTTCTCGCAGACGCTCTTCAAGAATTCCGAGACAATTTTTAATTATCTCCCCTTTGCACGCAAAATACACCGCAGAGCCAGATAAACGCGCTGTCTGGTGTATCTGCTAATTATAAAAAAAAGCAAGCAACCGAGGAACCTATTACGAGGATTTCTTTGTTGATAAAACGTTATTTAATTTTCGTATAGAATCTTTTAGTCTTTTTCAGAACGACAGATTTAAAATAATTTTATAAAATAAATAAACGTATAATGTAATAGAGATTCGAGATGCAACAAAAGGTTTGAAAATGACGGTGACCGTTTTCAAATTTTTGTATACAGTTTTTATATGCAACGTATGAATTATGCACGATTATTTATTCAACTCTCGAATCGACTTTCTTATTGGAAAATCGAAGGAATAAACATCCATTGTGCGCGACAAACACGTGCTCGGTAGAAAATGATCGTTTCTACGATATTGGTCCATCGTAACGGCATTTGCGCGACGACGAATCATCGGCCAACGATCGTTCGTGACATCGTCCGTGACACCGCAGCAACGATTTCGCTGCAGATGCCAAGGAAACTGTCCAGTTTCTCGCGATTTTACCTGAATCCGCCGTTCCCGCAGAATACTTCCTCCCAATGGAGTTTCCTCTCTCACCGTTACTGCGTTTTCCTGTCCCTGTCCAACCATGTCCACCCCAATTTGCTCGTCTTTGTCTGCCCCTTTCCCTTTTGTCTGGCCGTGTTCGCTCCACGGTTCGCGTTTCCTGTCTCTGTCACCCCTTTGTCCGTGTATCCGTCTTTCTCCCTTGACGTCATCACGAAACTCAGAGGGGATACCGGTCGGCCTATCCGACCGCAGGATGGACTGGATGGAGAACGGGATACGGTCAGGGCAGCCTGTTACCGTGGTAACGCGATACAGAAACTAAATTCCGTATGTACTCGAGGCTAAGTGCGCCTCTGACCAAAATTTCCGTGCCTAAGCAAACGTTACGTTAACACTTAAACGGGATTCCGCAATTAATGCTCCCGACCGGATACACGTCGACTGGTAAATAAAACGCGTCGCAGGTAAAGTCCGACGACCCGACCCGTATCTGCTATGTGTATTATTCTCTGTTTGAACAGCGCCGATTCGCCCATTTCCACGGTTCACGGAAATACCGACTTTTTTCTCACTCTATTTCCCTTTATCGCGCTATCACCCGCGATAGAACGCGATCGTCGCGAACGCATTAGCTAATAAAATTCTTGTTTTTCCCTAGTCCCGTTAAATAGAATAAAAAACTACACCTCGTCTCTATCGCCTAGTGACGGTGTTGCACGAGCGCGTTTGGCAGCTTTCGAGTAGATGCAACGATTGCGGCGACGTTAATTGCCTCCTCGAGCCAGAGCATAGCCTCGCGTTTTTCAACATTTAAAAGTTGGCGCGTCTCTATCTCGCGAGAGCACTTGGCACCGCCTGCAGACTGATTCACGGATTTGCCTGGATGGCTACGATTGCATACCGGCAGGTGCCCTCGGTGCCTAAGAGCCCGTGAAACGTTCCCCGCGCAACACACCCGAACGACGTACACAAAGTGCGTCCGTGCCACGGTATTTACATTAATATACGAAATCCCGTTGCACGCACGACACGGGAGAAGCTGATCCTCTCTTCGGAGCACCGTGCTCGATGGATTCGTCGTATCGTAATTCAATAACGTTGAGTGCAACGCGAGAGCCAATAAGGGAAGAGAGCACCCGCCGGTGGAAATGCATACCGATCGGTCTCCCCTTCTTTCTTTCTCGACTTCTGTTTCACTTTCCACCCGTCACGGTTATTACTTCTCACCTTCCACAGTCGCATCCATCGAAAGAGATTGCGTTTACGTGACGCGATCGCGAACGATCGCGAGTGGATGTTTAATTGCCGTCGACGAAGTTCCGGTGTCAACTTGATGGATTCCTTTGTTCGGGGAGGGATCGAAGAATCCCGAGACGACGGAGAATCTTTTGTTTGCTCGAATAACGTTCTTTCGAACGCCATCGAGCGAGGAGAGTGGAACTCGATGATCCCGCTAAAGGGTCTGATACTTCTGAAAACACATTTACATAACGCGGATTTAATTGGAACAACCGTGGTCCCGTTTAAACGCGAGATTACTTCCAGTGAGTTTGACTTGCAGAAGGATCCGCGGCTTCCGCGAACTCAGATATTGCTAGGTTAGAATTAAGTTGGATTTTCAGTAGTATTACCCCTGTGTTCGGTCAGACAGGGGCAGCGAAGAAAGCGCCGGAATAGCACCGCTGACAACTGCGGAATAAACCAGATATTTCTCGCAATCGCGATACCTTACGCGATAATTATTTTACGTGTGAAATTAGTTCGCCAAGGTAATTTGGAAACGCTTGTTAATTTCACGTGCAAGCATTTTCGTCCATTTGTGAAATCAGTTGTTTCGTCCCCGGTACGCTAATTGAACTCTTCGGTGAACCGATGTCTAGCAATTTAATGTTTATATCGATAACTCCAAGTTGTGAAACGATTGCGACGGTCGTTCGTGTTAAACTGTGATTCAATTAATTTTACGATATTCGCAGTTCGATAATTACAGAAGTGGCACGTTCTGTCTATCCGATCTGTCTTTTCATTTTACGAGAAATAATGTATCATTGGATTTATAAATAATTTATGTAATGTAAGTACCTCAATTTTATAACGATAGGACTAACGATCGATATGTATACATATATCATTTTTGTTAATTATAGAGCAGAAGCGAGCGAGATACTGCGACAAGCTGCGCGGAGCTATTCGAGAAGAATCAGCGAGATCGTTAATCTTGGGAGCACGGGAATACATTCTTCATTCGGTCGACTGCTAAAACCGACTGAACGTGTCACGTGGAATTTCCGTCAGAATTTTCGACCGCGATGCCAGCGGGAATTTAATACTCGAAACTTTATTAGATACATCTTAGCAGTCTAGATAACGTCTCGTTACGTGCGAACAGTTCCACCGAGACACCTTTAATTTAAGGGATTCGGTTGAATTTGTGACAGAAAGCAAGGATACGTTTTGCGATCCGGCAATCCATAAAAGACGAGCCACGATTACGACGCGGCTAAGACGCCGTGGCTGTAAAAAACTATATAATACCCTCGGTTAATTTCGAAAGCACCCACTTACGCCGAAGGCGAGCTCCCTACTACTGGAACTTTCGTTATCCCTCCTTCCGCCATCGTGAAACACACCTTTTTTAATAATGCCGTAAAAACCCTCTCAGCTCGCTTGGGAGCTTCTCAGAAAATTACAATTTCTCTCCTTTTCTTTCGCGTGTATTCGCCGTGAAACGATTCGGCTCTCTCTTTTCCTCTGGAACGTTTGCCCCAGACAGGGATCGATAGCGATCGACGAATCCGGTCGAACGAGGAACGTTGACGAGTCGGTTACCTTTTCTACTTTCGGTGATAATATCCCTCCCTATGCGACGCGACGTGGCAAATAAGTACGAGGTCGGCTAAACATGCTATGTCGCTACAAATTTCATAGCTCGCCAATGAATAAAGCGAGTAGTATTCAAGATTTCGCAGCTTCCTAACATGTAAACGATCGTTGACAAGAATTTACGTCATTTTGAAATCTATAGCAGATTCTACATTTAGATTTTAAATTGCAAATCGTTTGTGTTCGGACTGCTAATAACAGAATAGTCTCCACTATAAAAGAAATTACAACCTGAGGTCCTATTTATTGGACCCCATTTCCTAACAGTTTGCAAGCATGGTATAGTAAAATAAGTCTCTCTACAGATTTTCTACAGGCGAGGGTAGTTGGTGGTCACGGATCCGAGAAATCGAAATCGATCGAGAAATAGCGTGTTACTCGAACACCTACGGTTTAGGAGGACGTCGGATTCGTGTCACGGATAGAAGCTTTTTAGCGTTTCGATTCGTGCACGCGCGGTGCGTCGAACACTTTTCAAGAACCCTTTTGCTAGGAAAGCGTTTTCCTCTCGCTGTTCGTAGAGCCGTCATTTAATCCCCAGGTTGACAACAAAGCCGGTCGCGAAGTCTCTTTGCGGGACAAAGCCAGCGAAAACGCGCAGAATATCCGCGACTTGGTCGACTGAAAAACTTGGCGACCGCCGTTGGAAAATCGCGGACGCTCGGAAGCTCCGGGGTTCTTTCGGCGATCGTTCTCAAAGAACGCCACTCTTTCATATTCCATCAACGCAACGAGGCCAACCGCGGTTCGAGAAAGAAATCACTCGGACGTGTACACACGTTGAATGCGCAAACTCTCGCAATTCGCGGCCGGGTTTTTCCGCGCGCGGGTTTCTGCCCTCGCGCGGCGCCGCGAGAAGTCGAGGGTACGTTTATCAATTTCTAATGCACGACCCTATTTCACCGATTGCATACCCCTGATTTCTGTATTTTTCATTCGCCGAGAAACAGCGCTACGTTACTTCTCTCGTTTCCCACCTTTCTTTCAATTTCGGTCAACAGACCTGAAAGCTAGACGGCCGTGCCTCCGTTTTTGTAGCTTTCTCGCGTTGCTTAAAACTTACTCCGCATTCTTCTGTCCTTTTGGTTTAATAAATTCAAAGGTTCAGCCATCGCTGCTCTCGGCTATTAGCCTCCTCGAAGGTTTCTCCGCTGGGAATTACTGAATGGCGCGGAACTAACGACGGTGGAGTTTCCACTTGTGCAAACTTTGGCTCGCGGAGTGCACAAGAACGCTTAGTTAAGCAGAAATAAGGCTCTGAATGTTGCTGCTGGATTAAATATAAACAGTAACAAAGAAGGTACAAACGAGCGCCGGCAAGGATTTCCTCGTTCTGCTTAGTATAATGCGATGCCTTTAATTCCATCCTGGGATATTGTCCTTGCGCATAATCGCTGCTCATCAACGATTTATTAAGAAAGTTGCAACTTGTAATGTTTGCTTTCAGCGTAGAATTTCGTTTCGTTTCGTTACGTTTCGCGAAGGTACGCGAAAATTTGTGCACGATTACTTTCAACTGTATTTTCTCGCTATTTCTTACGTCGCTTTTCTTCGAGTTTTTCCTCGAATCTCAGTTAACTTTTCTCGGTATGCTTTACCAGATCCTATTAATTTATATTTTTAGCTACCCTGGCACTTGTTACTCTCTATTAAATATTTTAACGCGGATCGATCTCCACGGCACGGTTCAGGATCAACTTTTAATCGCGGCTAATTCAGAGAAAGAAAGGTTCGTTGAATCGCCTTAAACGAGTTGCGCTATCCATCCTTGTTGGCCGAACGTCTCGCGGAGACGATTTCCGATCAAAAAAATTCACGTGAATTGGTATTCTTGGTAGGCAGATTGTCGATAATTAAAAGTTCCCCTTGTTTCGCGTACTTTTTAAAATTAATTAGACTTGTAGCGAGATTTCGCATTGTCTAAAAACAATATGAACCGTATCGTGAGATATATAACCGTATAAATGAACGACAGAGTTACGTAAATACTACAACGGTTAGCGGTGCGTCGGAATTTTTGAAATTCCGTGACAGATTTCCGCGTTTCTGCGCTCGCGGAACGCTTTGCCCGCGCAATTTTGTAATGCCCGGCTCGCTACAAATAAAATATTTCCATCGAAATGCCTTCGCGTCGACAAGTGCAGAATTTAAAAAATGCTAACGGAATAGAAGATGAGTAACGATTCTCTGACGAATATTTCGCGATGCACCGCGCGCTCCGAACAAAATATTTCCGCGAAACGAATGGACGTTAATAAAGAAATAATTTTCGGCAACGATAGCCGCGCCAGACGACTAGCAGAATTTTTCGAAACAGACGTTTCCGCGTTGCGGCAGCAGAAAATATTTCTGAAATTCTTCGACATCCTGCGCCCGAGGAACTTCTTCAAGTAAACTTCCAGGAAATCGGAACAGCAACGCGTAATTCCATCGGCACGAGTAATTACCTCGCGGAGAAATTTCCGCTTTACGTCGAATCAGTGATATCCGATCGAGACGATTAACATTCGATTTCGATCGAAGCTGCATCTTGCTTCGTCCAAGTGTCGCGATCTTCGTCGCAAAAGATACCCAACTATTCGTGCCTTCTCGTTGGAAGCGATGGAAGAAGTATACGGACGAAGTGCTTTGCCCTGTCTCGGGGTACCCTCTTATCCTCTTCGATTGGGACGGGAATAAAAACGTTTGTACCTGGTATGTATTTCCAGCGGTGCTTACATAAATACGACTTTTCTTTGCTTTTAGCAGCAAACCACTGACGACACCCGAGTGTCTCTCAAAGATAGTGAACGTTATCTCTGAAGAGACGTTGGACTGTAATAAAGAGGAAGAGAAACCAATAAACAAACACAAGAAAGGAAAATACCACAACCGTTGAGGTGGAACTATCAATTTTGAAGAAGAAGGGTCACTTGTAAATGGACCTCCGACAATCGAGCCGTTCATTGCACAAATCGATTAACTCCATAAAACAAAAAGTTGAGAAATGCGATGAAATAATGTACATTGTTTTTTGAACAAATAAATTATTATTCAATGGTCAAAAAAAAATGTTGTCGTTTGGTGGTGTTAATCTTTAGTATTCGAGAAAGTTCGTATAAATATAAAAAGCTGACTATACCAAGTCAAGTGGAGTTAATCGATTTGTGCAACGAATGGTTCGATGTACACTAATCGCAATCGAAGAAGTATCGTTTTCGCGGACAATAGAACGTCACTTCCAGAACATCGTTAGTTGTTTCATTTCGCGAATTTCGCGGATCGATGACCATAGATCGCGAGATCACGCGAGGCGTAACTCTTGGTCCGTCGACGATTAATCAAACGGTATCGGCGCATTATCGGGGTTAAATTAGCGAAACTAATTTCGGCGTGCGCCGCATTAACCCGATACCAGCCCAGGCAAGGTAAACTCTGACCCGTGATTGCGCCCGGTTAAGCGTACCTGAGCGCCTTAACATAGGCCAGCGCACTGTTTAGAGCACAGTCTAATTTGCCATCGACCGCTTTGGCGCCTGCGGAATCGCCGCTGTTTATATTGTAGCCGCTTTCGGACTGCTACCCACCGCTTACCTCGCAAATAATACTATCATTAGCAACGGCTATTCTTCACATGTTTAAATACTTTGAAGTCCTCGCGTAGAGGTGTTTTCCATTGATCGCTACTCGCCCACGGAGATGCACGATCCTTTCGAATAATGGATAACAAACAAAGGGAACGTACATAGCAATAGACTTGTGATGTTTGTTCGAACGAGCGGAACAAGTTTTATATGCTCGCTGAGAAATACCTACTTCATAAATGAATGAAATACTCGGACAAAATGATCATCTTCGATCCTTCGTATTCGGAAGAGAGATCAAATAACGAATCCTCGTGCACGATATAAGCGAGTGCCCGTTGTCGTTAAATTTGGAGGACAAGGAAGCGAATAAGAAAATTGAATGGAACTACCCGCAGAATCCTAGCTGTTTCAATTTTGCGGAGCGACCGTTATGATTAAATTTCGATATCGCTAAGACCGCAAATTAGAATTAGCTCGAGCTCGAACCAGTCTCCGTCATCGATACAAGGCGCGAAGTCGCGATAGCGAGAGAACTATGCACCCATCTTGCTGAAAAGTTTGATTTCGTTTGCCAAGGCTCCCTAACGCACCATTTCAAATATTTCTATTTCCCGGTTAAAAAGTTCCTCGATAATTAGCCGAATTGGCCACGAATATAAAGTTTGGCGCGATAAGGTCGCATGAAACGCGCCATTAATTATTGCGCCGCAACCGACTGAACGATTGACCGTGCAATTTCAATAATTAAGTCGAACGATTAACCGAATAATTATCGTGCATTATCGTTCATTATTCTATCAAGCGTCCGACCGGCACGTTATCAAGTATTGATCCCGCTTGGCTCGAGGCAGGTCGCTTACCGCTTCCAAATGCAAAACTGATTAATTTAGGTAATGGAAGATCAGATGAAACAGGCCAATAGTATGTGATAACATTTCGAGGATCTATACGCCCCGCGTCACCCTGACGCGCTACCCACCGAAAAACTCCGAACCCTCGAGCGTCACCTGACGGTATCTTTGACATCGGGACCGTTTTCGATCGCGAAATAACAATTGAAACGACACGTGGATGCACGAGCCTGTCAGGGAAAGACGACGCGAACACAGAACACGGTTGATCGCGAAGGGGAGCGCGGATAGGGTGGATCCCGACAAGAAGGACAGATAACTTAACCGAGCAATCGCAGCAGCGCGCTCTTTTGTGCTTGCCTCTAAGGTCTGCTGACTCTATTGCTAAAGGACAACGAGTGGATCCTGCAAACAGCTCCTGGCCTCTTTGTCGATGTCCCGCGCGGATCATCGTCCCCCTTGCTAAGGTCCTTTGTCGACGGTACACCGTTTAATTGTCCTGCACGCCTCGAGAGACGACGAGAGCGCGCCGAGAAAAATGTAAAACGTCCGCGATTCAGGCTCTATTTTAGCGAACTTTTTTGCGGAAAGTCGTAACCGCAAATGTTTGCTCACGATGCTAGGGTTAGGATCCGACACCGACGCCGACGGTGAGCGGTAAAAGACGCTTCGACTCGTAACCACGAAAAATTGTGTTGGTGACACCGAGGCCACCCGATGGATATAGGTTTGAAATGTTGATAGTTCCATGCGGCGAGCAGGAGGCTGACCAGATATTGGATCACTTTGCTCGACGCAAACATCGCGTAGCAGATGACCTAATATCGAGATGCTGTTGTCTCAGAATAAAGTTTAAGGATCAACATGCCCGAGAGCCTGCCAACTTCTTGGCTATACCTTAGCCGCCACGTCGCTGCATATAATTCTTTATAATTGTTACATCGACAGATTAGAGAGTCGTAATTTTTAAGGAGCACGAGATACGTTCGTTTGAGCGAAACTTTACAACCGTCGGGGCTGTTATTCTTGCCTGGTGGTTTTATTTTCAACGTGGAATCGTTATCAAGCCCGACTCGCACTGTCCGCAACTTTTCTCGCGGTGTTATTTGTCCAGCCGTTACGTTTCGTGCCGACCCAGGGGATGGCGGAGAAAAAAGAAAAGCTTTATTATCGCGGCTAACTCCAGCGAATTTGTTCATTTGGCACAGATAGGAATTCTCGACGCGAGCCCAGCCGAAACTTTCGGCATTAAGGACACCGATAGCGATGAGATGGCCGCTTGTTTTTGACAAGGGCGTTCCTCGTGGTGCGATGCGACGCGTCAGGACCTACAGGGATGCCAACCAAAAACTTCCCTGTCTGATCGTTGCTACGATACGCGTGGAATGGGATCTAATTTCGTGCGAATATTTTGCGAAAAGAAATAATCTCTGAGATAACCGCGACGAAGTTTTCCAAAGGAGCGGTTACTTGGAAGAATCAACGACAATCTTGGGATTTTGTGTTTAATGAGACTATACTACCAGTCATGAACACATTTGCAACCGGCAGGTATTTTACATTTCTAATTAAGGAAACAGGCGAGAAACAGGAACCTGACATTTAATAGCGTTCCAAATGGAATCCTGAAGCTAGCACTAGAATTTCAAAAAGGAACGGGAAGACCCACAGATTCTGTGAAAAGTAATAATAAGCGAAACCGGATTCCCAGGGAAACAGAATACATGGGCCTCCAGTGGATACGAAAGGTGGTCAATCTACTGACCACAGGTTAATTAAGGGTCGTAAAATCATACCCGTATCTTCGACTGGTCGGTCGACTCCGGTTTAATTAACTGGCTCGCGATTTTTGGCAAATTTACGACGCTGGGCGTGACGGCCACAATTACTCGCGCGTTTTCCTCGTTCGCTCGCAGTAATTGGATTGATTTGAAAATACAACATTGCCAGGAGATTACCGTAAAATAGACCAACGACTTCACTCTCCCTCTCGTACTTTTAATTTTGTCTTTTCGACCTAAATTCATTCGTCTTTCTAATTTTAACTTTCCTAACGTATGTAGCTACTTGTTGAGGAAGATATCGAAAAGGTCTCTTTGCAATGGAAATTATGAAAACGAAGTTTAACGCGGGAGCAACTCCATCGTCTTGCACAAATCGTTAAAATAAAATTGATGTTTGAAAATGTACGGGTACGTAGCGCGCAATACGTTCGAAATGCGCATTTAATATACATAGTTTGCGACAGAAGTCGAGAACGGGATTACTCCGTGGGGCGAAGTTTCCACGGCAGCGAGCAATACGCTCTGGAGCAACCCCCTGCGATGTATCGCGACCCTCGTTTTCATTTCCGCGATGGTCGCAACTCCGTTACTTAATAGTTCCTTTATACCTAACAGTAAAACCGTGAAAACAAATTGGTGACTCGATTCTTAAGAAGTTGAGGCGTAAAATCAACTATGATTCTTGGATATTCTTCGTATTCGATAAAATACTCCATCTCCTTGCAAACGATTGTCAAACAGTTAATTGTTCGTTGAATCACGAACGGTCTAAAAGCAACAGAAGCTAAAATTCCGCTTTAAACTTTACAGCAGTCGCAGATTGCGGTAACCGATGATTCCAAGATGACCGTTCGAATGCACGGTGCAGGAGCGGAGCTTTCACGTATTCAGACTGTAACCGAATTGTTTCGATAGCAACGGGTCCTGGGGAACGATCCTATCGACTCCCTTTTTGGACCTTCTCGAAGGAGCGTCTGCAACAGAGCGGAGAGTCAATAAGGAAAATGGCCGGTCGATGGTAGCGTGCCTTTAGCTACATGCTCCATATATGTGTTGGTCTCGGGGGAAGCCGGTCAGGGTACATCAGATAAGAAAACCTGGTCCAGAATAGAACCCTATTATGTTCGCTATAAGCAGCCGCAGCCAAGAGAAGCGGCCCCGTGGCCTGCGACCGAGATAAGAAAAATGCCACGGCTGCCTTGGCCCTCGTAACCGCAGAAGTTGTAATTATACAGTGATATTACTACCGAAAAGAATGAAAGACGAACTTACGAGCCGAGGAGGCCCGACTACGTGGAAATCGTTTGGCCGTCGGCGTTACCCTAAATTTGGATGAAGATACGTCGACGAGTCGGACAAAGAGGTCCCGAAACGAGTACTTATCGTCGGTCCGGCTACCATAGGGGCCAGTTAAGGGTGCATCGTTCCTGGCATCTCGATTAACAAAGAATTCGGTGCGCGTTGTCTTCGCCGCGGCAACGGACGGCTTCCACGAGACCAGCTTTGGGGATTGTTTATGCTCTCGTTGAAATCATTCGTCTTCTACATCTTTCAAAGATCGTTCAAGGAATATTTTTCTAGCAAATACAAAACCGGCCCTATTAAAGATGCCAGTAGTCTGTTGGAAGTTGGAACCTACTGACCCCTTTACAGTTCGGGTACCTCGGGATTGCTAAACCTGTACTGAAGCTGCAATGGGACATACAGCTACAGCCCCTGAGGACTACAGAGTTAGAGGTTACAGAGAACGATGGAAAATAGGCCGCAAATGGCGGTTCAGCCGCGCGTAAAATCACCGTTTCGCGTCACTTGAACTCAGCCAGCCGGTTTCGAAAAGAATCCTCGGCCCCCTGTAATTTGGTTAATTCAATTAACATCGGTTAATTGCCGGACCAGCGAGCTCGTCGACCGAGTAGCGTTCTTTTGTCAAGCGGCACGTAGTAATTTGCGCGGTCGCCGCGCTGATATAAAGCGTCAGGAAGCAACGAGATAAATATCAGGGCCGAACAGAGGTTCCCGGTAACGCGGAACAATCGTAATTGTACGTATTACAGAACGCGCCGGGGCTATTAAACAAATGCGAGACGCGAGACGAAGGAGTTCCGTGTGGAAGCAGTTTTCTGCCCGAGCTCCCCTAAATCTGATTACAGATACCGCAATGGGAGATGGGTAAAAGGAGTCAGGGAAATGGGTATTTATTGTTATCTAACTTCAACGAAAATTAATCTGTCCGGTGTTTTAAGGAAGACGCCCCGCGACTGTCGCCCGCATCCTTCGCCATCTTTCGTTTCTTCGTAAGCCTTCTACTTTCTGTGGAGAAGAAACAGACTGCAACGACGCTCGTGCGGGCAGATATCGCGAAACTTCTGTCCGAAAGAGTTAAGTCCCCTGTACCTTGTAATATACGTTACTTGATGCTACTATCCGACCGTGAAAAAACAAGGACGAATGCTTTTCTTCGATATCTTAAGAGGGGAAGTAGGTTTAGAACTACATTTTTTAAGTGATATGTGTAAATTTTTTTCTCAAGAAAGGAATATATATATAATTTATTTTTAAAATCAATTTTTAAAATGATTTGTTTAAAAATTTGTTGAGCTAAAATGTACATAATCTCAAAAAAGTCAAGAAAAACGCGTTTGGGAAAGGAAATACGGAACTCAGAAAGTTCAAGGCAATAATGAGTTGATTTAAACTATTTACTGGTTAATCAACGGTCCCAGCACCATATAGCAATTCATTTTCTTCTTCATATCCTTCGTTTTGAGCCATGTTCGTGGTAGTTGGAATCATTTAAAACAATTAATATCGTGTCCCTGCCAATTCTTACTTCGACGTTAACGCTGACGCAAGTAGAGCTAGAAAGTAATAGTCAGACACGAGAGAGCAGTTTTACTTGATTCTACTTGAAACGTTTTATCAACGCGTCTGTTGACAAACTCGCGGCAAGCCGCAAATCTTTTGATCCTCCAATTAACGATTTCAGCGTCGTCGCGATAAGGATGTTTACTCCGGCTGTCCAATTTCAAAGATTATAAGAAAAATGCTACGGAATGGGCTTTCATCGAGTTTCCTATTAATTACAGCGTCGAGCAATCGCCACGAGGACGAGGTTTCGCTCCCGAGTCGTCGATTAAGGCGCAGCCGAACTTTAATAAAGCAAGCCATTCACCTCTCGTATTACGTATTTACGTAACAATAGCGGTAGCAACAGGAGGAAGCTTTCCTCGCGCTTCAGTTGACAAAGTCAAGTCCCTCCATCATCGCCATTTCCGCAGTTCGACGGTAATCTCTCTGGTACGAAGGGCTTCTTCGCGTAACAACGATTGTCAGCCGGAATCCCTGTCGTCGACTGTATCGTACCGCTTCCCTTAATCGCCTTGCAAATGTCGGTCATGGATACTGCCACCGCGGATGCGACGTCCCTAACCGTGTCTACGGGGTGTTTGATAAGTCGAACGGCTTCCTCTCCAGTCGAGATATATCCCCAACGACTATATTTTTCAATGTCAAACGTAACGCGATTCCCAACCCCGTGGTTCTTCCATTAGAAAGAGGGACGCGATCGTGCGAGGCAGCCAAACATCCCTTGGCTCACAACTTTTCAAGTTTTCGGTGCTCGGCTCCATCGAGGGAGATCGAGTTCGACCTGTGCTCGCCAGCTCGAATCAACGAAATTCTCGCGAGTATTTATTGCTACGAGTCGATTGGACGCTGTTGCAATTCGCATTTTTAAAATATTTCTAATAGATTCGCAAATCAAACGATTTTTACAGCGCGTACAAATATTAGATGAGAAAGAATTATACATACAGTCAATCGCACAAGTATTCGTACCCTCTGTGTCTGTTGACAAAATTTGTCTAAATTAAACGATAGGCTTAATGTTTCTAAATAAAAATTTTATTGGAAACATCAAACCTATCGTTTAATTTAGACAAATACCTTCAACGAACACAGAGGGTACGAATATTCATGGGACTGGCTGTATTTGGGGTGAACGTAATACATGAAAAATCACGGAACGTCTGCAAACCTCTTTTTTTTTTTATTTAATATACGCAAAATGTAAAATACAAAACAACGTATTTTGTTTTTTTTTTAATAATTTGGAAATAAAAGAGCGGAGTAGAATATTCCGAATCCGATCGATGTTTCGCTGTATGGATAATAAAAGAAAAATTGTATCGCTGCGTAAACACCGGCCGCGCTTTTGTTAAAACTATAGCCTGAACATCGCAGGTCCGCGTAACCCTTTTTTCCCCTCCTTTCTACTGTACGTTTGCTCCTCGCAGTATCGACCCGGGCCAAGCTATCCCGCACGTCGGACTCCGTCGAAAATTGCCAGTGCAAAATCAAAATTGGACCGTCATCAGAAGTTCGTCCGAGCGGAACTGAAACCGCCGTCCGTTGACCTCGACGCGCACACCGGATTCTCCACGCTATTCACGGAGCACCCCGTGTACACAATGTCGCAGACGGACAACGGGGAAGGAAACGTAACCAGGAAACGCGCCATTCCCCGCGAGGTCTCCGAAGGACCGTAGACGTTACCCTACGGACAGACTTGCGGTGAATAGGACTTAACTCGATAAAACTATCCTAGACGCCCTGGAGCTACCCCTAGCTCGTCACGCTTGGACGTTCCAACCACTTCCGGTTCCCAATAGCGTAGCCACGCTCGTTCGCGCTCTATAACCACCGAGAGATGAGGCATTGCCATAAGTTATCGGGAACGGGTCGCTTCTGTGACATTTTTCATCGACGAACCGTATGCAGCACGCAACGCGACAGTCCGTGATCGAAAGTGAATTTCGTTCGACTGAAATTTACGAAGTAGCAGAGTCGACAACCGTTTAAGCTAGACGTTTTTATTTTTTATCGATTTTATTTAATATCTTTATCCCTAACGCTGTTATGAAACTTAACTTCGAAATATGCTTAAGCGTACACCGACAATTATGTAATTGTATATAAGTTCTACAACTGCTAATCCTTCCAGAGAATAGATTATAGCAACGAGAAGGTTCGTCCTGGATTGGCTAATGGACTCGCCGGTAAGGCTATCTTACTAGATCCTGCCTTAGACGCACTTTAATGTTTGAACAGTTTCCTGTTTCGGAGAATTCAAAACAAACTTAGTAGCAAGAAAAGTTAACCACCTAATGGCCAAAATTATAATGAACAATGCTGCAAAGTTAGAAGCATCGTTGTTTTTGTTGCAATCAAGAAGCAAGACCCAAGATTGCACAATGTATACTGCGTCTTACTTGTTTGATACACGAAATCCCCTCTACTCCAACACCAACGTATTTACCACCAGATGGAATAACAATTTTTTTCTATCTACTTTGTGATTCTTTTCTCATTTTTCTCTTCCTTCTCTTGCTCCATTCGATACTAAATTTCTCGATACGTACAATCTTGGCACAATGAAAATCTATTACTGTCATCTTAAGAGACTCTAAAGCCTCGAGAAAAAATATGTCTCCCGAAGACGTGGAAGTACCATAAGCACAGCCCGCCGATATCTGATTGCATTTAAGAGGTATTGTCCTGTAATTGGTTCCATAACTCATCAGGCACGAACGCCGCAAGTCCTTCTATGTATATAACGCTTTACCACGATAAAATGTGGTTGTAACGCGTCGGTTAGCGCCGTTCCATAAAAAATCGAGTATATTTTTAACTGGAGCTTTCTCAAAGATCGCGGGAATAGCAAAAATGGTCGATAAGCAACACGCGATTAACCTTCCACCATTGTTAGGTACTCTGGTAGGAAGACGTTGTGTACAAATGGATTGCTTTTATCGGTTTCCCAATCGAGCACATTGTGCGATCGAGATGAAAGAAACCCTTTTCCTTGATCGTCTACGGTACAATTGCCGACATCCATAACGTCGGAATGTAGAAAATAATGTTTATTGTGGTGACTACAAGATCCCATCGTAAAGAACTCGTGCATTCCAGATCTTCAAGTGCGCTTTTAAAACTCTTTCGTCCTTATGGTTCACGCATCGCGTTTAAACAAACTCAAACGCACTTTTGGCAGAAATCCAGCAAGACTTATCTACATCGCGAATGAAATTAAACGTGACGTGGGAACTATTAACGTCGGGTAAGCCTACCCGCTGCTCGCGAGGAAATAATTTCACCTAGTTTCCAAGCGTCGTCGCGCCAACACCCGGCAATCTCCTCGTGTATTTGTTACGGCGTATTTGGAAAGTTCGCCGGAGCACGTCGCGTATAATGTGTTTTCGAGATAACTTTGGTAACGGCGACGTTTCGTCATTTTCCCGCGACCGGTGCGGAACTTCCGTGAGAAGTGCACCGCGAGGGAACAGCATCGACGTAAAGCCTAAACTCTCGAGCGAGGGATTTGCCCGTGGTAAAAAGAACAAAATAATAATAATAATAATAAACAGAGCCAGGAAGGATCCGGCGGAGCACTCGGTGCATTCAAGGATGTAGCTTTTCCGGACTTTCATATTGCCGGTGCCATCCCCGCTTTGTTCCCCGCTTGTCCAGCGAATCCAGCCGCGCTACGATGTAATTTTCGTAAGTCTGCCAGCATCGCTGCGTTCCGTATTTTCGTCTCGCTTTCTTTCGGTTGTTTGTCCTTTTTCTATTCTTTTTTAGACGCTCACTTTTAACGAACGAGATTGCCGGGAGCTTGTCATACCATAAATTGTTCAATGGAATCCTCATCGTTTACAACCATACTGTATCGCGCCTATAAAACTCCAGCATCCAAGACAGCCACTCGTAAACTGGTGACTACACGTTCCAAATGTCCGATCAAACACCCTCGTTCTTTAACGACGGACCGCTCGAAAACCATGTTCTTTAGCATCGTTTGCTGGACCACGAAATGCCAGACGGAAAACCATCGGAATCCTGATTTACCGAGATTCCAAGTTGTTGGAATTGTCCGTTCAGTTTTCACAGACTTTTAGTCGTAAGAAAGAGATTGTCAACTAAGAAGTTTCCAAAAACCAATGTCATCTTGTAAAGTGGCAGCTGATAAAACACATCGAGGGACGCACTCGGTTCAAATGATTCTTACAGCTGACGGATGCACTTCGGCACCGAGCATGCTCCTCGAAGGTATTCTTCTTAGCTGCCAATGATAATCGGATTCCCCCATCGCAGCCAACGTTTCGACGACGGTCCCACGTCGCTTGAAACACGAAGAAACGTCGAAATATCGCTGAACGATCATCGGACAACTCTTTCTCTACCACCCCGTTCTATATTTCGTGGAAGTCCCGGAGCGTTTCGAAGGCGGGGTCCAGAAGGCCCAGAATGGTAGCTCGTGAGATAGAAATCAGGCTTTTAATCCGAAGTCGTGGACCCACGCTGCGGGGCGCTCCGTCGCGGTATCCTGATCTGTACCCGCGATTGCTACCTTGACAAAGGGCTCTTCGGAGGTGGAACGCGTCCGTGGTCGAGCGAGTCGTCGGTCATGAACGTCGTTGTCGACGTGCTTTGTACGAAATGAGATCGGAATCCCTGGCGACGCGTTCCGAGCTATGAAAAGCTGACTCTAGGAAGCACAAGGCGACGAATACAAGTCTGGAACGAAAAGGTGGTGGTAAAGTGTGATTGTTGTTAATTATAATAAAGATTATAATCTCCAACATTCTATTTCGGTATTTTATAATTTTGAAAATAAAAAAAAAATATGAAAAGAAATCGAGGGTCGCTCGAAGCAAAGGAGCGTAGACAGCGGTGAGGGCGACACCCGATCGTAAATCCAAGCAACGAATTCTATCAATATGCGAGACATCTCTGTAAATCGCTGGACGTTTTCACCTGTACGTGTCAGGTGCGTGGAATGACCGTGGAAGAATCGGCGTCTCTCCGAGGGACGCGAAGCCGCTTAAGACCGGTTAAGCTGCTTACCGAGCAGACTACGCTTCCCGAAACTCTCTGCTCGTGGGTGTGCGTTTCCGCGCGAGGAGCTGCCGAATACGAATGCGCTCGATGTTCGCGCCCGAGCTCGAGACGTTACTCCGCCCCGGCTGCCGTTTTATGCGCAAACCCTGAAGTTGATGGGCTGACACGCTCGCGAAACGTGGATATGTAAATACTTTTCCTGATACCGACAGAGCTTACCCGATTTCGGAAGAGCGTCGAGTGGAGGAAGGTTTAAACCCTTCGGCGCTATGGGACCCGGCAGGCGCTCCGGCAATCCGCTTCTGGTAGACTGGGTATACCGTGCAATGTATCAGCGATTCGATATCCACGTGCAATTTTAGCTCTATCGATAGGATGCCGCGTATGTTTAATTTGCGTACAGAGATAGACCACACCGGAGAGATTAAGATATCTTGTCTTGTAAAATTTTGTGCATAATTTGTTATGTCGATAATTTCGGCAACATTTCACTCGAAGTCACGCGACCTACTTTGCTAAGTAGCTATGTATATTCTCGTTTTTCGAACGGATACAACTTTCAATTTGATGCACTCGCGCGGTGTCAGATACTTTGCAGCTATGTACATCAAACGAAATATCTGTGTTTACAAATATGGCTCGATCCCGGTGAAACGATACCAAGCGACGAATTAATTCGGATTCGCGTCAAACTCGATCCCCCCGCGTTCAGCCGAGCGAAAGATCGACAGTCGCGCACGGAAAATTGTAAAAATTATCCCGAAAATGAAAACTCGGCGAGGGAGCAAAATTTCCCGCTGTGCAGACTGTTTTGACATGCGAACAACGTCCGTACATAATGGATCGATGTAAATACGTTCATAGCTTACCGATGCGTGCTCGTTACACCTTCGGCAACGAATTAATGACCGCGTGGAGTGTTCGGGATGAATGGGAAACGAAACTCAGAGTTTCCAATTGTTTTCTGGCACGATGTTCGCGGCAAATTGATAGCTCGATTCAAATTAATGTTTTTCTCTTTTCAGGTTGGGTTATCGATTCTTTATTATCAGATGCTTGTCAATCAACGTATTTCAAATAGTAGCACGATTTCATTACCGCATCGCTGTGTTGACCGTGTTATTACAGTACAGTAACGTCCGATACGGTTGCTTTGTGCCCGTCATCGTTATCCTGTCAAGTAAACGCGTGCAATTCACCATGGGATCGCAATATTCCTCGATACTTTTTGTGTATTATTTCACGATTTAATGAAAATCATTCGTTACGTGCCGTACGTTCGCGAAACAGATACGAGGGACGATAACCCCTTAGCGCGTTCCGGTGTTCGAACATACTCCGTCGAAGCTGCTCGAAATTCCTCTTCGCCCGTATGACGATCCGAGCAAGACTGGTCGCAATTTATGCGAGTCCAGGATGAATGCACCTAGCTCCGATTCGACATAAAGGAACACGACAAGCGTAACACGGAAACGCGCAATAAAAGCACTGGCGGCGGAGAAAACTAAATGAATGGAATCTCCTGATGAAGCCCGGAGTGGCACTCGTGGCTGACATTCATTTTCCGGCCTCCTTAATGCCGTGGCCACGGTTGAAGAACTCGCTACAAAACAGTCATCCCCTCGTTGGTTCGTTTCGTCTTTCTGTTTCCGTCGCTGCTTCACACCCGGGGTGAAGGGCCAGCCGACTGGGGTCGCGTCTCTCTTTCCAGGAATTCGAGCGACGCGAATGGAGCAGATATCAACGGGATGAGCTACGCGCGGGCAAATTGTCGGTCTTTTGCTTTTCCCGAGGTTTATGGGAGGAGAAGTGTACGCAGTGTAATGGGAATAGGGGAGCCCGAGTGGCCACGGAGAAAAAGGGCTGTCGCGGCCCACGCTGTCTGCATCCCTCCGTTCAAACCTCCTCCCGCTTGCGTCAGTCGGTTAGTCTTATCTGTCGGTTGGTTGCGACTGTCACGCCGTCGATCTGGAATGAAACGATACGGGGCGTTGTCGACGATGACGTTTCCTCGAGTAAGAGGAATGGGGTCGGAATGAGTCGAGTCGGAAAGCAGGATCCATCTCCGGCACGAATTAATCCGTCTCGTCGATAGTTGTCGTCGTTGAGATAAAACGCATACCATCGTGTTTTCGTGACTCGACGAGGAACTTTCGTCTCGAGATTCTTTTCCGATGAGTCGAAACGCACGGTTACGATATCCACGATCGAAGATTAGACATCCACTCGTCTTTTATAGAACCGTTCGATCGGTTGCCGCGGAGACTCGGAGACTGCTTTCTTTTAGCATTTCGGACGATCGATTCGTTCCACGCCGAGCAAGTATATTTTATAATCTCTTTTGATACGACAAGGTAGTTGATGATGCGGGAAGGTGCAGAGACGCGAGTGAATGGATCGTAAGTGTATCGTGCGGTAACGCTTGGTCCGCTATCTTGGGTAGCGTATGTTTTCCCCAGGCAAATGTTATTTTCTTGGGTTACATATGAAAGTCCCTTATGGATGAACGTTGGAACACTTTGTACCGAAATGACCCTTCTCCTCGGGTTATAAATTGCTTCTTCGGTGGCTGCAACGTTTCCTGGCGTTAATAAGCAATGAACAGAAATGCGTTGCGGCGTCACCAGACTGTTACAGGAATATATTCACGAATTGGAGAGCATGGGCTTCTTGCGGAAGTAAATAAAATATGTCTTATAAATAAACGGGTATATTTTGTTGCAGATACCACGCTCGTGGGCGGTAAATAATTCTACGGAGTTAGAACAGCGGAAAATACGTGGCAGGCTTCTATAATGTAAGGAATTATTGAGAGAATACGGAACTCGTTCGGAACTATCGATGCGATATATCGATGCGGAAGAAATAAAAGTGAAAAATATAACGTAAGCGTACCGCGTCAAAGAAACGTTTACGCGTAAGTTCCACGCGGTTGTACGTTTTTGATCGGTAAAACGCCAGCACCTACGTGCCGCGATAATTTTCGCAAATATCAGAACACACATCGATGCCACGAAACGCGGCACAAAGCGGCGAACTAATCGCTGGTCTATCCGTGCAGAGCGCTCGCGCGCGTTCAGGATTAGGATCACGTCTGTGCAGCGGGTGCATCCGGCAACGGAGAGATCGATCGAGCGTTGATCAGGGCCGAGGTGGCCGTTCCGGATCTTTCGGAAGGCAGCGTAATGACCAAAAGAATCGCGTCGGAGTCGAAAAATCTTTTCGAGTTCGGACTCACGTTCGCGGGCTGACGAGCCGCGACGGAATAAATTGCACGCCGGCCGATCGAGACCTCTCCCCAACGAGGGGATCGGAAATGGGAATGACGTATAAAGGAGCCAGAGCACGTAGGGTCAGTTTGCCAGGCAAGGCGTATCCTGTACACCGTGAAGAATCTCCGGCAAATCTTGTCTATGTCCAGTCCTACACATGACCCTGGCAGCCTTCGACTGAATACTGATCGGCCCTCCTCGGAGCCTCTCCCCACGAAACGGTTCCGCGTCCCTTTGTAAAATCAGTAGCGAACCTTTCAGACTCTTTTTACTACGGCTCGCGAGCAGACCGATCCCCGGACCCTTTATAGTCGCATTCCTTTCTGTCGTCTTACCGTTCGCGTTACGTATCCTCGAGTACACGCCGCGAGAGATATATGCCTCGGGTCGTTTCGTTTCGTCGTTCCCGCAAGACCGCCGCAAAGGCTAAGAAAAAAGCCGCGTTTTCCGCATTAACGTATACCCGTGCCGCTCCTTTACGATCCCGACCCCTCAGCCCTCCGGAGATGGGAAACATTTTACCGGATTCGTATCGCGTGTTTCTTTTTTTCCCTTCCTTTTCTGCTGGAGGAGCAGACCGATGGCGCACGGGGAGCATTTATTAAGAACGGTGAATTATCGCTTCGAGGGAGGAATTTATGTTTTGACCAAGTTATCGTCGTGGAGGATATATTGCGTGGGAAGGGTGTAATTTAGCCACGCAATACTCGATACGGGTTGTAATATCATTCCCCGCGTCTCGCCGTCGAATATTCCGCGGCACGATAGGTTTCTTATCTTTCCTCCTACGATCGATGAAATAGCAGAATGTGCTTCGCCAGATTTTCGATTCACCGGTAGCGAGATGCCTCGCAGTGGGGGTCGTCTCGTCGTTTATATTAATATTTCTGTAGCTTTGAAAACAAAACTAAGCCGGCGGAACGAGTACTACCTCGTCGAGTACGGATAAGGAATTAAACGTATGTCTTGGAATTATCTCGAGCTTTCCGGCGTTCCGTCTGGCGTTCCATCGCAGTTACAAAGACGCCGTAATTTAATTCCCTCGCCAGCCATCAAATTATGAGCTGTATCGCGCCTAGAGAGCTGAAACCCGTCGATGCGATCGGCCGGAAACGATACCAAAAATGAAATTAACCGTCATCGTTACAGAGGGAGCGAAAAAGCCAAGAGAGGGTGGATCGAAGCTAATCTCGTAGGGCATAGCTATCTCAATATCCTTGACGCAAACAGATTACCGTGGCGACGTTAGGTGACATCTGCTTTAACTCGCGAGACAGAGAGGCGACCGGAGAGTCTAGGAGAGAAGGGAATCTATATGCGGAGAGCGCTCCTTTCGGAAAATGTAGAAAATGCGTCGAATGACAGTGGCGTCGTCGTTGTCGTCGTGGCACTGGCTGAAAGACGGAGAGACGCCTTTAGGGAGAAAAGAGAGGATAGAATTGTACGGGACACTGATAAGGGAACTCCGAAGGAACTGGCACGCTTTGACAGCCGGTAAATTAAAGTATATTTCCACGACGCTAGAAGGCAGATGCGCTGCACGGGGTAAATCCGAGAGATTTCGTACGGAGATGAAAGGTAGGCTCGGAAGAGGGAATTTTTTATGAACGAAATCGGTATGCCAACGAAGATCTTGGAGCCGGAGACAAAACAAGGGGAGAATAGGGGCGCGAACGGCGCCAAAGATGGAGACCGTTGGGAAATGGTGTCCACCTGAGTGCAGGAGACATCGAGAAGAGATGGGGGAGTATAAGAAGTTGTCAGAATCAGATGAAAAGCCGGGAGACCGTGGAGATCGGAATACTTGACTTATCCGATCGGTGAACGGCCACGAAACGGATCGACACAACAGGTACTCGCGAAGAACGTGCGATCGCTCGAGCAACTTACGGAATCGTCGAAACGTTCGCGCAAATATCAGCTGTATCGCGCGAATATCTATGTTGATTTCGTTTAATTTCGCTCGACGTTGTAACTTATTAAATACAATGAAATAACGACTTCAGCGAAATACAACAGATTCTTTCCACTGTACCCGCAATAAAGAATAAACCGATCGATCGTTTCGAAATGAAATTCCGAGATTGCGAACACCATTAAACCACCGCCCGAGGAGAAGCATCGGTAAATTCGCATTGGAAGTTGAGCGGTTGATGGGAAGCGAGCCCAAGTCCCGGAGATTTCTCTGGCAGATTCCGCGTTCCACGACGCCGCAATCCGCGCTCGCTAACGCCTCTCGGCTCGTTCGTCATCACCGGTGACAATTTCCTCCCTAGGCGCGTAGCGTTTTCGTCATCGGTGAAACAGGCGTCCCAACACCTGGGACAATAGCGCGCAATAGGAGTTTCCCTGCCGTCTCGATGCCTTCTTTGGGAAAAGAAGAGGAGGATGGGGGTAGTTTCGCGGTCGGCGTCGAGTCGGGCTTTAACACGAGCGACAGACGCCAGGCTCGTTCAACCCCTCGGGCGATTTCTGAACTCCTACGATCTAGGATGTTCTTCTGGCTATGCGCGCACGAAATGGAGGGTTTGTCTTATCTGGCTCGGCGCATTTCTCATCTCGATTCCGTGGCTCTTCTCCCTCCGCCTCGCTCTCGCCTCGTTTTATCTGCTCTCCTCCTTCTATTTCGCTCTCAATTTCTCCGCGAAGGGTCTATTCTTCTCTTTCGTTCGCCCTGTTACTCTGGCTCTCTCGGTCTCCGTCCTCGCGTTATTTCATCGCCGTCTTCTTTCAACTTCTTCCTCCACTCCTCCAACCCCCCGTCGTTCGAGCCTGTTTCCGTCTCTCCGCCTCTTCACCACGACCAACGGCCTCGTTTCTTTTTCGCTCCGTCTTTTATTCCAACTTTTTCTTTCGTTCCGTCGAACGTCTTAAAAATACCGACGGGCCATTCCGGCGAGCAAACACTCTCGCCATAGAAATCAACCTCGGCCGCGAGCCGCTCTCCTACCGCGTCGCGGCGTCCACGATTTCTTGCGAATTGACGCGTCGTCGAAATTATTCAGGGAAAAAGAGGAAACACGCCCAAGGATGAGCGGGAAGGACTCAGCAAACCACTCGAAAAGAGGAGAAGTAAGAAAAGAATCGCGTGATCGATAGGAGAGCAAGCCTGATCGAAGACGCGCCTCGAAGACCGGGAGAATCCTGCTAGGATAGAGCGAATCCAGATTTCCAGGAGTCTATTCACCCCACCGGATTGTCTGTCCGTCGTTTTTCAGCTGCAGCGTGCTCGCCTTCCCAGAGATTTTGAGAAATTGATTGTCGTCGGCGTCAGTAACGCTGAATTCGGGATAATCTCTTGGATTTTTAAAATTATACTGATTCGATTCAGATTTAAATACCGCGCGAAATCTATTTCAATACAGGAAAATTAAGAAAGGCTAAGAGTAAAATTGAATGTATAAAAGAATGCGAAGCAATAATGTATCAGTATCGGTATTTGAGTGTTTCGACTATACAGCCATAGTTATTATACTGATTTATTCTTCGTAATTATAAGTTTATCACAGTATTATGTATCACTCTCAGTCTTCTTCCTTTCGTTGCTCCATAGTTTTAATACTGTTTACGGTATCTTTTACATTCATTTGCATATTATGTTGGGGCACATTGGCCGTTTTATAGCTCGAGTACCTCGGGATCGCTAAACCCGTACTGTAGCTGCGTATGCGCATGCTACAGCCCCTGAGGACAAGCAAAAATGTAGTTCGGTTTGTAGAGTTTCGAGGTTAGCATGGCATTAGGGCATTGTCGTTGGAACGACATCTGAAAAGCGTTTCTTAAGCGAGGCGAAGATCGTCCGAGTATAATCCTAATATTCTCCGGGCCATCCATTGTACGGATCAGGAACTTGTTCGCGGATAAAACCGCCAGGACTCGCTTTCTCGGTGACTAATCACTGTGACTTAGCTCGAGCTTAGCGGAGTATACCGAGGCGTCATAAATTCTATTCTCTACGACCTGGAAGTAATTGCCGCTCTAAAAGTGGAAAATCACGTCTCGAACGGGTGGCAATTTAAAAGTCCTTCGTCGATGACTGTTAATTTACGGTTCCGGTTCTCATTGAAAACTTGCGAGCAGCGTTTGTTTCCTCTTGTACGCATCGGTTGTTAAACGTTACGTTGCCAGTGCTGAATAATAATAAATTGACGCTCGAGCTTTGCGAAACGTTGCAACGTATAACGAAGCTTACGGCGGCGTAAAAAGCATCCGTATAATTAAAAGCCGAGCGAGCAATACTTCGCTCTTGCACCATAATTAAACGGTTTGACAAATTGATAAACTTTTCCGACGCGTCTAATGATAACGGTACAAATTGTCCTTGTCGCTCGACGTTATCGCAGCGACGTTTGGCTCTTGAAAAAAATTAGTATCTGCGAAGAGCGCGTGGATAACGAGTAGAAGAGTTTCTTCTCGACGAAGATTCTTTTCTATATTTAATTCGTTTATTTGCTCGTAATCAAGAAAAATCAGCTCTTCGTCCTTCTTGGTGTTAAAACTACTCGCAAAATAATACACAATCGATCGCGAGTCTGCTTTCCTTTGTAATTTCTATAAGTCATCGTTAAAGTGCAAGGCTTCATTTTATGGAATCCTGTCATTTACTCAAAATCAAACGTAACGAGATATTCATTAACGAGATCATTTTACATCGAGTCTTTGAGATTAACGCCGACGCGAGTTTATCCTTTGAAAGGGATTTGATTTTATCGCGAACACTCGCGAATATAGAGAAACGAGCTATCAATTACGAGGAGTTCGATCGAACCATCTTATTGTGAAAACTGTGCACCCTGCGAGAACGTAGATCGTTTCCAGATGTAAATGGTGCCTTATCGACCTAATTACAGTTCCAGGATTTATATTGAACGAAAACGAACCTGCACCGGCTCCAGTCCCCTCCAGGGTATACTATCAGGAGTCCATAATTCGTTGGCCTTATCTCGCCGATGGTAATGAATGAACTTTTAACAGTATTTCTCGATGGGAATACCGAAGCTGTTCCCCCTTCAAACGGGACGAAATGCTGCGTCGATAATTGCCAGAGACGCGATTTGTTCCCGAGCAATCCAACTTTTCTCGCTCGTAATTTTCACCGTGAGATTCATGAACCTGACTATGCAGATGTACGAAGAAGATTACGCGTTTGTAACCGAGGCGTTGGCTGTTTCATTTTGTTGTTCTCGAGTTATGATACCCACTTCAATTTAATTCTGATCCTAATTAAATATCGTATCGCTTGGATTGAACTTTCATCGACTGATAGAGTACGTAGAGGCCAATTTCTATAAAAACTTCTCTAAATATGAATTTCGTATAACGAATAAACGATAGAATGAAATTACATTTTATGTTTTAGGAATGGAAGTCGAGCCATATAACTTATCGACCGAATAGACGTCGCGAATAAATTACTACACACACCGTGTTTTCGACATCTATTACTCGAACGAAACTTTGCCCATCTCCGTTTGAACATCATTTCGGTACCCAAAGTTTCGAGCGAACGACTGCACGAATCAATCGGATATGACTCCAAGAATGAACAGAGCGTAGCTCATTTTAACCCCATACCGTCGTACAAGGTTCAAACTTGTTTTCTGTGCCTTGTTACCTTTCAAATCTTCGACGATAGTTTCCACAAATTGCCTACACCACATCGTCCACCGATATCCTTCGATAGCGACGCGTTCCCTGTTTTCTACTTCTCTTTATATGGGCTTCCAAGAAGTATCGATACGAAACTAAACGAAAGAAGAAACAAGTTGCAGCACGGATGTCCTTTCAGAGGCAGGAACGAGAGGTTTTCTATAAGGAAATGGGGATCCGACATCGTCTTTTCTTGTCTTCGCTTCCGCAATTCGGCCAACCTGGGATCGGCCACGAGAAAGAGCATTGCGCCACGAAACGATTGCACATTGGCACGTTATCAATGCAATTTACGCGCAAACGCTGGAGCCATTCGTGGCCTCGTTCTCGTCCTTTCCGCGTACGATCTGTTTTTACGTATATCGCTGGGCGAAAATTGAACCGGCTTCTCGGCTCTCGTTAAGTAAATATGTGTACAAATGTTCCTGTTTATCGTTCGTTCGGATGGAACCCTATTCAAAAGTTCCTGAACCATTTCGATGGTGCTAGATGACAGATGGATTTCAATGGATAGATGACGATAGATGACAGTGGGATTTATTTGACAGAACAAAAACGCTTTCTTTGATAAGATCGAATTACACGATACATTTTGCATTTCATTATTCATGGACCTTCGAACGAAAGAAAGATTTTATTCGAGTATGATCGTTATGCGACTGCAAAAGGCGAGCATTGCTCGAATAAATTTCTTTCATTGTAAATCGTGTTCCTTTTCCACCATTCCGGACACTCGCAAAGCGTAAAATAGCGTTTCTAACATTTAAGATCTTTCATGTTTTAATGGGCACCTTCAGTCACGACTTATGGTTCCTCCAAAGAATATTTCAGAAATTTCATAAAATTTTGCAATCTCTATATATCTCCTCCAGGAAACAGTACTTTCAGCCGCAAATTATAGTTCGCCTTAAAAACTGTCTTACACAATTCCTGAAGCATTACAATCTCTATATTTCTTTCTTCTCGACGGCCAAGCGTTCTCAGTCGCAACTATGATTCATCTGAAATTACACTCTCGCAGTTTGGTCGGACGAATGTTTCCTGCGTCCCAGGCAACTCTGGATCGATCTAACTACTCGCAAACAAGTATCACACCACGAGGATAACGAAAACCAGTGGCGATTCGCAACATTTCAATATATTATATATATTATGCGACGAACCAGCTTCTCTGATCGTATTTCAATAACGGAAAAAGTAATTAAATCTTCAGTTAAGGAGGAACAACACTGTGACAGGTCTAAAAGAAGCCCTTTCTTACGATTTTGTTTTTGTATAACTTATTAAATTCATTAAAGATTTGGAGAAGGATATATTATTAAGATTCATCTGAAAAAAAGATCCGCATAGATTTCAGCGTCCTGCATTTTAGAAACAAACTCGAAATGATCGAAACGATGACTTAAACTCCTCCTAATATTACGCGGACTACATAATACTTCAATTTGCAACGCGCATTGCCGCGTTGTTGGAAACATTTCGAAACGATGTTTTGGGATGGAACGGATGTTTTGGGGACCAGCTTCCCCCCAAAACTTGTGAACCAACCGTTCGCAGAGTGAATCTATCTCGCTAGATGATAATTTCTTTTTTTTTTTCAAAACGTTCCACCAGGCGGGTGCCTATTCGGGATTAACGCCTATTGCCCCCAACGCCATTACTTCGGCGTTGCATATTTCCCACAGGGCTCAACGCGCGTCGCATTCCGGCATGCGGGGAAATCGATACCGCCATGCATAACGTATAAATCTGTCTGGTTGATACATAATCACGACCCGCCATAAAAGTATAATGTCCCGCGTTGTCACGCGGCTTCGTACCTGCGGTACGTATGTATGTTCTCGCATATTTTTGCCGTTATCCAACCACCGACGGGCTTAACGAAACAGAATGGCGTTCGCGGTCAGCCGGTCCATTTTCTTTGCGCGACCGCGATCACAACTGCGCAAGAACGCTGACAAGCTTGAAATTGCACCAGCGAAACGCCGCTGCATCGCGATTTTTGCCTCCCTCGTTTCCGGTACCTAACATTTTTATCCCTCGACAACCGGTAGCACATCGTTAACGCGACACGATTGCCCGGGATTACCTACGAGCCTGCAAACGAAAACTTTTGTAATCGAGTGGACGTTCGAACCCTGTCGCGGACAAGGTACGCCATTCTTCCTGGAAAAATGTACTTTTTTAGAATATTGTAGTATCCAGATTCCGTGGAACCCTCGTGCTTTGAAGATAAAATTGAAAAGAATGAACGTCGGCGGTGTTTTCCTTTTATTGCTGCTTTGGCGGATATGTTTTTAAAGAACTACACTTTGAGCAAAATGCCAAAAAAATTGATATTTTGAAAGTTATAGACTAGAATACCCCTTAAGCGAAGTGCGATATTGAATTCTGGAGACTCATAGTAAATCGGCGACGATAGCCGAGAGAGCCACCGGCACTTCAATCTCGCGAGCGTCGAGATGAACGTGAGCCGGCAAATTGACAAGATGAGAACCATTGCAATGAAACTTAACGAGCTAGAGGGCGGAGTATCTTAAATTACAGAGCAACGTCGTTACAAAAGGGAGTTTTCGCGTCGTTGATAGATCCTAATTAACGCCCCGTGAAAGTATACAACTATGCCGGAGTTCTTTCCTTCTTTCCTTCTTCGTTTCGTCCCGTAGCCGAAGTAACGAAGACGGGGCGCAAAGTTAAAGTTGAATGTTCTACTGCGCTGAAGGCTACTTGGTGACAAGTGATCCTTGAGAAGGAGAGCGAGAGGAAAACATTGTTAATTTCCCTTGCAGATTCGAGTGTTCCCCCGTTCTCCGTTCGTCCCCTTTCTCCACTTTCTCCGGGCCCCTTTCGCGACTCGATTCAGAATGCCGATTAAATTAACGTCGCTCCGTCACGATGAAACGATTGCCACGGACGTCGTGGCAAATCGAATTCGAGCACCGCGGGATGCGCTGCCAACCGGCAAGACGAGTCGCATTTTGGCAGCCGAAAAGACTCTCGTAATTTCACCGAACCGATCTCGATATCTATCGCTAGCCCTTGCACTCAGGTCGCAGTTCCAATTTGCTTAGAACCCGATCAATGGGAGTCTAAAAAATTAACGTTATAAAAATTAGAAACACTTGAAAAGAACTTTCGTTGAATTCATCGCGATTTCTAGACCGCGATAGACAGGAGAAGAATGGCAGAGGCAAGGATCGAGCAAGTGATTGCAAAATAATTTTCAAAGTTGTATAGACCGTGCGTAGACGCGTGCAAAAGTTCAAGTCGCGGACAGAAAGTTTCGCTGAAGATAATTATGAGTCGCGTTAGAATCGAGGGAGCTTTAGCCTGCTTTTTAAGGAGCGCCCATAGCGCGCGCAGCTAATGACTTCGTCTAAAACCGCGAATATAATTCAACGATCCCGCGGAGCTGAGTCATCCGGGGCTTTCAGCGCGATAGCGAAGCGAAAGTTTCTTTGAAAAGCGTGGAACCTGATAGAAGCTCGCCCTTGCGTACACTTGCTCGCACCAGAGTCTACCGTGCGCACCTTTGCAATCGTGGATTTCAAATTATTTTAGAAAAACAGTTGAGTTAAGCGCATCGCTTTCAAGAAAAGAAACTTTGTACGATCGTAGATGTACCACAGAACACAGAAGCATTATATATAATTAAAAATATAAAGCATGTCCTAAAACTAAATAGTAGCTAAAACACTCCTGCGATCTCTAGATAAAAGATATTTCTTCAATCACAAAAACCTAGCGAAACATTCCAAGTTATCGCATGAAAATCATAATATCGCATTTCATAGAATTTATCATAATATTGGAGACACCGTCTCGCAGGGTACGTAAAATTGCAGCAGTATACGAATACGCAGAATGTCCTGCATAACTTTATCCCCTAAAGTATTTCGTGCAACACCGTCGAGCACAACGAACGTTTCTCGTGCGGCAAAATTGGATACTCCATTCAACGTTTCAAAGGGACTAGAATTTCTTTGACCTCGTGAAATTTAAACTCCGCTTCTGGCCCCCGATTCAAATTTCCCATTAGGAGCTACCCCAATTACCGCGAAGTAGCCGCAAAATACCAATCAATCAACCGGCCGACATGGAAGCCTTTTAGCCCACTATTCGATCATCGAAAAATAGGGCGAAAACAAGCCGGTTCGAGGCGTTTTAAGGTTCGATCAATTTCGACGTTAATCCTGGAGTGCGAGACGCTAAATAGACGTAAATCCTATCGCGCAAGAATAGAGAGGGACAAGGGCCTAACATCGCTACATGCCTTTAGCATATAATTATCGCGTGTATCTGGCCTATCACGCATGGCTGCACTTGCGAACGAACGCAACAGCTCTAGCAGACCGGGGTGTTAAAGCATTAGGGGATTCCCCCGATCTGTCTGATGATCATTTTATATTAGCCAAGGGGAATCTGCATGACAATGGCTGGCTCCATTGTGTGATAAGCGCTTCACACTGTGCAACCCCATCCATATGTTAATATTCTCCCGTGCTTACTGCGCGCGGGCAACTCGTGAAACTGAATTATGTGTACGCGAAAGTGCGTGATGCTTCTCCCTGTCTACCCTGGCGCGCATTACGGGAAAATCTCTTTTTTTCCTCCCCTTCTTCGCGATTCGGTAGTGCTCGTTTCTGTTGTTTATTTTTTCGCTCTAGGCTTTCGCGCCGCGTTTCGAGGAGAAAGCTCTGTCTGATGTGCTTTTAAGGAGACCAGAGACACGCGCTCGAGGGTCGTCGTAGGTTCTGGCGGAACGCTAATTGGGGATTATCGGGGAACGAGTCGTTTGGGGTAAATGCGCGTTACCTGAGTATCCGTGAGTCGGATTTCGCTGCGGTTTTCACGCGGTTGAACAACTGGAATCCGAGCACTGTGAGTAACAAGAAGCTGTGACTTCAACTGCGAGGTTTATGTCAGCCACCGCGTATATGGAAACGATTACGGTTTACGTTGCAAAAGACGAATTTAATCGAAACCTCGAATCTATCGTACCGTTGCTCTCGGACGAAAGAGCGTATCATTTTAATCATTTTTCTACGAATATTTTCATGCTTTTAACGAGCAGTCGATTAAATAAATTCTATGCGTTGGTGACCGAGAGTGCGATCTTTATGATATCGATCGACGGTTGTGCCACGCTGTCGTCTCATTTATCGCAAAACGCGCACACACACGCGGACCTTATGAAATTAACTCTATAAACTTCCACCCGGGGCAACATCGAACAAAATCACAGCGACAGTCGAATAATGAAAGTGTCCCCATAATTTACAAGCAATCAATACGACAGGATAGTCGGTAATTTATATGCATATCCCGAGTCGGTGCGCGAAAACCGAGCCCCCGACCTCGGTACGTTCGGAAACATCTCTACGAAGGACCATTAGTCACGGTCGAACCAATAACGCCGCCCCAGAACCTTGATATTCGTGAACGCAAACATCGATGTCCCGGCGGCTCCTACCGACAATAAACATTTACCTATCAAAGACGCATCTAGGCGCCAAGGATCTCCGACGGAATGTCCAATGAAACGCGTGCAGGGACTCAAAAGGGAAAGCAAACTAACCCCTAGTTGTACACACATATCCATGAATACTCATGTTTCACGCTCACCTCAGTGTTCGGAATTCACGCAGAATTACAAATGTAACGTGCGACTTCGAACTGTAGCTTTAAAACATGAATGGCAATTGTTCGTTTGCTGTTATGAGAAAACAGACCACGATGCAAAATAACATGCATTAGAAAGAAAATTTAGAAAAATTGGTAGCTAGAATATGAAAGCAAAAAACGTGCAAAGTATCGTCGAACTATGGGACTTTAGTTTCTCGTGCAAAAACGTGAATACATTTGAATCGCGTGTACGTTAAAACCGTTGGGAGTGGGGATCTCTCTCCTCCGATGGAATCCTTCCTCCGATAACTGGCGCGGAATGTACACTTCCGTGTGTATGTAGCCCTTCGCGCACCTATGCGCATTGAAATTAACATTTCTCCTTTGAGTCCGTCGATCGAGGGTAACACGAGCGTCCCGACGAGCGTCGATTGGCGTCGTCGCGCACGGGTAGAGGCGACGTAGCGCGACGCTGCGGAATGCACGCGTGCCTTTGGAATCGCGATACCGAAACGAGACGAGGGTTATTGGCCGTTGTCAAAGGGGCGCACGGCAACGCTGACGCCGACGACTCCGCGTCCCGGCGTCGACAGCCGAACCAACCCTTTTACGAGGTGTCAGAATTCACTACAAGCTACTCGAGTAAAAACCCCGACGCCGACACCGAAATTAAGGGTGCACAAGCTGGAACCGTCGACGACGTCTTTCTCGAGGGTGCCGCGGAGTAGGTCTGAGAGGGTGCGCCGCTTTTCGGGGAGTTTTTTCCCTCCCGACGGTAATGGACCGACCTGGTTAAAGGGTCCGCGAATCCCTGGGAAGAGGTAATCGGTGGCGTATTTCGAGGGAAGAAGATCCTAAGACGTCGAAGATGCTTTTTATCGTGTAAGATTCTTGGGGAAACAGGAATTGTGTTTCTTTAACTCCTTCGTTTCCCCCTTTGAGATGTTAGCTTTGGCTAAAAATAATCAATTGTCAATCTGGACTCTTCGTTTAGGTGGGGAAGTCTGGTTCGACGAACACCGTTTCTATTCGTCAAAGAGTTAGCTGAGTCTAGAAAAAGATAATCGAAAACGAAAATGATGTTTCCGATGGTCCCTCTTTTTGGATGTGCCGAGTGTACGGAGTAGGTTTTTTCATGGCTGAATGGCATGCTTTCATTCGTAGGTGATGACAGTCGTTCGTGATAATGTCAGAGTTAGAGAAGCCGACGATGTCTAGACAGTCCGCGAGGGTCTGGAGAATCTGTCTTTGCGACTGACGAGGAACACGACGACGCATTCAACAGGCAGGATCGTAAACAAACAATTTCAAATGAAAAAGAACAAGGGTGGAAGTCAGTGACGTGTGAACAGCGCGATAGCTCAGACGTTTCGTGCGACAGGCTCGCGGTTAACCGATTTCGTTTTCCTCCACCTTGGACAAAGTAGAACCGTGTAATCGATGAAAAGCATCGATCAGTGGTATGTCCCAACCTAATTCCACTATTAATCTCCGACATAAATCGCGACAGCCAATTCGCCGAGTAAAATCTTTTCTTCGACGACACGCCCCCGCAAAAAAAGATGAGAGGTGCTCCGGTTGAAATACACGTGGGTATACTATAATCGAGCCATTAGATAATTGAAATAAAAAGAAAACGACCGATCTGTCCGCTCGAGAACCGCTCGATCGATCTAAAAGGGATTTTCGCTCGAAACACGACGAAATGATATTACCATCCAACTTTATCGAACGAAACAGCTTGCAGTAATTGCCGAACGACAAGTCAAAAAGCACGAAAATCGCTCGACCTGCTACCTCTCGAGGAATCGAGAAACCTGCTTCCTATTCCAATTTCTAGAACGTGTTGATCCGAGGAACCATCGAATCGTGGATAGAGCGCAATTTCCATAAATTTTAGCGCCGATTACAACCTTTGAATGCCGATTTCTATCCGTCGCGACTCGCCGAAACGTCAAGGAAACGTCGATAAAATTCGCGTGTCTCTTTCTTGCAAGAATTCTCGCCGAAGGAATTCGAAAGATCGAGAAGAAGGAAATTCGGAGAGGCTGTATTTCCATAAATTTCAATAACCATTGTAATTTCTCTGGTATAGATTTTATCAGAACGTTGTTGGTACACGAAAAGAACACGAGGAAAGTTTCCGTGGATGCAAATACGCCCATTCTCGCTGTCGATACATTTGTCTTCCTTCAACTAGATGTGTATTTCTTCGCGAGAAGTGGACTGTGCGGTCGAAGAAATTGAGAAAGTTCGGAACGGACGATTCCGCATTTTCATAAACTTCGCTAGGGATCGCAATTCCGCGAAGACAGACTTTATTTCGGTATCGCTGTAAATTCTTATTTCCCGCAAGTGTGTTCGTTCAACGTTGTCGCTCTCGGAATCTAGCCTCTTCCTTTCTGGCCTTGTAATTTTTCGCGAGAGGTATTGTTCTTGTGCCAAGCAACGAGCGTTTCCATATTTCATTAGCGATGCCAATTTTTCCAATTCAATTTTTCTCTTTGCCATTATCGCAGAAACGGTTGTTAACTTCAGCAAAACTTACAGGGTCTCGACCCTAGTCGTGTCTAAATTATTTACAGCTTACGATCCTTAATTTAATTATTACCATTTGGATAGAAAATTGAATTACAAATGGATTCTTCTTCTTCCACGAATAGTACAAATTCGCGTGATTCGAACTCGATGAAATTTAAGCGAGGGTCTGCGATGGCCCTTTCCCAAATGTCACCGTGGAGTTAAATAAACGTCGATAAAAATCAGCGCGGCGCTTCGCATTCGTCGTTTTTCCATCGTCGAGTCACACGCGCCGCGTTTTTCCAATTTGAATTTCTAATTTTTTTCACGAGGATCAAGCGACGCGGGACGAAGAAACACCGCGTTTGCTGCGAAAAGCTCGCGCACGTACATCCTGCTCAGAGGGGAATTGTTTCATATGGTAGAAGTACGCGACGGCGTGTACGGAAAGCATATACAAACCGCTACATGCAAAGGCACACGCGACTCTATTACCTGCGCGCGTAAGTCCTTGCTACCGGTAGAAGTAAATTTTACTTCGTGCCCTAAGTAAGTTTAGCTTTCGCGTCGAATAAGTTCTGCCGTGGCGGGCTCGCAAATTTTCCTGCAATTACGTGATACGCGGAACGGACGCTGCTAAGAGATGCCCCAGACGAACACGCACACACCTTGCGGAACAGTAGTCACGATTAATTCAAACTTTTCCCTCTCGTTATTGCGAAGTCGTTCCCAACCATCGTCGACTTTTTTCTTTAGTTATTCTTCGCTCCTCACCGTGAATTATGATACTTTTTATAACTATCCGAATCTACGATTGATCGATATAATATGCATTTGTAAACTCCGTACTCTCGTTTCAGGTACCTAAACCTATAACTTTCAAAGTGTTTTATAAGTGTGCCCACGAGTATATTTATTTGCAGTGCACTGGGCTGATTTTTAAGATGCCTCGTATTTCGTCGCGTTTCGAGTTTGGGAAAAGTGACAAAGTAAACAGTGAAAATCGAAAAACTCTTCTCCTCCCTTCTACGTTTCCGCGTCCCTTCGACTCGTAAATCGTACCCTCCATAAAACGTTCCTGCTGTTGTCGGCGGCGCGTCGACGAAGAACGTTGCAGGAGAACGAAAAATATGTCGAACGGAGGAGAAGGTACGTTCATCAGCATTCGGATGATCGTTTCAACAGATGACCAAAGGCAGCTCGCGTTGCCAAAACGTTTTATCTGTTTGCTTTCCGAAGAAGGGATTCACCCGTATATGCCAGGATTGCGCAACGCGGAAATTTACGACAAGCTTGTCGTGCTTCGCGGATTAAAACGGGGAATTTCAGACTTATTCATACGGCCCACGGAAAGAATTGCGAGTTGTTGGTGCGGTTGTGTTCCGGGAGGAAACGCTTCCGAAGTATTCTTCTCGGGCGAAGTTCGCCGTTGCGCTGTTCTTTCGCATTTCGCGTCCTGCTCCTCGCGTTTCACCGCCTCGCAGCTGCTATTCCAGCTACATAACTCGCCAACTTCTATTCCTGAAGTAACTCTCCGTTTCATGGAGCCCTTTCCACTGTTTGACGAAACCTTGACTTACGATTTGCCAGTTTTGTTCAGACCCTGCCATTCTCTGCTATCGAGGGTCAGTCAACGATACTTCAACGATTGAACCGTCCGAGAAGAACGCGAAAATTATAAACAGGGTGGTTTTCTAAATTTTTATCTACATGAAAATGATCTATCTCTGGTTAAACGTCAAATATTGTTATCCGCGTAAAAGGAAATCAACGTTTGTCGTACCCTCTTAGAAAAACCAATCTTTTCAGCTTCGGTATACCGACACTAGACGTCATCTTGACCTCGAAGATAAATCGTTGTCCGTTTGGCAATGGTACTTGATTTTTCCAAACTTCAACGTTTAATATCTCGACCACCTGTCCACCTTTGATCAAATCGACAAAAGAATCTACTCGGCGGGTGGAAGGAGTTGTAAGAAACGAAAGCGTCCGCTGTCTACGTTGCACCTACCACTCCTACCACTGGTTGCGAAGTATTCGAAGCATTTTATCGGGCTGAAATCTTGAAACGTTCCGTTAATAATATTTTTATTTCTACACACGGTTACGCAAGATTGTCTTCGAATATTTCTAAACGATCGGTTCGTCGACTCCTCGCGATTCGCGTTCTACGATTTCCCGCTTTTAATTAAGTAGAAACGTTTTGCCGCGCGGGGTCTAGTGAACGAGATAAACGCGAAATTCCTAACGCTTTTCCGTTGAATCGAAGCTGCTGCGTTTCCACGCGGGCCGTCGACGCTCGCTGATCCTCTGGGCGGTTTCCTGTAACCGTTTTCAAGTGTAAACCCACCGCCTCGCGGACAAAAAGGCCGCGGAGAAACGCGAAACGCAACAGCGAAAGAAGAGAGGAAAAGGTAAAAACGCGAAGGGAAAGAAATGGACGATAAAAAAAAACGCGAGAGTGGGAGAGCGCGCGATGCGGGAAATTGCGAGAGAGGGTACGATAAAGGTGTTCCTCGCAGTGTTGCAGAAACGTTGAATGCGTCTAGACAGTTCCACTTCATGCGATGAAAAACACCGCAAGCAACTCGCGCCGATGTAAAGTTTCATTATTTACCGGCGTGCCGGCCTGCCGCATCCTCCTAGCCCAAAGTTTTCCCCTTTTCCGTGCTTTCCTCTTTTTTTATATATATTTTTCCACGAAACCATGTCGGGAGAGGGCTCGGGGCGAAACCCTTTCGTCGCGACGCCAATCCTCGTCTCTTTGGCTGACGTTGAAACTGACATTAATTTTCTAGACTTCCACGATGGATACAAGCGGAAATCCATCCTGAATGGCGAATTTGTCGTCTATCAAAATTCGTGGTCTGATTCGCGACTCGGTGCACTCGAAGTTACTTTACTTTGTACCAAAAACAGTGATTGCTACCTTTTGTAACGAGAATTTTCTAGCTGCGTAGAGTCTTCTGTTAACGAGAATAACTGTCGTATTTAAAGCATTAGTAGTATTCCGATAAGGAGAAAATAACGTGTAAACGTTGCGGTATCGCGGTTTACTTATCCAGTTGTGTAAATGAAGAAGATTCTTAACCTGGGAGTCCGTCGCAAGAATCTTGTATTATTCTTCAATCAATTTCACGACGCGCAAGATTTCACAATTTTCTCGAATCTAGGTTTCCGCAGAATTCCTAACGCGCTGACGATGTCCTCCATCGAGCTAGATACGCGTTGCATAACCGGCATCTTTTTCGCAACCGCGTGGACTCCGCGGTATTTCGCATTAATTGAAGATGCTCCGCATGTTTCACCTTTCGATAATAATGGAAAGGGATCGACCGCGACGGTTCTTGTACATGTCTCGAAGCCATGGAAGCGATTTCTACCGAAAAAGACCGAGCCTCGCAGCCATGATCGAGTTAATCAAGACGTCAGTTGATAGAGACATCGATTAATTGATGCGCTGCTCGCTCTGGAATCGGGCTCGGTAACGCGACTGTTAACCTAGACGTTGATTAATCGACGAAACCCTTAATCGACGCTTCCGATACAGGAAGTGGGAACGCGAATGATCTGTCTAATGGGGAGAGGGCGAAGAACGATCGAGAAGAAACCGAACTATCATTGTATCGTTCGATAATTCTTTACTAAGTCTATGAGAGTTAACCGGAGTAGATGCTTGACTAAACCGGTATTTCATCCACAACTTTGAGAAAAATGTTTAGCCCTCGAACACGAAAGAGAAACAATATTTTATAATGCTATATCGAGTGCCTAATTTCAATGTTTTTTTATCTATTAGAACGATATTTTCGGTAACGATATTCGCGAGAGGTGGCTGTAAATAAGGGAGAGGGTCCTTCGAATGGACGACAGATTGGCCAGTGGGGACACTATCGAACTCGATGGAAGATAATGGGACGGGCAGCGTGTTTCGGTGTTGCTCCGTGGCCGTGGTAAATTGGCGGAGCTCACGCGATGAGATCGGGCTTATGCAAAATGCAGCGTGAACACGGAGGATTAATTAATTCTTCTTCTTTTGGTCGAACGTGCGACGAACGATGCCGCGTTCGTTTAACCGCTGCTGAGGAGACAGATGCGGAAACTGGTGAGATAAAAGGGAGGAGAACGAGACAGGGGATGAGCAATCGTGGATACGCGTGGACAACACGTTGTACAGTGTGTTGGACTCGTGTGATTCCATCCGTGTCGATACGATCGTCCCAGGCCACATGTGACGCGATCGCTTTATCGTCGACACGCAATTACAGTGGGAAGCGGTTGTTGAAATGCCTTTTCGTGACGAGTAATATCACGCAAGGTTTCTGAGCCTCGCACTGCTGATGAACGATTTTGATTAATTTCATCCGATAGATACCGGACGAATAAATTAGATTGGAGCTATCGAGGTACGAAGACTGAATTGTAACGTCCTACGCTTTTATGAATACCCGTAGATAAGTTTGCTCGTTTGCTCGAAGGCCTTTTAATTATGGTACACTACCGGCCATTAATTACAATACATCGCCACACCTTTTTCAAAGAAAGACTAACGTAATTAATGGTTGTCGCACATCAGTGAGTTAAACTAATATTGTAAGGCATGTTTGCGATCATTCGTATCATATCAGCGTATAATTGTCGTAAGATACTTGATATTATCAAAAAATTGATATGGGAAAAGTGTTCCAAATACGTTTAACGAAAAAGAGTCCACGCCACTGCAACAGCGTAACAACATTCGTGCTTTCGTCAAAGCACGCTGTGTCGCCACGGGTAAGCTCATCGAAATTACCACCAAAATACCGACGGCAGCCTAAACAAACTTAGAGAGTACTTGGTAAGTATCCATTTGACGAAAATTTCGCAGGTCAAAGCCGTCGGATCATTCTGTATCGAAAGAGAAGAGACACGCGTACGCGTACGAATGAGAGGATTAAGAATTAAGCGCTCGTAGGAAATTTCGACAAACACACGGTCATTACAAATTCTTTTTTAAAGTGTCTCACCGACGGGTGCATCAAACGCGTCCCATGCTCGCATCAGCGCGCGCGCGTCCACTAATTTAAATTGCCGTTTCGCCAGCGACGCGTATTCCTAGGAGTAATCAAGCTCCGGACCGGGCCAGACGGAAAAGACCGTCCGTACGCGACCGTGTACACGGCCTTCTAATTATTTTTCGTGAGCAGAAAATTACACGGGCCCGGTGGCGGCTTGGCTCGATGCCAACAACACGCGTCTCTCGTTCCCTTCGAACCGGAGCTGTTCGATTCTTGCAAAATAATCGATTCGAGAAATCAACTCTTTTAATTACCTCGTACATACTTTTACATTATTGCGTGACTATTTAAGACCCTACATATCTGTTTGTCAGCTAGTGGTACAATATTCAACTTGTATTGTCAACAACAATGTTGCCGTCAACTTTCTAAAATAATTTATCTGTCTAAATTGGCGAACAGTTGGCGAATAATTATTTTCAAGAGAATTCAGTAGGAAAGCCCAATGTTCGTTACATTTTCTTTTATACAAACACTATTCAAGAATATCAACAAGTACGACTCGGACACCTTCCGTTTCTATGTATGTTCTTAACTAAGCAGAACCGAAAAGCACGATTTTCTAGAAAATCGATTCTGAATCGAATATCCCTACTTTAGATGTCGCGACGTCTCTCAATCGGAGACAGGCTTTCGAGAAATATCCGTGTCCCGTCACGCTCGCGATTTCGCGTCGACGTGTACGACAATATAAAACGACGCCGTCACCGCACGAACCGCTTCTCGCCTCCTTTCAGACGGTTATCGCAAGGTTTTTCGCGAATATCGAAGACTCCCCCGGCTGCATCCTGCTTTTCCGCGGAATCCGCCAGCGGCGAGCGTGGAAACCGCGATTCCGCTTCGACGGAGGCTTCCACTTTCGCGACAATTCGAGAGCCAGAGACGTCGGAGCTTTCTTGTATTTTTCCCCGTAGAATATGCTACCTAGACTTCCCAGGTGCTACCTCTTTAGCTGTTTTTCTTCTTTTTACTTTGCAAATATTTCTTACAAGTTTTATGGATGCAATTTCAACCTTAGAAATGTTTTTCTTACGCTATGGTTGTTTCATCGCTTGAATCGGTGAGTTTTCCTTTTCTTCTGTAATTAATTATTTTTCTCACAAAGTATTCCTCGACTCCCTGCGTTTCAACCGTCTACGAAGTTGACGTCTGTTCAATTTTTCACGCAAGATGCACGTTCGAAGCGATGGTTTGCAAACTCGAGGAAACTTCAACGTCCACTGTCAGTGTCAGTCCTACGATAAAAGAAAAAAAATCGTGGAAACTGTATACTCGAAAGGAGAGGAGCTTTGCCCTTCGAGGTGGATCGGTGACGACGGTTCGCATGCCTGACTTGTTACTCCTCATTGAATGCTCAGCATCCGTATGAAGACAATTCTTTTTCAGCCGCTGCTCTTGACATCTCGTGAGTCTATACTTCCAAGCGCCATTCATCTTTGATCCGTTCGGTTGAACGCGAAATACAGGACGCCCCGCGTCGCGAACTCGATGACGACGTCTACTTCCGTCCTCTATTTTCCAATCGTCGACATAGGGGACACGTTCGTTTCAACGGCAAACTCATCGCCTCGATAACTGTCACGGGAAATCTGAAACAAAGTGGCGACAGGAAATTCACCTTGATAAGCCACCCCCCTTTCGAGAATTCTTTCTACGATATCGTCGGTTATTTTACGAAGGAAGCTTTTCGAGCGAAAATCGATGTTAGTAATTCTCTTCTAATAAAACGACGGACGGTACAGGCTTTAACTTTGTTTGCTTTAACGTCAGAGCCACGCGCCCGTTTCGAATCGTGCGCAAATCTTGCAAAAATTGTTCGCTCTTTATCGTATTCCTCTACTTGTCCTCTAACAAGCGATGTAAATCGTCTTGTCTATCTTTTTAGAAACGACTGTTTCTCTGTACACGTCGTTCAGAAAGATGACATCCGCGAAAGCCACTATAGTGGCGCGTTGTGCCTAAAAGGCTGTTATAAATCAGTCCCTAAGAGATGGTCGAAATCCTTCGGTGGAAACTCGCGTGATCTCCCTTTGAATGTCGTTCCTCGAGCGACGCAGAGAGTTTCGGCAACCGACCGACAATGTTCGTGTATGAAAACGGTATCGTGAAATATTCAAGTGCATTACGCGCTAACTACGATTCAAGGGGGTGATTAACGCAGTCGATGGGAAGGAAAGTAGACCCCGAACCGAATCCCACCGCAGACCGGAACGGCTTTAGACCGAGCATTGTGTACCGTCCACGGATCAAAGGTGGAGAACTAAGGTTTAATATCTCGGAAGTACAGAGCCAGCGAAAGGGATAAATTGGAAAGCGGAACAGGGGGATGACTGTGGAAGGAAAGCGCCAGGGGCGTGAAAGCGCGCCGGGGTTTGGGGGAGGGAGACGATGCGTGTAGCGGCAATGAGAGAGCCGGGACAATGTCAGAGTCTGGCACGTCGTAAGATAAAGAGAAAACTCCGCGTGGAACGCCGGAGCCAGGCCCTCCAGAAGAAGGTGGTTTTGCCGTCGGAATGGAAATTACGTAGGCAGGGCTGCACAGAGGAAGCATCACCACGGAAACACCCCAAGGCTGTTCTGTAATCAAGATGGGTATTACATTTCCGGTAATGTCGTTCCGCAAGTTTGTTCCCCGGTTCCGCGAATGACGAACTGCACGATGTCGTGAAAAACTCGATCGACCCGGTTTTCCGAACGCCTTTCCTTCTTTTCTCTTAAAGACATCGAAGTATCCCGAGCGTCTCCTATAGCGCCAATTACAACTAACATTATTCGGGGACCACCGAAAGAACCAGACCTGCGAAACTTTCGTCTAATTGCCTACTGTATTTACGACGACGGTTTCCGTGACCAATGCCCATTTTCAGAGAGAGCGAAACGGTGGAGAGGATCGCAAAAATCGTTTGACAGTGGCGGTTCTGCTATATGGACAGACGTCTGAGCCGACAGGAGCACAAAAACATCCCCCGTCGAAATGTCCGACGGTAGCCTTCAAAGGGACTGGGGTAAGCGGGCCCGTCTGTCGCGCTGAGCCAGGGTATTAGCTCAAAGTAGCCTAGGATGTAAAGTCCATGGCAGAAAAGCTCCCCGGAAACCACAAAACGGATCGACGTCGGTTGAATTCGTTAGGAGACCGTCGCGGATCCGTACGACGATGAAACGTTGTTCGTCGTCGACTCGTGCGACGTCTCGAGTCTTTCAATAATTGTTCCCTTCGCAGCGGGTGCGAGAGGAAGTCGCGCAGACCAGACTACGAAGAAGGAGCGAGTTATAGAAGGAAGTAATTTAGTCGGCGAGTAAATATTGGCGCAAACAAAGACCAACCCTCGACTAGAGTCTGCAAACGCGGTAAATCGGACCGAGCCGCTCGTCGTCTCGTCACGCGATACGTTCCTTGCTTCGCAAAGCGACGCAGCGTAAGGTCTGAGACGATGAAAAATCGATCGTCAACGAATCTGTGCTTTAACGACAAATTAATTGTATCGAAATACAATCACCTCTTTCAAAAGGGCCGGTCCACTATAAGGTGCATAGAGAGTAGTTGGATTTCAATATTTTAACCACATCGACTTTTAATTCTGCATAATCTTTAAATTTTGTATCTACGTACGCTGATTGAGGAGATTAAGAGAGATGACTGTGAACAACATGTAAATAACAAATGAAACGAGGCAAAAGATCGTCGTGAAAATTCACGGATAAGGTTTTCCTGGCGTCGTTCATCCCATAACAAGATAAACAGCTCGATCGCGGGGAGTCTGGTTCGCAGCGGTCGCGAAGGGAAAAAAGAATCCATTTGTAGTTTAAAGTTAACGCCTCGAGGCGGGATCACGGGCGGGAAGGACGTTCCATCATCCGGTTCTCCGAGCCGGTAATAAAAGCGTGGCCGTGAAAGAAGTCAACTAGGCGAGGGAAGGGACAAAAGCGCGGCGAACGTAAAAATGTTGAGTGCCGGGAACGAAGTGCGAAACCATAACGGCGGAATGAGATCTCGCAAGCGACACCCGGCTGAAACAATGTCACCGTCTGGCCTGCCGAAAGCTGTAAGGGAGATGCTGGAGAGGACCAGAAGGATGATGAGAAGAACCAGAAGCGGCGAAGACGGCCGAGCTGGAGTAGGAGAATAAGCGAAGAGGAAGAGGGAAAGCTGGTTAAGCCGGTGGCTGGATATTGCGCGGTGACGCAAACAAAAACCACCCAGCCCACAAATCCCCCTTCGGGCCTGTGTGTTCCACGGCGAAGAAAAGTCCTCTGGCAGCTCTTGCCTCCGCGTCGACCGGGGATGAACGCCGCTATCTCTCCGCAAAACATATAAACTTGGACAGCAGAAGGCAAGAAACTTAATTCACTGGAAAATACACAACGGATAAAGGTCTTCTCGGCCGTGGATCGCGGGGGGGAGGGAGCATCGTTCGTATCGCCGGAGAAACGAGTCTCGCCTGTGGCCTCTTCTTATTCCCTCTTTCTCGGCCGTGTCGTCTAAATGAGGCCGACCAGGCGAAAGGCGATGTCCGGCTCCTCCGCCCCATCGCAGCTACTCGCCTTAATGCCCAGGAAATAATCGTAAATACTTTCAATGTCAACCCGCGGTTTTACCCTCTTTTACCGCCATCGTTTTCTAGAACCACCCGACGCTGCTAGCCATCCGAACCTCCCAACCGGAGAAGCACCCGCGAGAATCGGTTGAAAAATTTATTGCAATTACGACGGTGCACAGCCATGCTTGTCGATGACCATAATCCCGTATCTATGGCAGGCGCCATCGTATGTTCGTAGGGCGTTAACATAGCTCGAGTATCATTTAACTCTTTGCGCTCGACAGGTGACACTCAGGCACATCTTAAAATGTTGTCAAAGGGGTAAGATCCAGCGCCACGACAAGACGAAGACCAATCGAGGAGATCGTGGTCCACCCACGTGAAAATGGCTGCTTAACTGTGATCTCACAAGGGCTGCTTCGGATACTAAATCGACTAATCGATCCGACACCTCAAACGACCGCTTTTAGAGAGTAAGATTACTTCCAGCACCGCGGGAGACAGATAGAATCGTTTGACCGAGTGTACTCCACGGAAGCATTCTTCTCAGAGGCCAGTGATACGTTGTTTCGCTGGCTCTTCACCCACCATTTACCCCTATCATTCCGACGAATGGACCGCGTATTGTGCACCGAGGAATTACTCCATTTGGCGAACAGGGAAGACGTTTATACATCTCCGACCGCGACGTCTGATCGACCGTAGCCTTTATATATCTGGACAACCACACGAAATTTACAGCCGTTAACCGCGTTTCGACGCTCGTTTCGGCACAAATGGAAAGACATCGAAGAGGTTCTTGGGGTCGATGTGACGGTCGATGCGCGGTTTACGAGTCTGCGGCGATGTAATGCGATTTGTGTCTGGGTCTCGAGCAGCGGTTGGTCCTTCGCTGCCTCGCAAACAATGAGAACACCACAAAGTGCCGCGTCGCGATGACTCTTCGAACGATTGGGCACTCGAGACGGTCGTTGAGTTTGGACGAATATCGTACAAGGAAGACGAATGCGTTGAGGACTCGATTATTTTACAAATAAAAAATTTTGTTTAGGATTACGAGACCTAGGTTTCGCTCTATTCCGCTCGCTACAAATCCTGAGAAAAAATACAGTAGAACTAGACAATAAAGATTTCCAAGTTTTGATACGAGAACTGTATAAATTTTATGCTACATCCTTCGCACATAATATTCACAAAATTACTTGTTAGCTTCTCGGCTAAAGTTTGACGACCCTTAATTTAGGGAATGTCGATACGTAGCAAACTCGTAACCGTAAGTCCGTCGTGTATTTCATTCGTTCGGCTTTCAGTACTCGAATTGAGCGAGAGGAATCGAATCGAACGTTGCAGACGACAGCCACGATTCGCTCGAACGACTCGCGGATCTGCGAACAATTCGCATCGAGGACCGCGTGCTCGGTAACAAAAGGCGCACCGAAGCGTTCGCGGTGTCGAAAACCGACGAGGTTAAACTTACGTGAAATTAATCCAAAACTCTCTCGCACGCGTGCTCTCGGTCCGCGGGACTCTCCGCTCGGCTTGTTATCCTGTGGATGAATATTGTTGTTCATGTGAATACACTAAATAAATTACGACGTTTCAGAAACAGCCGTGGAACATAATTTAATCACATTCCGCGGAAGTGAATACGGAGGTAACCCCCAAATAATTTAATTAAATGCTAAACACGCAGATGTAACGCGGCGAAACGCAGAAAGCACTCCGACTCATTGTGTTCTCGCGATTCTGCGCCAAGGGCTCGAGACTTTCTCTTATCCTGAGGCAAACAATAGCATCGAGTTCAATTGTCTAAGAGTAGATATTCTCAACCATTTTAAATTCGTCACACGGCTTAGAAAAAGAATGATACTATCCTTTAATTTTAGGGATCGAAAATTTGCATTTCGTCAACTATAGCCAGAGGCATCCATATCGACGTTAACGGGTTGTGTCTAGTTGTGTGGCCAGATTTTTCCGTATTTTTTCGAAATTTTAATTAACGAATGAACTCTTAATTAACGAAAAGCAACGTTACCGCCGCGCCAAATAATCGCCTGTCAATAAGGACACCACGTATCATCCCGAAACGCATACCGATCGCTTCAATTTCGTCGACCCTTCCATCGAACTTCAAAGGCTTTCACATTTTACGTCACGCACCACGCGGCATCGTATTACGTCTTCCTTTCTGCCCCATTCACAACGAGATCAAACGAACGTTGGAATCCGAACGAGTCTGCAGCACTAGGGACCTCGAGCTTTCGGTATTTATTTTAAAAATGGGGTGGCCCTGGGTATTTTAACGGAAATACAGAAATTACATTTACTTCGCGAGCAACGCATACATGATGTTTCATTTCCTTTCGCAAAAAGTACGAAATTTCTAACCCAGCTAGGGAAGGCAATTGACCTTAAAAAACGAAGAAATCCTCTTTTTATGGAAAATTTACAGGCAACCAAAAAATGCTAGGCCAGAAGCAGAAGAGGAATAAATTCACTGGTTTACGAGAGCACGGACAGGCAGCATCCGGATAAAACAATTATTTAAACCAGTGTTACCTGTATTCGTTAAAGCTTCGCTATTGAACAGAAATACAATCGTCCTATTCGTGTCGCGAATTATTTTCTGAAAAAAGTACAAGAATAATTTGAAATTATTCGAAATAAAGTATTTCTGTATCGGTTTGGAGTAATGGGTCGAATCCAGATGTAAACAACGATTTAAAGAAGTCCATCGCTTCGATTGGGTATTTACGAGGTGAATTAATTGCTGTTTACAACACGCGGTCCACGGTGACCATTTGCAACGACGGATTTTGAAAATCGATAGCGTCACAAACACCGCGTCGCTTCCATTCCCTGCTAGGACCGCATACTGCAATCGAATAATTCTTAATCTGGCCTCTCGTTCCCCGTCGCCGTGGCGATAGCGTTGGGCTGAATTCGAAAAACTTTGACCAGCCACCCCATCTTTCGCAATGCGCGATAAGAGACATTTTACGCAACATATATTTCCAACCACGAAACTGGCCGACCCCGCCTATCGTACAAAATAAAACGAGTGAAAAATTGTTGTAGTAATGTTAGTAATTCACGGACTTTTACAGCAAATACCCGGCACCGGCTTGATATGCAAATGTCGGTATAAAAATCCTCTGGTCTCGCGCGCGCAAATCGCTGGTAGATCTTGGGTCTCGTTGCGACGATGCGAGTTCTGCATTATCGCGCGTACGTATGTACACATAATGAATCACCTGACATGCTCACTTTGAACAACGGGTAAATTATGCTTTGCACGAACAATTGTTATGCACAGAGTTCGGGAGAGTCGTTGAAGGTTGCACGAATTTTTCTCCTAAATAGAAATTTGAAAGTCAACTTCGATTTTATCTTTAATGAAATACTCTTCACCTTTATTTATACGTCTCAGCATCTGCACCTTAAAAAGAAGTTCATACGTCGTCTCCAATTTTGTCCATAATAATTCGCACAACCCACGATTTACAAGTTATTCGAGGTTGAGCATGTCGGGTAACTCTCTCTGTATGCACGCGTTTACGTTTATTCGTACAAAAGGCACAGGAACGTTGTATACCCGGCATCCCGACGAGATCAAAGTGGAGACAGAATTTTGCTGCGGGGGTCTTTAACTCGACGTTGCGCTGGAATCGAAGAGGCAGCGTGCTGCGTACCAAGGAATTTTGGCATGAATAGAGAAAACAGTCGGAAAACGCATGAATTGCGGGAATTACCATGTTGCCTTCCACGTGCTGTGGGCTTCCGGCGTCAGAGGATCGTTTGTAATCGACCAATCGCATATTTCGCTACAAGATCGGAGAGATGGTCCTTTAACGAGACAACGGTGACTGCAGACAACTTTGTTTTCGCAAAGCGCTAAACAGACTAGAACTGACTCCGTTAAGTTTTTAAAATTTCAACGAAGCGTACCCTGGAGGAATATCCTTCCATTATATAGGTTATATAATCTTATGCTTCTATTAAATAATAAAAGACTTAATAAAAATGTTATGGAAATACTGCAACATAAGCTAGACACGCAGAAAAGCTAAGGAACCGCAGGTTCCCACCCCCTGGTCTGAAACAACTCGAAACTCAAACACACTGGATGGTATGTTTCTTAGAATGCTACTCATTTACATTTTCTTTGCTCCAAGTACCTAGAAACCAGGCTTACTTGACTCGGAGGAATATTCCGCGAGGGAAAAAAGACGTTCAATTCCAGACGTTCAGTGCCAGACGTATCGGGTCGGACATTATGGTCAACTTGGCCATATTCTACTTACGCGCAGTACCGTATTATCTTTAAGAGAGGAAATAGGTTAAGGCTCAAAGAGCCCGAAAAGAAGAGTTTCAAGCTCAAAACGAAGAATATGAACTTATTAGAATGAATGTATGAAGTGTTCTTAAAGTTTTGATAAATTATATATATATATATATATATATATATATATATATATATATATATATTCCTTTCATGAGTAGAAATTCATACGTATCACTAAAAAAAATGTGGTCTCGAATATATCCCTCCCGTTTAATTCGAGACTGTTCTCTCGTATATGGTCTGATGTTCGACTTTCCACAAGATAATTTGCTCGGAATTGAAACTATTTTCCTACAACATTCTGTAACTAATTTACATCTGTCGGTGCGAAAAGCGGAAAGCGCTGCTCGCTGCAAAGGGTTCAAAGACCAAAGATTTGCGGCGACAATAATGGCAACAAAGGTAACCGTTAATGCAATTAGTTTGCGAACATTTGCGCGGCGAAGTTGACTTAATATGATTATTCTTGCGGTGTAATAGTCGAATGGAAGATAAAAACATGGTAAATGAAATGCAAATACAGAGATACTTCTACCGAAAGTAATAATACACAAGAGGTGGGAGAATAAAAGGGAAAGACATTGGGAGCCAAAGAGAGTGGAATTATTAGCGTAATTTATGGGTCACAGCGATGCGCGAAATTGAACGTACCACGAGACTCTGTGCGCGCTATAATTAGCGAACCAGAAATAGGATAGGCCATCAATGTTCTTACGGTCATTTGCCGCTAATGCAACGTTAGCTATGTATATAAGACGCTGTCAGGAAGTTCATTCGCGCTGTGATCGCTCACGCTCGAGAAAGTAAACTTTTCTCCAATGAAAAGCCTCCGCCGCCTCTAATGGTCACGCTGCTAAAGTAAGCTTTATCATCGACAGCGTTGTCATGGTCGATGTTCAAAGGGGGCTCGTATCGATGACACCGATGGCGTTGCAAGTTACTTTCGCGTAGACGCGATCTATTAACGAAGTTCTCCCATCCTGGCTCTTAACGAGACCCTTAATGTAACTTATTTCCTTTTATCATTTAGCCTTTTGGCGCCGATAAATACCTAAAACTTACATCGGAAACAGTACCTAAAATTGTTTGAGCTTCGATAAACGAAGTAAAGTTTACTAATTACTGAGACATTTATTGACAATATAGGATGACATTTATTTTTTCCTAGTGTAAAAGTTCGTCTCAACGAGTTCCAATCGAATATCCGCAAGCCGCGTACATAAAAATGTTCCCATACCTTCGGGGGTGTTTGCATTGAAATCAACAGTTCGCATTCAAAAATATTCAAATTCGATCGTAGCCCTGGCATTTTTCGGCTATTTAATGCACCCCCCTTTCCCGGCCGCACGACAACGAACCCTCTATCCTCATCCCCGGTCGAACGGTTGCCGAATCAAAATATAATACGTCCCCGAAGGAACGGAGTGTATTTATTCTGCGAGATTCCGAACAATGGCGGGGCTATATTACGCGCCGAAAGACCGTCTAGGGGCAAGAAAGCACGACGACCCTTTTTTCCATCGCGTGGGCCAATTGAGATCACAGTTGATCTATTTTAATGGCGCACTTCGGCGAGATACTTGAATCGCCTCAAAAGAGATGCTAAGAGACGGCAAAATTGAGAGGGGTTGAACAGAAAGGCCGGAAAGACGAGAGAAAAGGGGCGGGGGTACATCCACGTTTATTTCGTGACGGAGGACGACGATCAGCCCCCTAAACGCAGGTCAGGGTTCTTCGACCCTGGAACCCTCGGAGCATTTCTTTCGTGGAAAATTTTTACTATATTAAAAACATGTTAGACTTTAAACATGTTAAAGTTTCCATGGATACTGGAAAGTTTGCCACAACCGTTGTTGGGTAATTACCTAAGTGTGAACAGGCATACTAAAGAAGACACCAGCTTATCAGCCGTTATACATATATTACACGCCTTACAATTGTTTTAGGAATCATATACGCAGAACTGGTGCTTCGTGAGACTTTTCTCTTCTCTTTCATAACCTTCGTTTTACATAGATTCCTAAATATTTCTTTAACGAGGAAAACAGTGAAAGTTGTGTATCAACCGTTAGTTTTACGTAGATAGGAATTCGTCCTACCTCTACATCGGACGGGTACCCCAGAGAAAGACGGCACTGCGCAAGAAAAAGGGGGCAAGAGGGAATCGGTGGTGGTGCGTGTACACGTTGCCACTGTGCAACGCCCGAGGCAGACCATTAGACGGCGACAATGCGCACCCTTTTCCCGACTTTTATACGTATTTCCGCCATTACTGCGCATTCTATGTCGCAATAAATTCTTTCTCCGTCGCATTAAAATTCTTGAAGGGCATTCTGAATACTTGGCGCGGCGCGGCGATATTGATGTCCCTCGCTGGGAACAAAACGGCTGCGCTACACACACCCTCTTCTTCTTCCTCTATCGACGCCCGTTCGTGCCAACGTTTCCCTCTGTCTCTCTATTCGCTAGTCGAGTACCGCACGACCATTTCGGAAAAGAGTGCAACACGCGTACGTGCGAACTGAAGGGGCCATTAACAGGTATACCGTTCCACATGACTCGCGCTAACTTTCACTCTCTCGCTGCTGCACGGAGAGGTGTCTCCCTCTCAGGTGTTTTCAAGGAGGTCTGGCACATTGAGCTGAAAACTTTCGTTATCATTTTTCGATCACACGCAATATACGATACAACCGAACGGGCTTCCTAAGCACAGATTTTGTGTATAGTAGCAATGAACGTGCCTCTAATTTCTCATACCTCTAAAATTACCGATCCAACTGATCGATAACCAGAATCTCGTGTGGCCTACGAATACGAAAAAGCTGCAAAATTAAACGTGCAATGCAGAATTCAGAAGACATGGGCGAGGTGTCCAATAATTCAGTGGACACAGCTTTGCATAATCTGTAGAAGCTCGTGCAGCTACACTGATTCACAAAGCGCAGAATACACTACATGCCAGCGGCTTTGCCGCGCAGAGAGCAACTGTGCTGGTCCGATTATGGAAGTTAAGCTACCTTGGGCACAGTTATAGGCGGAACAAAATTAACTGGTCGCTCAAGGCCACCGGTAAGAGGCTTCCCCTACCACATCGCATGAATGGACATAAAGTGCTTTAGCTTACGAGGCGTTATTCTGAGATCGATGATTTAACTAACAGAGTGTTCGTCAACTCCTTCGTGGCCACAGTATTTTCTCTTCAAAGGTTGTTCTCTAAGCTTGACGTTCGATATTCGTACAATTGAATGTGAAATTAACAAAAAAAAAAGAAATAATCACTGTAATAGGTAGTGGTACAAAAGGGTTGATTCGTCCACCATTATAAATTACATGTCCCCAACAGGAAGTAGCTCTCTATTCGCATCATTTTTCATGTCGACAGCTGTGTACGGCCATGTATCTCACAGTTTATTCGTTCGCAATTGATCCAATTTATAAACATTGAAATATGCACGATTCCGCACCAAACGTGAAAAATATATTTCCAAATATCAAAGAAGCAAAAATCCCAAGGAAACTCATTCGCAAGGGCCATATGCTCAGGCGAGGCGAAAGTTTAAGCAGTTGTCGCGTGTTTCGCGCGAGATTGCTCTTCGAATTACGCGGCAAAATTCTTCGTCTTGAGTTTCGCGCTGCAATTCGTTCGCCTGCAATTCCGACTTGTTGCGAACACGCTCCTGAAATTAATTCGGGTCTCCTCGTCGGCCATCAAACGAGAGTATTTGGAAATTTACACGGTAGAACGTAGCCGCGTAAGTTTGCATCGCGAGCGTCGTTGCAATCTTGCTCGAACAAGGCGGCGAACGCGGCGGCAATTAGTATGCAAAGCTCGCGTTACTTCTTTTCCCAGCCCACCTAAGTCTGAAGCGATTCCGTACCCTACGCGCTGTTACATAAACAGCGCCCCAATTTTAAACAAATCCTCCTAAACCACCGTCTTATTTTCTAATAGGTCAGACGACGCTGGAATATCAATTCCCGGTTGGCGGGAAGCCTTGAGACCGTTTCGTCCTTCGCGATACGCGGAAAATAATTGACCTAAAACGCCACGCAAGTGCGATCGATAAAGGAATTCATTTATGGTCGAGGTCTGCATCAGCGATGCTCCGATAACCGAAACAAATGTGTAAGTCTCCTCTGTATTCGAGAAACGTTAGGAGTTTTCGTAAAGTAGGGGTAGGAGTAACTAGACAAGAGTGGTTTAAATAGCTGGGTAAACAGAATAGGTCACGCGCAACTCCGACGGACCGGCAGTATATTTTCGTTTATAGGAACCGGAGCAACGCTCGGTAAACTCAGGTTTAACGAGCTCATCTTTTGTTAATACGTTACGTTAACGATAATGAGACGTCAAAGAGTAACCGTCGTGAGAGTATTCAAAGGAAAATATAGGAACATGAAAGGAATATTATAACAAGGAAACAAATGCCCTAATTGGAGTAAACTGGGGATCGATTAGGATCGACTAATTACGTTCGTTAAACGTCGAGTAACTCGAGGTACGCAAAGAATATTTTCATTACACGAGAAAAACATTCAGGACTGAGAAGATTAATGAGACCGATAGTTTCATGCATAAAGTAGAACGGGTAGAACGGTAGAACGGATGTCAAGATGTATCTTTGTTTAACTCCTTCCATTATTTTAACAACCTCCGTGGCTGTACATCCGACTCTTGTTCGCGCGGTTCGATTACACTGCATTGTCTCGATAACATTGGCACCCTTACTGTCGAGTTACGTTAAGTTACAATTTACTTGGCTGCTTAATTCGCGAGCGGAGACCGTTTGCACGGTCGTCGCGACTTTTAAGCAACGCCATTGACCGCAAGCCAACGATAAAAGCGTTCCTCCTTTGGCTCGTCTCGAGGATAAATATTGAAGAACCAACGGTCGGGAAAGAGAAGAAAGGATCAAAGAAAAGAAAGTCGGGAGAAACGAAGCAGCAGCGAAGTCTACGCTCGATTAAGTGGAACTCTCTTCGTTACTGTCAGCCGTAATTAACAATGTACATCCAGAGCGCTTAGAAGACAAATGAGAAAAGATTATCTCTAATTATGCCACTATTTTTCCACCTCCTACCATGCCGCTTTGACCGCTCTCCGCGAACTTTAATGCAAATTCGAGCTTAATTAAATATCGATTGACGCGACCGAACAGAGTCGTTCCTTCGAATAACAGGAAAAAGACAAAGTTCCGCGGAACGAGTACGTTTAATGAGATTTCCATCGATCCGTTTTTCTTCTTCTCCGGTAACCACTTGCTCCTCACCCTCCTGCGACGCCTTCCGTGTCCCTATAGTTCGTCGCGGTTTACTTTGAAAATACATAGGAACGAAAAAATTCGCCGCGCTCGAGACTAATTGATTACGGCCGAGCGAAAGAAAGTTTCCGCGTGTAACAAGTAATTGGATGGGATGAAGCGCCGAAAACTTTCAATGCCACGGCTCTCTTTTGGATCTATACACCACGCGGAGGTGTATCCCCGAACGAATCGAGGGGGATACTTTCATCTCATAATTACAGCTTCCTTTGTGGGCCCTTGACCCGGAATGTAAATAACCCGAGCCGTAGTTGCCTCCGGGGTACTATTTCATTTCGAAAATAATCACGCTCGGTTTGCCATTGTGTTTTACCTGTCGTTCACCTTCGCGCGCCGTTTCTGCCCTCGTCGCATTACCCTTTGACATCGTCGCCTGCTGAAACGACCATCGTCATCCTCGAAACAATTATTGACGATCTCGTGTACAACATTGCTATTGGGGGGTTGGTCTGTTGTCGTCGTCGATCAACATTAGCAAATAAGATAATCGTTGATCAAAATAGTCAATCGATAGCGAAACGGAATTCGTCTTGTGTAGGTTTATTGTTTATCAGTTGCTATTCTTCGAGATGGATGGAGGTTCAGAGCTCGGTTGATGTAGTATTTTTCACGGAATATTTGCTCTGTATCCCACTGAGGAAAGTATTCCTATTTCTTCTCTAGTCGGCTTGTATAACAGATCTTGCAAGGGAAAGAGAAGGCAAATTTGATATCGAAATCCTACGTATATATAATTTCCGAGAGTGATGGATATGTTTCCAAGTCAGCCATGGCTGAAACGCACTCCTATTTTCGCTCCTCGGTAGAACGCCAAAAACGAAGCACCGACTCGCCCCCTTTTTCCTGCTTCGTCCACGTCGACGTAATACCTGTTTCCAATCACGGAATTCAATACGGCCGCGTGCCCGCACATCCGCGCATCTCATATGCAATACCGGATTAATTTACATTCCCGGGCTCGTTGATCGGCGAAAAAATAAACGCCGGATGGAATGAAAAAGCAATCTTCGCGCAACAATGCGGAGAACCGTGTGTCGGCTTCCTGATTGCTCGTTGACTTGGAAAATCAACTGTACAAATTGCCGTCGGTCTGCAAACTCGCGCCATTTTACATTCTCTGCGGACGCGCGTGGGAAACGCGACAACACTTTCGACAAATGTACGTTAAAATATACGGTCGAGTAATAATTGAACGTTCGTGTGCAGAAATTGTCGGACACGTTCGCGAAGAACGCAGCGGTAATGTTTGAAAAGTCAATTCACGACACTGCTACGATCTCCTCTTCTGTTCTGTTTAAAGTCTGGAAATTAAACGAGGTAAGAAACTTCTTCGTCCAACATAACTGGCCTCACGAACACGTAGCTAACGTACACTTGTTTTCCTCTGCGGCGATGTCCACGGCGCATCGAATATTTTTCGCATCTGATGTCGAAGAGTCGGTTAAAATTATACCACGTAGATAAATTTTGTTCATAGCTGCGAGTCAGATCGCCAAACATCGATCGACTCGTCACCGCTAGAAACAATCAACCACGTGATCGAGTTAAATATAAAATTACGCGAACGGAGTAATAAACAGGGTACGCAAGTAATTGCAGCGCATTTTAATGTTTAATTGATGAACGTTCGCCGGTTAAAAACGACCAACCGCTGATTACCGATGGGGTGGATCTTTTCAATCGAGTTAACGAGGGAACGTGACGCGATCCCGACCGATTTCCCGCGTCGCGTCACTGTTTTCTCTATTAATATACTAATGAATCGTATCCATGATAATTCGATTTCGTTCTCCGTGGTTGATCGACTTATTCCTGTCTGCTTCCCTGACATGTTCGCGGTTATTTTTAATTCATTTTCACTGCTGGCAACGTTGAAAATGATCAAATGATAACAAACATAATTTACGCGTTTAATATTGATACAACCATTTCTTCGCCATCTGCGTAATTCGATCAGCGCAGAATTCGAATTTTATGTTCGAACAGGTTCGAACAGTTTACAGGGCTCGGAAAGTTCGAGATGCAGTTCAAAAAGTTAGCGAGTTACGAGTTTCTCTAATTCCATGGTCTACGCGTTTGTAATGTTCGTATCCGAAGTTCGGTCGATCCGTTATTCGAGAGCTCGAATAGTTTGATAATTCTTAGTATCGATTTATTAATCGAACCTTCTTTGCATAGATAACTTGGAACAATTTAGTGTACTGGTACTTTGATTCAGCATTCGCAAATTGAATCATATTTCGCTTAATTTCTGAAAGTCTCTTGGGCTGTAACTCCTAAAGCCCGTACCTTAATCCGGCTCTGGATCTGCCGTAATATTTCATCCATCTATGCTGTAATCTCTCCCTTCGATATGTTATCGATGGTTTCCAGGATTTCATCTTACCGAATACTGGATCGTTGCACACCCCCTTAACTCGAGAAACCACCCCTACTCCACGGAGTCTGAATTCTGCGCAATTGGCGGTCCTCGACGGTTCCGATAAACGTTATTCGTTCTTTGTATCGTTTCTACGTTAAACGCAGCTCACTTTACGTAAAATTATCCGGCGATCGATTAACTTCGTTACGTTGAATAATTTCAGCGAACGAAGCTTATTCTCGAGGAAACGATGTAGTTACAACTCTTGAAATATCGAGGCACCACACGAGAGACGTTCCGAAGCATATAATTGCAGGTGTAATTACCGAGGGGATCCTCGGTGGAGGAGCAATCTTACGGGAGTTGTTTCGCGATTATAAAACTAGAACGGAGCTTGAACGATAGGAAGTTTAGTGGAAGCGCGTCCGCATCGATTCGAAAGTCATTATACATTTCCAGAGACGCTGCTGGGAAATTGTATTCCGGTCTTTTGTTCCAATAGGAAATATTCCAGAGGCTGTACGTATTCTTCCACCGTGCCCCCCTTTTTCCGTCTCGCATCCACGTCTCTTTCCACCTAGGTTCTCTCCCCATTACCGTTTTCCCCGGAAACCCGAAACTGGGTCTTGGTTACGTTGCATAAACTACATTTTCGTTCCTTATTTACATGATCATGGAGCTTCGCCGTATATTTTCGTAAAGCCCCATCCATCGTGATTAAGAAAACTACTCCGCTACCATCTCTCTTCGACCAACGACCATTTCGCATCGTCGGTCAATTAGAAGACACCCAAGTCAAATAACAAAGTACTATTACGGGAGCATACGGATCCAATAAAACTGTCGCAATGAAGATGAAGAATCCCAGAAAACTAAAGACGACTCATTCTTGCGGAAAGAGAAGGATCAATTTTTCAGAGAACATGAAGTCGAAGAGCCAGAGAACTCTATTATCGGCATCCAATACCGAGTTTGGCAAGATTCTTGGAACTATCGACGATCTTCGTGGAGAACCACGCAAAAGGAACCAAAAACTTCTTAGAACAAAAACAATCAGACGGGAACAGAAGTTCCGTTCTCTTTCTTTGATAACTCAAATTTACCGGATCATTAAATACTAATTAATGCCTAAACCATATGCAAGTTATACGTAATACGCTACTGACTCAGACGTAAAGCCATCAAATGCAATAGTTTGCAAAACGGAAGAACTCTGTTTACATAAATCGATGTTAATTCTGATCGAGGAACAGTTAAGCTACGATGGAACCTTTGTTCTAACCACTTTGAGGAGCTATAATTCAGGACGACGGGCTCAGGAAGAAACATCTAAATTCTCCATCCCTTGCACGCGCGTGCAGCACGATATTCCGTCTACTGTACACTCAGACAAACCTGTCACGTCATCCGTTACGTCTTCGAATATAATCCTGAACAACCAGAAACTATGCGTGCTCGTCGACGTCGCCCCTTAAGCGGACTGCGATTGTCATGGATGTACAGTAGGTACATACATACGTTCCGCTCGATTCCCGTGTTACATATATGCCGTGCCCGTTAACACGCGAACAATCAGGTGTACACGAAATATACATGCGTGCGCTTAATGTGCCCGAGCGAGAGGAAACCAGCGTGAAAAGCTGTTTGCCGAGCCCCATTGTTGGAGACACGGGACCACGCACGTGTTAAATATTACGTGTGCACATGCACACGATGGCACAGGTGTAACATGCACCGATCAGAGCCACGCGGATAGACGACGTTTTCGGGCAGCTGCTGCCATACACGCGCGCCACGAATCGCACCATGGTGATCGCGAAAGCGCCACGAAAGCAATCTTTTATTCCAACTTGCGGCGTGGTATGATGAAAATAGAAGGAGGAGACGATGGTTGAAGTCGCAAACGTCCTCGATGGTGCATGATAGAATTTAGAAGCAATCGACACTTGGATAGAGCTTGGACCTAGCCATTCGTTGGGATTAAAAGAGATTTAGGTAACTACTGGAATGTTTTCAACGAAAACTGTGAGGATTGCAAGTATAAACTTTTGTAGTCATATTGACTTCTTCTTAGTTCGAAGAATTAAATCAAACAATGAAGCTTTCAAGCTTTAATAATATTTCGAATCGAATAATGGGAGTGTCTTTTTTCTGGTTATTCTTGAAAATGGGTGAAGCGTGTGCAGAACTATTTTGAACAGGTCCGAATTAAATTAACAACTGCGCGCATCTTGGGAATTACTATTGTTGCGAATTGGAGTCCCAACGATATCTTTCCTGTTCCTTGGCGTGCTTCTCTTTTTCTTTTCGCAATGTGTTCGTCGGGAAAAGAATTTTCCCTCTGTCCGGCTACAAAATGCAGAATTTACGATTCCTGGTACGGTGTAATGTGCCGAGAAGTTCCAGTATTTGACTGCATAGATGCAGCAAACGCGTACCATTCTTTCTATTCCCTCCTTCATTTTGCAGATATTCGTTTCGTTGTCAGCGATGATATTTGCTGGAATTTGGAATAACAATTCTCAGATTTTCAATTATCCTATTTAAAATAGAATTTCATTCGTCTTTTTCGCCACATTTATACCAGTCGTTGCTGTACCGAATTACCTTTTTCTTTCTTTTGTTACTTGACCCGCTAAAAACAAAAATGAAACAAACGGAATATTCAACGAACGACAAAGTGATATCATAATTGGGTGATGCTGCTTTGATACCACTTACATCTCGCAAGTCCCTTCCCTTTCAGTGGCAGTCTATTAAATTGCATTAATTAATACGTATTCGAAACACGTTGGCGTCCTAATGAACCGAATCCAGGTAATTAATCGTAACGACGCATTGTCATTCACGACAAGCCCTAGTCGTCGCGTAATTCTTACGCGTCCGCGATTGAAATCCGATTGCAACGTGACGTATTGTGCTCGCTGGATTTAATTAGCGACTGTTGACGCGCAAATAAAGGGACCGTATATTTCTCGAACGGTAAAAAGAAATCAAATTATTTAAACAGACGTATTTATAAGTCGTCAAGGTCCTGATTCGATGGATTTAATAATTGAAATTTATAAAAGTACAAACGTTGGTTTGCTTTTAGCTTTCTTAAACGATACCTTAACCGCGACGAATGTCATGGAAATGTTTGTAATTTAAAAATCAATCTAGTCGCAAAATACGCGTGGAAAATTGAAAAGAACGGAAAGTCGGTGGATAGGAGAGGTGAAAGATAGCTCTCCGCGTGAATGATTCAAGAGATCCCAGAGAATGCGAAGCCGTTCGTGAAACTTGGAAAGCTCGATAAACGGATTCCACGCGCGAATTAAAAACCCGACGTTTCACGGTCCATTGGATCGCGTCGAAATCTCTCTGTCGGGAACGCGCGATGCGGCCCACTGAAAGTGTTTTAATTTCAAAACGTTTCCTTGCGGGCCCATTGAGCACGCCGTTACGATAGTCCAATTAAGAGATATTGCCTCTCCGAGTTGAAGTGTTTGAGCAGTGCTGGCCGCTCTGGTTCAATAGCCACTCGAGGAAACCTGAAGACCCTTTCACCGTTCGAGTCCTGTCCGATCATGAGTTATGAACGCTAATTTTCCTAATTAATTTTCCTGCAGCTCGCTAAAACTGGAATCAGGCGTTGTGCACGGTCGCTGTTTTCAACGTTGAATTTTAACGGTTGGGAACCGCAGTCCTATAGCTCGGGTACCTCGGGATCGCTACACCCGTACTGTAGCTATTATTCAATCATAGCTACAGCCCCTGAGGACGATGCCATATTTAACGAAACGATTGACATTACAAGATGACCCAAGAAATTGTTGTCAAAGATATTATCGAGCTTCGATTAAAAGAAAGGAGGCTATTTGTAAGTAACAGAAGAAGATAAACATTACGAATCGGAGATCTTGACGATCCATATCAGGTGGACTTGTCAGCCAAAAGGAGGAAAGCCCGAGGGATCGGAAGCAGGACATTCCTCGAGACTAGAGGCTCGGAAAAGGCTGCAGAATTCAATTACAAAACCTTGAAGCGCGAGTGGACCTGTCTAGAGAATTTTAAGAACGCCACGTATTTCGACGAGGAGGGCATCCAAAAGCATCGCAGTTGGGGATGGATCGTCGCCAGTCGAATGTCTCTACTTCAATTCTGGTAAACTCTTTTTAATTTCGCTGGAATTTTGTAACGCGGATTTACATTCATCTGACAGTATAAGAAAACTAAAATAGAGAACGAGACAATTTGTGCATTATTCTGCATGTAATTGTATCTGCCCTCGTGAGAAGGTTTCGCATTCACCTGGAAACTCGTAATCTAGTTTCTACTCGTAAAATAGGCGAGATTGCGAGAGTGAAGTCTGAGCACGAATTCTACTGTTCAGACTAAAAGAAAAGTCTGACGCTTCGAAGGTTGGGAAAAGAGGATAAAAATATAATTTCCAATGTGGAACGTGTTACGATCAAACGGTTAGAACGCGGAAGTTAAAGACTAATTGACATATCGTTGTTAACGTTATTAAACAATTGACGTATCGTGTCACGAGTATGCGGAAATTAATTTTGCAACAATAAATTAGTCTGCCATGCATCGAGTTATCGTCTTTAATGTTCAAAACTTTCAACTACAAGTTTTAAAACTGAAAGTTAAAACTTTAATTTGCTTTTATCTTTTCAAAAATTGAATGCCACCGATGTCACATGTGCGCCAGCTAACCGTACCAAACTTGATGATTTTCTGATAAACCATAACCGTGGTATAAGGTACAACAGAAAATCTTGTGTATACACAAAATTGGTTATTCAGTATTTTGCATTTTTCGAGTTACGATATTTCGAACCACCGAGAATTCCAAACGACAGAGAGCGATTTTGACCGATAGCAATATTTGTCCTTTGTTAATATTGACCGGGAGTGTAGACAGAAATGGGGTTTAGACGCAGAAATTTCACAAAGAACTGGTGAACGTTACGCTTTTGACCAACGAATGTAGGTCAATCATCGACACGTTCAGCCGCAGTACTTTGTCGTTGCGATTTGATTGCATTCAGATGCGATCGTCTCTTCGTTTTGCGGGAGAAGCATTGTTTCCTGGGCCGTGTGCAATTTGTTCCTACAACGCGGAAAAAGCAGGCGTTGTACTCTGCAATCGCAATTGAATTCCATGCATATCATTGCTTCTTACGCGTTCTGCGTGTACAAGTAATTTTATCCGACCCCGTTTCTTCGCTATTTAGCGTTAGTTCTAGGAACAAAACAGTGCAGTATTTATCGCCAATTTCTAGCAATGCGCTCGCAAGTATCGTGATTATGAAGCTTCCCATTTCACGGAAACAATACTGTTCTGCTTTTACCTCGCAAGAGTAGTACCACGAATATCCTCGTAAGAAAACAAGGGACGTTAGTTATTCTTTCGTCTGTATTTAAAAATTCTTCTGTCACTAAAACTTAGAAATGACAAACATGATATTACGTGTCAAAGAATTAATGAAATTTAGTGACTTCGTTTGTATCAGTATTTTCTGATTCGACACAACGCTTCCTGTATATTTAATCACGTTCGCATCTTTGAATTTCCGAGTATATTCTACTTTAAAGTATCTCGCGAAATGAACAGAAATATTAAATGCACCGTGTGTCAATTACAAGTTCGCAAGCTCTTAACGAAGAATAATCGAATCAGGGGTTTGCAAACAACATCAGAACTTCATCAGTCTTGAAACCAAAGTCCTCTAGAGATTACTCCACACCCACAACCTCTCCATCCCTCGAAACTCGCCCTTCTCGTTTCTCCGTCGACCACCCTTGAATCCGACGCTCTTCTACGAACACCCTGACACGTTTGTCGCCTTCGAAGATACCCCCGGATATCCGTTCTTCCGTTTCTTGCGACCGAACGCGTCAGGATAGCTTTTCAAGGGTGATGTCTCGTTCGAGGATTAATGTCGCGTCATTTCATAAGTACCAAAACGCTTTTATCGAGCTCAAAAACAAAAGCAAAAAACTAGATGACGTAATGGCTACAATATTTAGAACGATACGCTAAGGGGCTCTTAATGAACCAAGCCAGCTTACAGAAACACTATCACCAAATTGCCTTCTCTATTAGCAAAATTATTAATCAATTATGTAATCATCCTCGTTATCAACAATCTTTTGATACAACTGTTCAAATTTTTAATACCTGATCGATAAAATTCAATTGGTATACAGTGAGCTGATAAATAATAAATAAGTATTGCCATTCGCAGAAACGATATTACATTGTGAACCTCCTAATAATACGTGCTTTGTATACGCTAACATAGTTCAATGCCCGTCCCGCTTATAAATGAAATAAATCAATCAATCAATGTACTACTATACATCGTATTACTATACGATGACTACGATGGTAGCGGATTGACCCGGTGCAATGTCGGAAACGACGGAACCGCACGACTTTCCTGTTGGGCGTACGCGGCGTGATTAATTAATCGCGAATGTCGTATCGAAATTTCCGAAATTACCGGATGCAGTTTGCGTTCCGTCGGGGAGCACCTGACGCTACGAGGCGGCGTCGATCAACCCAGAACTTGAAGGGTTTCGGCAAGTCGAAGGAGGCAGTCGGCGGAGCCAGCTACCGGAATCCAGGCATACGCTTAAATATTAACAGTGTACTCAACGAATACATTAGTAACGCGAGAACAACTTGCACACAAACACGCAAACAGACGCGTACACAGAGAAACTCGTAGAGAGAGAAGAGTAGGATCTCCTCGGTTTTACCTTAGCGTCTAGACGGCGGACTGGAGACGGTCGTAGGCGGTCTCCCGAACGCCTTGTGACGGTTCCTGGTAACAAGAAACGTCAAAGGAACAGTTGGCAACAGCTTAGAAGCCACTTTGTGCATGCCATCGGAAACGTATACGGTACAAATCGACGAATAACGTCTCGGGGTAGTAGTGGCCCCGTCACCGGTCCGTTGCCAGCCCTTTCACCTCCTTTTGCCCAGCGATCCGTTGGAATTAAAAATTCGTCGACGGCGATACGGAACGATTTGTCACGTTCACGCGCGACGATACCTCGATTGAATCCGACACAGAGGGCAAAAGAAATTTAAAGCTGCTGCTGCTGCGACCCGAATTTTTTGTTCCGACCTGAGAAACGTCGATATTGAAAATACCGACGAGATTGTTCTTTTCAAGGGTGAAAATAGGTCAGAAATCGGTACCACGACAAATGGGAATAGCATTGACGTTCGGAGCGCGCCTTCGACTCGCTTCGCGACTCGTTGAAACGGAATTCGCTTACGAATGAAGGTGAGGTGCGCGTATCGTCGTTTGAAAGTTATTGGTCAATCGTCGGGTCCTGTTCGCGTTTCTTTCGTCTTTTAATTTGAGGCCATTGGAATTCCATAAATTGGGTGTTAACAGAGGAGAATAATTGTTACTTTATAATAACGCCGAAAGGTATATATTTCAATTTCTAACAAAAACAAACAATTCGCATCGACGATGAATTTCATGTCTCCTACCGAGTCGAGTAGAGGGGGAGGTACTCGATTATTCTGTGTATAATTATTCCGTCACCTGCACGTTAAATCCTCGAATTAAAGAAACATTTTCATTGTTTTGTTACATGTCAACCGATGTAACGGACCTGAAAACAGCTTCAACGAAGCGAGCAAAAATTTTGTTCCGACCCGATACATGTTAAAATTGGACTGAAAACTGGGATTAAAAAATCATTCCCCCTCGATAAGCATCGATACGACGAAAAAATTGAATTTGTAGGTGACACTGTTCGTAGCCGCGTGGAATTGTTCGACATGGGAACGGAACGTATCGCACTGGCAGAGTATCAAATCCATGCGAGCGCCCCTGGCTGCGTCGCGCAAAATGCCTACAAATTGGACGCAATCCCTGAATTATACAGGGCTTTGCGTGCAACGTACACAAGTTTTGTAGCTACATAATTCAGTTATCATAAGCTATGCCGCTTAAGTTATGGCCACGCCAGATGTCTAAAATTGCGGTGCACGCGTGTATATTTCGCGGCCGGTTATGTTTCCTGCTGCTACCTTTCGCGAGGGCCGCTTAATAAACCAACCGGCATGCTACGAATAAAATCGTTTCGCCCCATTTCTGCGGCTCTAATTGCAGATACGAATTTAACCTCAATCAGCCTGCCGTTACCGCGACCCCGTCATTTCCCTCGGAACCATCTTCGCCGTGGTGGAATATAAAAAGTCTACGAGTATACCATCCAGCCAGTGTTTCCGTGTCGCGGCTCTGGCGTTTTCCCCTCGATATAATTTCGCGTATAGTACTCCGCAAAAAAATTAGGTACACTCGAAGGAACCGGGGACACGATAAAACTGAATGGAATTTTAAAGAGAGAACCACAGAAAATACTCGAAGGAAATTATACTAATGTATGTTCGTAATAACGCTAGTTCCCGTACGCGATGCTACACGAAATTAATTTCGGGGACGAAAGCGGTGGGAATGGTTTTTCTTGGAAACGGCGGTGACTGTTATTAATTCGTGGAATGGTAAGAAGTATTTGTCCGAGTAGCGATCCTGTATCGCGATGTTTCCAGTCGCCCTACTTCGTCGCGTCGCGACCAACTCAATTACGCTAACACACTGCCCTGTCTTTTCCAGGCTGCACCTGTTCCTCGGCATATTTGTCTGGCGGACCGACTCCATCCCCGGGAATATTCGACGGAGAGACGATCCGAAACGGCTGGGACGCGTTGGCGTGTTCCTTGCAACGAGCTCCTGCGCCAAATGAGATTAAACCGGTCCGGACAGTATGTAACTCGGATAGACGCGTCGTCCTTGCCAATAGCGTTTCACGTTCCATTCGGAGTAGCCGTCCGAGGGCTCAAGAACAGCGGATAAAAGTGGAAAGATTAAAAGGGGCGGCCAAGCTTAACGAGACCGGCCGCTTGTTTCGCGGCGTAGTCACGCGGCTAGCACGTTCGCGTATTAATGAAATCAATACTGACACCGGATAACGATCGGTTCATGGCTACAACTCGAGACCCGGCTGAAATAATTAATCTCCTTCCTGGTCTTTTTTTTTTTACTCCCTCTCGCTTGCTCGCGTCCTTCCCGATAACCTGGGCAATTAACGAAAATTCGTTTTCGTTTGCCCGTTCTCGAGAAGAAAAAAAACCTGTCCCAGTATTATTTTACAACGCATCAAATTGTCTAGCTTTTGATAATCACCCTTGTTTGATTTTCCCTGTCGATGGACCCGATACGCCTCCGAACGTTACGCAATAAATGGAAATGTGATAACGCTATCCTATCGAATTTTTTCAAAATTAACGCTCCGTGTATGGAAATCGGCGTACCAATTTCCATAAATTGCCGATGGACAAAAACCAGGAGTGAAACTTTAACCGATAGGGATGCGTCCTCCTTATTACGCTTAGTAATAACCGGGAAAGTAATTGGTACCGCGACACGCCGTCGACCCGATGGAAAGACGTCAACCGAGCCAGGAAGAGCTGTTTTGCTACGTGTTCATCCAACGAGGCGATGTGTCGGCGGATTGAGGCCGGGACAAGGTTTTTACCAGGTTGGTCTGGTTTCTAGGTGGAGTGGAAGTTTGGAGATGAAACAGAGCAACGAGCGGTTGAAGGCAAAAGAAGAGCCGAAAGAATTGCCAGCCGAGCGGCGCTTCTTCAATGGGAGTAGAGCTTTACATCAAAACCGTAATTTCTAAGGTGGCTTAATTAAAATGTAGAACTACCCTAACTTGCCTAAAAGAAACCTTATTTCAGAATTTTTAACATGAGAACTATTGCGTGGTGCGTGGAAAGAATGCGTGTTTCGTATTGTTATGGTGAACTGAACAGCGAAGAGGCACAGCGTCCACATCGAGCCGAACTAAAAGTATTGTTACGAGAGATATATTATGGTGATTGATTTTTAGGCACATCCTAACCCAAAATCTCTACACTATGTACCACAGAAACTTCAAATTGGTATACGTGAATAAATTAAGATGGCGATTGTAACGCCGTAGAGCGAAACAGGATCTAACAAGCTCTGAAGCAGCTGTTTCGAAATCTCGCCAAGATACCGCTTCTATCGAAATTGCTAGTAAACATTTGGTTGTATTTGACTTGCATTTGGCTGACTAGATCGAATTATCATCCGATCGAAACGTCCAACTTTCGACTCGTCGCGAAATCTCGACGCGGTGGGTAACAAACAGATAAATCGATTACGGTTAACCTGAAGCAATCGCCGTGGACAGGGGTTTATCTGTATCGATTTCAGTCCGCGACGAGAGCGCACACGTATAAATAATGCCCTGCACATTAACAATCGGTAATAACATACGTGCCTCTGAAAGCCACATATGAGCGAGGGAAGGGAAGGGATACCGGGTCGCAAATATTAATGATCGGTCCCCAATGAACTAGGAATACATAATGCCTATTTGCATGACGTCCCCACCGTGCCAAGCTTAGTTAATCATTCGCACGCTCTGATGTTTGCTGAATCGGCGTTGCTTACACATCGCGGTCCCACAAATCAGACGGAGCACTGGTAATAAATCGATGATCGTTTATTCACTTATGCAATAGCTAAGACCTGCTTTGTACACGATTTAGCGGTGGCTATGTATTTTGTATTTGCATATGTCCCGTGTTCGGTTCTATTTAGCGGCAGATCTACGAGCGCTCGAGCATGGATGCTAACGTAAAATCGCGAACAGAATCTAGGTTTCGCGAATTCGAGAATCTCTATTCTAGAGTGGGGATTTTCGATTTTATTTAAACAATTATAAGAGGGCTGATAACGTTTCCAAATATTAACCAATTACCAAAAATGGGTCGCGTACGATAAAACACGATATCAAAGCCGTACCACTCTCTATTTAGTTTGTTGTTTAACTTCCGCGGTATAAACGGGGACAACGTTTGCACGCGATGAAAAAACTTTACTGACGTCATCCTAAATTAAATATTAATTCGGTGCTAATCTGATGATACAGATATCGTCCAGCCCACGACAGAAAAAAAAATACAGTGCGATTCGATTCCTGTTTACCGAATAAGAGCAAATATATACGTATCAGGTAATTTTATACGGACTTTTCAAATATTCAAATTTCTTCTCTTTAATTTGCGATAATTCAGCTTTTTACCGGAAATCGGAACCGGGCGATGTATTAATCCATTGTTTGCCGGATCGCGGAAATATCAATTAATTTTCATACAGGCGATACGAGTGTACGCGGAATTATTTTTCTCTTTATACCGTCGATGATTTCGACTCTCCAAAAATAATCAAAAACAGAGACAGAAATGAATCGAAAAGTGATATTCTCGTTACAGATATTGTATTTGAAATAAGTTACTTTACGTTTAGATCAACATTTACGTTCGATATTGTCATCCTTAAATCATTTACATTTATCACATCCTTTTCGTATCCAAAGAAAAGTATTCAAGACCGAAGGGGTTAACGTTCAAATCATTCGATGCAATCAAGCTTCCGATAAAAAGTGATCGATAGCGAAGTAAAAAGTCGCCCATTCAAGATTACCAGAGCGATATTTTCACTGTACGATTTGTCTACTCGATCTATCTCGCATCGTCGCCGTATCACAAAATTAAACAGTAGTTTCATAAATAAAAAAGGCGACAATTACGATCGCAAAGCACGGGATCGCAAACGAAAGCGGGTAAAAAAATTCGTGCAATTTGAACGCGACCGGTCGAGCACACTCCCCGATCGTTAGTTGCAAACGAAAACAAACACGGGAAAAAGAAGCCAGCAAACAACAAAATCCAACTTTTTAGGAAGAGCCATTGATACGCTTTTTGCACAACAAATTTCGAATGCGTAAAGTGGCGCGACGTAATGGCCATCGAGTACGGCAAAAGTAATCGTGCGCTTTTCAATTACAGTCGCAAAGGAAATAAACGTGAAAAATATTCGCGAAAATGGAAACCAAAAGCACACAAATAAAAACGCCACGCCCGGTTGGACGTACTCGTTTCGCGGCACCGAGAACAACCCGTCGAAACATTTGTAACGTTGTACTTAACAATTATTTCGATGCGTCGACAACTGTGATTCCAACGGCGGAGTTAATTGCTTTATTTAACCAAGAGGAAGTCGCGCACGTGTGCCGTCAGCCGTAAGTGTAGAATTTTAATTGGCCTAGGACCATCCAATTAATTCAATTCCGATATTTTCAAGGCCAACGCTCGAGTCGATTTCCAGTGGAACGCCTAACGCGAATGGAATTTAGGTTCTCGTCAGTTTTCATCGAATCGATCGTTATTTGTCCTCGCGAGAGGTACGAAAAATACAATATCGAAAAAAAGTAGTTTGGAACCTGTCGCTTCAATTCTTCAGGTCTCCAAGGTGAGGTTGAATATCAACCATCATTCTCTGTTCGGAGACGCGAGTTTTCCGTAGACTCGTAGTTCGTGGAACAAACTATCGGTTAAAAAAAGCCTTTCGAGACTACAAGACTTGCCAGGTGAAAGAGAAAACTTTGCAAAATTTTCCATGCAGCATCTGGCTAACCTCGGCGAAAGGCCGCCAAATTAAAGAACCGTGCGCAAACTCTAACAAAGAACCCATGGTAATTATTGACTCCGCGAACGTAAAATTTCCCCAATAGAAGGGGAGACAAAGGGGCGAGGGAAAAACATGGGCAGCCCGAGCGATCAAAAGAACAGGCCGGAAACAGAGGAACCGTGGTTAAGTAAATCTTTTAGCTCCGGAGGAACAGCGAGCATTCCGTCCGCTCATGGAGCCACAATTTTCTAGAAAGGTTGAAAATAAAAGAAGCCCGTCTCGTTGTTCCGGAAAGGAGCCGTCGGAGCGACCCGGTAGGGGTGGCAACCGGCAGAGGAAGGGAGAAACAGAGACAACGAGAGCTACACGAAAGAACACGACTTTTCCGCCCTGAGAGACGCAACGATTTACGCGGGACAATTTTCGCGTTCGCTTAATGGCAGGTGAAGATAGCCCCGAAGCAGAATACTCCGTAGGAAAGTTGCGTAAAACGAACCACGGTAATGGTCGACATCGTCGCGGAAAGCTCAAGCACGCGGGCTTTTGATGTGGTTGCCTGAATGGGACTCTCCACATACGTCACTCGAAGTCTCGTTTACCGTGGCGCGTCCCACGAGAAACGCGAAGCTTACCTGGCCTGCGCACTTTGATGCCATCCGACGACGGGGTTTGTTAGGTCCAGCCACTCGTTTGATGTGGCCAACCATATTTGCCGTGAAATTGAACGTGCGAAGTGAGAACCCCCCCCCCCCCTCTCACCCCCCATATCTTGGCGTTTTTTCGCGGCAGACGCGCCTCGTATTGCGACGCTTCGAGATCACCGGTTAGAGCAAGGACGAGGAACCCGAGGAACCTACTTTTCAGCTGCTCAATGCGATCTTTCCACATACACGAGGTCTGTCCAGAAAGTATCCGACCTTGTGCTATCGTTTAAAATAATTATTCATTACGTAGGGAGGATCTTTAAGATTACAATTAATTCCATTCTTCTTGACATTACTTTGCCTTACATAACTCCTTAATTTCCTTGACTCAGTTTGCACGTTACATTTACGTTGGTCTTGTCTTTGGTACGCATCTGTTGGCCCTCATCAAAGGACCTCATCCAACTAGGGTACCCCAGGGTCGCTAAGCCCGTACTGTAGCTGTATATTCGCACACTACAGCACCCGAGGGCGCGTCAGAGTCGGAGCAACACTAGGATGATGCTGACTGATTTTTTTCTACTAAAAAGGAGTTATTTACCACGAATATGCTCCTAAAGATCAGACCGTGAAGAAAGAATATTACAAAGAAGTTTCGAAACGATTACGTGACGCACGGCTTAAAACCGTTGCAATATCAAAATTTGTTTAACACAAGGAACATGTCGGGCAACTCTTCCAATAAAATTACAGAAGAGAGAAAATCAACTTTCTGGAAAACAGGTCAACCCGGCGAGACGACTTTTGGAACGCGAACCGGCTCGTAACTTTGAAGAAACAATAATCGTTACCGTGCATCCGGCAAGGCTAATGGTGGGCGTTTTTATGCGGGACAATCGACCGCCGGGCGCGAAATGAAATACACCGTCAGCCGCGATCCAGAAAAGGCGTCGGGATACGCGATAAATGCGGAACGAAGAAGATTCCGGTCGTCGGACGTTTTTCCATCGTACGTATCATCCGCCAGCTGCACCGTCCATTGCGAGGAGGAGCTTGTCGTTGACACGGATTTAAAAAGCGTTTGCGAACCGATGACACGGCCAGAAGTTCGCGTTCAAGTTTTATTCGAATATCTGTGTCAGCACACACCGATTCTCTTCTACGGAGTGAATAGTTTCGCGTATTCCCCAAACATTACCCTCAAATTTCGAGGTAAACGCTTCTCTGTCGCGAATTAATTTCGTTTCTAGGTGTCCTCTACTTTGACGGGTTTTAAATGTATAACTATTTCCTTGGCCTCTAGATCAGTACTTCTGAACCATTTTTGGCTCGCGGTACTCTTCCGGTTTCTAACATTTCATCCGTATCTGTCGATGCTGTTGCCAGAGGAATCGGTGGTTCAGAAATTGAAAACTTTCACGGCAGGAAAAATATGGAGAGCGTAAAGACGAGGTGAACGCGTTCTTTCAATACTGCTCGCAAATAAAAATCCAGAGGGTGTCGTGTCTGGAAAAGGGTGGAGCGAGAGATGAAAAGTGGCCCGTTTTAAGTACCTCGGCCTGAGGAAGCAACCAGTTTACGGTCAAGATCGTAAAACAGCGAACCATTAAGCAGCCAACCCCATTAAATGCTTTTTCTCATGAAAATCACGCCTGGCCATTTATTTTCTTGTCTCTTATACGCGAGAAGGAATAGTCTCGACCTTGCGTGTCGCGTTAATCGCTGTTGAACGCGACGCGGCATCGAACTTAACAAAATCGTGAACGTTCTCAAACGTCACGCACGAGCGAAATAAAGGGAAGCGACGTTTTTTAATCGACTCTGTTTATCGAGCCTAAACCGAGTTGCGTACACGCGGAGAGAACGGACACGCAACGAAATATCGTTTGCTTGGGAAACCGCGGAGATATCGAATTCCCGCAGAAATAATACGAGCCGGGGCAAGCTGCGGTCCGTGTTATTATTGAATTATAAACCCGCTTTTCCTATACGCCACGCACAATACCGCAGTACAACGTAACAGAATAATAGTGCTTCCAAGAATAACAGTTAATATTCCCTCGCGTTCTACGCGCAATCTGGTACGCCGGCATTTGTTCCCAGGTGAAACGCGTTTCGGACTCGCGAAAATGGTTCGGAAAGAAGAAGAACAACTAAAAATTCATTTCTGATGATATTTAAATTAATTAGTAACGATACTTATTGTTTAAATACTGATCAATGAATATGAATACGATACGCTGTAATATTAAATCTATCTTTTTAAATTTTATTTTTGAGGGTTCAAACAACCAACGGCCCTCAGAAAAGTGACTTTTTTTTCATTCTTCCCCTTAAAGAAACAAACCCTCGAATAGGTCGCGCAGGGCACGAGGAAGACAAACGATACGCGGAAATGGCTGTCACCGAAGACAATATAACGCCGTTGGAGGACGTTTTCGGTTCCACGTAGACGTTCGATGGACGGTACCGCGGTTCCGGGCTATTAGCTATCGAAAAAGGGGACATTTGTAATAAAAAGCCATAAACTACGCGGCTAGAGGGAAAGAAATGGCATTGCGATTCGGTGGAAAACGGAAGGCAACCTGTCAGGGGGCCCCGTGGTTGCACAATGGCTCGCGAAGGGGCGATTTCGAGCCCTAGCAGCGAAGTGGTGACACAGGTATAATAATATGAATCGGTCGGTTACCCCCGCCGTTGGTTAAGTGGCCACAGATGGCTGAACCTACCACCTAGACGCATTTACAGGCCAAATGATTCACGCTTACAGAAGGTTGCGAGGACTTAATTAGGCGGAACCACTTGTGTCCACGCGTTCGACGGACGATAGTCGCTTCCGGTTTGCAGGGGCCCCCACTGGCGCGGGAAATGTCACTTTTTCGGCGGATGACGCGCGTACACTATCGCTCAAAAGTTTTATCGAGATTTGTAATATGCGAACAAATCGTAAGATGAAATTGGTACAGACAGAAGGGAGGCTACAGAAAATTTCAAGTAAAATAGTTTAAATTTTCCGCGAAATAAAGGTCGAGTCGATAAATCGAAATAAATCGAGCGAAATTAGGCGCTGTTTACACGAAGAGAACTTCATTACGTTACTGCATATTGAACGAGAAACCGCGTTATGCAAATTGTATTTCTGGTCGGCATTATTACGGGATTTAATTGTATCGCGTTATAATGCGCTTTGTTTTAAACGAGAAGCTATTGGTACATATTTCCAGGGAAATCTGTGGTGCACAACCGAAACACACAGTCCGGCCGATAATTCTAAAGAGTATAAGCCCCCGATAACGAGTATTGATCAATTAAAGCAACGAGTGACACTTACATATTCCCGAGCTCTAATCGAACCGCGGCGAACTCCATTTCTCGTAATGAGAATTTAATAGCCTCGCGAACCGACGAAATCGTTACGGTGCGATTTTGCGCGAACGCCGCCGACCACGCCAACGATAGTGCTAACAATCGAGCGAGGAACGTCAAGTCCCAATAGCCGCATTAAGTACGAACTTTTCTCTTCTTGGAAGCTCCACGACCTCGCAAGTTACGATAAAAAGAAATGAACCCAAAGGATGCACAGGGCACGTTTTCTCGTTAAAAAAAAAAAAAAAAAAAAGAAAAAAAAAACAGAAGGAGTAGCAATCCATTCGAGCTACTCCGCAATGCGTTAAATAAATATTCATAAGCTCGTGGTTAAACGACGGGGCGTTCCCGTAGTACGCGACAACCTGTTTCGATTCAATCTGAACTTGTTATGGCTTCTCCACTGCATATGTGACGTACAGGGTGTCCCATCAATATTTTCTATACGTTCGGCAAATCACTCTGGAACAAGATTTTCTTATAATCGTATATGCATGTGTAATAAATGACGTGAAATGAAGTAGCACAATTTTATCCGAAGAAATAACGATGCTACCAAACCTAAACTTACTCAAATCGCGAAGCTACGAATCGTTTTATCCCTCGAAACGAACGCAGAACTTTGAAGGAAACTCTGATCCCTCAATGCGAATCGTGAGCAAAATCGTAAGGTCGACCATACAGACAGCAACCGTTTTCGAATATTAAGCTTAGGGGGAAAGAAGCCTTCGACTGATCCTGAATAGCTCAATCGGTGTCACGGTTGTACAGGAAACGAAAGATTTGACTTCGAATTCCGGAGCAGAAATCCGATCGGCCAATTTTCTACCCTTATAACCGCTTGATCATCTTACAAATTACGTAACTCCATAACAGAGAGCAAGACCTTCAAAATCATATGTTTAATCTCTTGGAATGAAAAACCAAGTAGAAGAAATCTTCTGACTGAATTAGATCCAGACCTAACCCTCTATAGGCCGAACTTTTATTTTCTGCAAACAACTTGCAAGGCATTTATTTTAAAACACTTTGAAACCACTGATATATACGTGTATGACGAAACCTGCTAACTATATCAGAGAAGTTTTTTGGATTTCTGACGGGACACCCTGTACACCGTGAGCAGCTGCAATGCTGCTTCGTCGAAATACAAAATAATTGCAAGAAGAAACCGATCGAGCCCTCTTCAACGATTACAGTGTAGAGAAGGCGTGGAAGTGGCGTGTACCGTTCTCCGTTTTCGACGATAATAACCGTGCAAAGCGACGCAACTGACCGTCCCACCTCTTATTTCCACTTATCACGTTATCTTCTTTCCCATTACACGTTCTTTCCGCGCAACGTCCTATTGTTATTGTCGCTACTTAACGCCGCGTCTCGGCAGTCAGTCGCACAGCCTCACGCTTCCGCTACTTCGCTCGCAGTTGCCATTCTTTGAAATTGCGCTTTTATTGATCGGTGAAATTCAATGTCGTTCATACTCGATAATGCGTACACTTTTATTTCCACGTGGAATTTTAATTCGCCTCCGAATCGATGACTGACTTCAACTTGGAAACGATCAAACGAATAAAACTCGAGGACCGTCTATTATAAATCACGAAAAGAACTTGAAAGATTAATTTCCTTCGTAACTGTCCCCATTATACACCATCGACAAATGAAATAGCTCACGGTTGGCCAAACCAGTGTTGGATGATGTCTGTGGTAGCAAAAATGAGCACGTTTGTGTAATAAATAGAATCTCGTGAATAGACCAAGATAATGGATCGACGCGAGGGAAAACACGCAATATGGGGTACTATTTGGCTATTATTCGACATTCCAACAAAAAAAATTTCAACTTCAAAACCATCGAAACTATCGCAATTGGAAATAAAACGTACGACGTAGCGTCGTGCTGAGGAAGAACCGCACCCTCTGTTCTCTAGTACTGACCCTACGAATGTCTTCCCCATTTACGTGTCACTGATTCGCATCGCTAAATTGCGGTGATTCGTTCCGCACATGTGTCCAGATCTATCGTTCCCTGTACCGTGAAAGCTGCTTAACGCGATGATCGATATCCTTTCGATTCAATCCGTGAAATGCGATATATCATAGAGAGAATTCGGCACGCGAGAAGAAGTTAATCCGTCCTGACAGAGACTTTTTCACGTCACGTTCTCGTGGAACAATATCTTACGAATTAAAGTCTACAACGAAGCCAACGCTGAACGTCTACTTTCTCGAGCGCGTCTTGTGAATTTTTCAGCTGAAATGGAGCTAATTAACTACTCTCGGGCTTACAGCTTGCAAAAATTGATGGTAGCTCGCAGAAACTTGTAAAGGTAATCGATAACCTGGATCCAAGCAGAAAGTAGCCTCTGCTTTCAACTTTTGCCCCGTATCCGCGTTAGAACTTTCAAAGACTGGGTTTGTGATAATACGGACGCCACGTTCAAGAAACTTCTGGACAAAAAAGCTTCCGATCTCTAGCTTTAAACAGGCAAATTCGGAATGTTTGCGTTTGCGTTTGCGTTTATGTTTGTTGTCTGTTACACGCACACGAGACTAACAAATACACTTGGAATTCTGTTTCTGACGTATGCTAATATGGAAAGGATACATTCATTTATTAAATTAATAATATGGACATTCAATTTTAGATAAGAGCATACGTTCTGCGCTACGTTTTACATGTAATTATATATTTAAGTCCATATTTCACATCAAGCTCGCAATTTATCGATGAACGCATTATTTTTTCAAGAAATCGTTATCACGGAATATGCGGTAGCTTATTCGAGCTCGAACGAAATGTAAATTTCGTCGATTGGACAGATGTCGGTCGCGGTATCGAGTGGCGAATATCGTGCGCGGTTACGCGTTTACGCAAAATAGAATTGTATCACGGCAGTTCGCGACCTGGCTGAAAATAATTCACGTCCCGGGGGGGCCTTTCGCTAAAATTACCACGCCGACCAAAGTATTAAACTTGTTAAGATATTTAGAGCCCTATGGAGATTCTCCGTGAATAACAGCAGCGTATGCGCGGAAGCCTGCGTAAAATTTCAAGACCGCGCCGGAACTTTGATAAAAAGTTCCCGTTTCCCGAGGGAGAGGGCGAGGTCGAGGACCAAGTCTTTCCGCGAAAAATTGGCTGTCGCGGGCTGCGAGAGATTCCCTGTTTCGTTATTTAGAAAGAGGGATTCATGCCTCGTTCCTTTCACGTTGATACTCACGCGAGCATATAACGTGAAAAATTCATGCTCTGACGAACGAGATACGTATCGACGAAACACCAGCCGTGATCAAAAGATAGAAAAGTTTCCCTTTCGCGACGATGAAACTCTTCGATCTTCCACAAATAGCCCAGACCTTCCACGCGGTTGATAACGCGTTCAAATAAATCGCATTAAAACTACTAGTGAAACTATCGTTCTGCCACGCAATTCTGTCGTAGGAAAATTGGCACAATATGTTCCTGTGCATGTGATACATCCCATAAAAAATAATAGTGTAGAATGTCGGAACGAGTTCGACGAATGCATGGATGACGAGAACCTGAGGGGTGAAAGAGTGGACCGCGCGATAGTATGAAGAAAAAGAAATAATTAAAGTTGGAGTCAAGTTTGATTCCTCTCAATCACCGAGAAGCCATTGCTCCCATGTCTGCGGTATCGCGTTTTCTTTCAGCCCGGAGTACCCCCGTCCCGAAGATGGCTGGTAATCGACGCAGAGCCACTACGTGCCAAACGCACCTAACGCTCGATAGGGCCACAAAGGTTAATCAATTCCAGACGCGACGGCGTTTCCGCAGACTTGATTCGTGGCTCGTTGCAGCGGCACGGGACCCTACGGCAGCTTTTCCCATTATTATCCCGACGTACGGAGGGTGGAAGCGCGCCACAAGGGAGTCTGATGCCGCGAGCAGCCTTCCAAGGACGAAGCAAGACCGTCCGTGGCTCTTGTTTCCTCCTTCTCTTCAGACTCGCCTCCTTCTATTTCCGAGACCGAGCCTCGTTGTAGCAACTTTGTTCTCCGGAGAAATTCCCCGTGGCGCTATCTACATATTTGATGTCGCCTCGTCCACTCCGCTAATGCTTCTCGTTAGAAACTTACCGCTTACCCGCGACCTACCACCCGTGCGGTCTCTCCGCCTCTTTCTCTCTCCGCCAGCTTCTCCCCGAGCGTCTACATCTCCCCAACAGAGTCTGTTCCCTCTCCCGACGAGAACTCGGTCCTATTGTCCGTACGCTGGTTCACGGTGACCTGTCCTGTAACTGGCCCCAGGTTCGCGCACCGCGAGATTTTCACGTGGAAGACGAACCCCCGACGCGATTAATTATTAACCCGACCATTACCGGACAGGATGTCAACGAATACGTCGATATTCATCCCTTGGTGAACGAGTATTAATGAATTCGTTGCAGTGATCTTTTTTTGCGATAATACTTGACTCAAAAGATTATAAACTTATCCCTTGAGTAATTGCAATCAATTTGAACTACGGCACATCGCGTAGTTGACATTGAATGGGTTAAATGATTAATCCGGTCCGTGTCGAGAGATGGAATAATAAAATAGGATAGTACCTTCGTTAATCAATCGGTTAGCGAACTATAATGGCGATTATTTCCCTGGGACGACTTACAATCAGCTTTGAACATTGCCTGGCATTACGCCGGTATTACTAACTGGGGAATCGTCTAATCCAAAGTTACCGGTGCTAGATAGCGGAATTAGTTAATATGTAAAGCAGCCGCGGCTGGGTATTCTGGTGTCGCTCCGATTTCGCTTCTCGTTTCACCGGAGCTTCACTTTTCCCGTGAATTTGTTTGCATTTTAACGCGAGTCTCGTTGTCGAAAACTGCGGCAAATCGTTAAAGATGAAACCCAGTTAACCGCGCGAACGTTACATCCGAGTCTTTAACTATACATTAATCCGTCGGTTCGCGGAATGCTTTTCCATTTTCGTGCTGCTTCTCTGACGACCTTTATATACGCTTGTCCGGTGGGCCGTCTTTTGAAGAGAGATTGGTTGCTAACGAGATATGTGGTACCGACACAAAGGGGAGCGTAGCATGAAAAGCGAGAGAGTAACAGGGGAAAAATTTTAAGGATTTTGTGCGCGGTATTTACAAGCTTTTTTTTTTTATTAAACATTGCAGAAGTCGACTCTGCATCCGTGACTGTTGACATTTTTTTATAAAGGTTTCGGAAAAATATCAAAACTAACTACGTCTGCGTTAATTGACGCCTGAGCGTATACACAGCGTGTTTCTACACGAAACACTTTAAAAACTCGCTACAATAGCCGCTCCTCGAACAAATATTCCTGTACACACGATCCAGTTTGTCAAGTCAAGGTTTAATTTTGCACGATTTCTATTACGTTTCCGGACGAATTTACGGGCGTTAACTATCCGCGCCGACGGACGTCAGATAGCCGTCGCGATAGGTAATGGACAGTGATACGTTCCAGCTATCGTAGGAGGATCCACCGATTTCCTGAGCACGTCCACATCTCCCCCGTAAGCGATCCGACGCGGAAAACTCGGTCGAACTCCGTGCTAGGATTCCCTCGCTCGCAGATCGTCTCACAATTAGCACGAATTCGCACAAACGAACGTGAAAAGTGTTCGTGGAGGGTGTCGAAACGCGAGCAGAGCCAGACAGAATACACACTAGAGGGGGACGAAGATCGAGGAAGAGGTGCGAGAAAGAGGGAAAGAAGGGGATAGGCCAAGTGGCTGGTACCACGCGCTGAATCAAACTAAGCGTAACGTTTTGGGGTTGCGTGAGGGGTGAAATGTAACGAGAGTAAAGCCAGGGCAGAGAAAGGGATAAAAAGGGATAGAGAAGCGGCGAAGAGGGCGAGACGCGGCATCGGTGAAGTATGAGGGCGAGAAAGGGGATGCTCCTCGCTGGGCGGGTTCCCCCGTAAGACGGGTTAAAGCTGGGGGTGAGAAAAGGACGGAGGGTGAGCGACTGGTTACCCAAGAGAATGGGAGAAAGACGCTGGAACACGAGGAAGACGCGGAGGCATGGCAAGAGGGAGACTTTCGGTATAATTCGCTACGTCGTCAAGCTACTCCCTTTACCCGAATAGAGCAAAGCCTTGAAACGAACGAAACTCGACGCGTCAGCCGCGCCTCCACTTAACGGAATGGAATTTGTCAACGCTTCCTTCGGCCCGTCGAATAAAATTCAAATTGAACGAGGGTCATCAGATCGAGAGACCATTGCTCTGTCGTGTACTCCAGCCCTGAGCCTATCCACGCTTCCTGACCCTTTAAAGACTAATTTTTGAGTTAACGACCGCGAAAACCTTCGGCAATTCTAAAGACTTTGACCGAGGGCAATCCTACTTTTGGTAAACAATGATGTACTTTAACCAGTTATCCGTGATTGACGCGTATACTCGTCATGCATAAAATTTAGCTACCATTGGTTCTTTAAGAGTATGTTTCACATATTAATTTGTTACGATGCACATAGGTACGCGCTTTGAAAAGAGGACGCTATAGTCAACTGGTTAAATGGAAACTACAATCGTCGACCAGATGGTCTCTCGACTGAATAAATACAGCTTCGTAAAATATCTCATGCCAGAGCAAAGAATAAACGCGAGCAGCGTTATACGGTAACAGTGTTACATTAACTGCGAGGAGTACTTTCTGGGAATCCAGTAGCTCGAAACGTTAATATGGAAATTGCACGAATTCCGAGCGAAGATTCCCTTTAACCAGAGAAAATCATTTTTCAACCGAGTATTATTTTTCGTAATTAAATATGCTACGCTACGCGGCGGATTAAAAGCTTTCTTCCTTGCAAGACTTTGAAAAGGAAGGTGGAGCCTCCAGTTATCTGCAGGCTTCTCCGCTGAGGGTACATCCGGGAACAGAAATTTTAATTAGCAGGTAGACGTCTTTACATCCAAGCAACCGGGAGGACTATTAATTTTCCTCTCGTTCTCCCATAGACGTTTAACCTTTCGTTCTCGACAAACAAGCGGATCCTTCCGGTTCGATACGATAATTTATGAATCTTTCTTCGCTACGAATTTATAAATTCTCATTCGAACAACGGTAAAACATACTCCGTCGCGTATCACCGGAATTTCCACGGCGATTTATCGCGCCCGAGAAGTCGCAGCGATAATTTATTCTATCCCCTTACTAATCGCACGCGACCGCGCACGTACGTTCTCGGTCGGAATAAAAGAGAATGAACTTGGCCGGCATCGTTAAACTTCTCCCATTAAAAGGGCCAGAATAATTGTCCAGTTAAAAATTCTCGGACAGCTATTAACGTGCAAACTAATACAACTACGGCTTGATAATTAATCTTGCCAGACGGAGGAAGAGAGAGAGAGAGAGAGAGAGAGAGAGAGAGAGAGAGAGAGAGAGA